>NC_135771.1:19937028-20327028 GCF_052425735.1 Oculina patagonica
TAGGCTAGGTGCTACAAAAGAGAAGCACCTTTGGCCATAGCTTACTAACTTCACAGATGGTATGTTTAGTAAGTTTTTAGACGAGGATCGTAAACTCCTGGTTGGTGTATAGGGTTCTAGCATCTCAGTAATATAAATAGGGGCCTGGCCGTTAAGCGCTTTGTAGGTTAAGAGTAGTATCTTGTAGTTAATGCGCTGATTTATTGGGAGCCAGTGAAGCTGCCTTAGGACGGGCTTGATATGATCGTATTTCTTTGTGCGAGTAATAACGCGAGCCGCAGCATTCTGGACATTTTGTAGACGATCTATCAAAAATTTAGGTAGTCCATATAATAGCGAGTTGGCGTTATCTAGCTTGGATGTGATGAAGGCGTGTACCAACTTTTCAGTGTCTGCTAGAGATAGACAGTCTCTTATCTTGCTTATGTTTCTAAGGTGGAAAAACAGGCCTTGCAGGTACTGCAAGTCCCGATCGTTTATATCGCTTCAAAAAGAGTTCTTGCGATCGGGGTGCTTATATGAGAACATTACACAGACGATCGCTAACGTCTGCGGCGATTGAAGCAATCACAATCGCCTCTTTCCATTCGTCGCCGTAAAACTGCAAAATATTCTCGTGTTATTCTCCTTTCGTGAACGACGCGACCGTGACGTCACACGAGACAAAAACTAAATTGAAAACAGCATCATCATTATCATATGCATGACACCAGTATCACTTGCCACAGTATCTTAAAAGCAATGCAAAGTATCATTTTACGCTTGAACGAGATTGATGTTTCATAAAAAATGCTCAAAATAACGTTTCAGAGCTTCTATATTTCAAAATTTTGTGGGGGAGCATGCCCCCAGACCCCCCTAGCGGCACGCGGCTTCGGCGCTCGGGTCCTTTTGCCTCTATATCAAAAGTCTGGTTACAGCCTTGAACTCTCAAAGTTTTTAGCACCACTGTGAAATCAGACTCCCTGCATGAGTGTACTCGTCCTTTTAGTGACGTGTCAAGAAAAAGGCCTGTTTATTTCACCGTACCCGCTATATGTGGTTCGGTAGACTGGGGTTCGATTCCTTGCTATATTATTAATATGTCATGCCGTATATTGTTTATATTTAGAACCTTACTCAACGCCGGATCACTGACAAATCGTGACCAGTCCGATGAAACGATAGACTGCTTGCAGTCTAATGAAATAATAACAAATGCTATTTATTTCCCGAAATAAATAATTTTATGCAGCTTGTGACGTATGCATCTCCCAGCTTCCCTCGTCCGAGGATATTCTTTACATGTATCTCCTTACATAGAATCGAGGCAACCGTATTCAATCCTCTACATTTTCCCCTCCCTCCACTCCCTTGTTTCGGTTACACTTATCAATGGTATGGCGGTTTTTCCCCTCACCTTTGCTGGGTTGATATTTTTTATGATTTTGTAATGTGATCTTTTAGTCATTGTTATGTTAATAAACGGCCGCACCCATGGCCAAAAGATCCCAAAATGGGTATTTTTGATTTGTTCCAGCAAACAGAGCTTAGCTAGACTGTCCACAGCCTCTCGATTTTTCAACGCAAAAAAGCAAACGAAGCGAGCGCACAGGGTGAGGGGGGCGGGAAGCGAGCGAAGGAAACTTCCGTTTTGCGCTGGCGTCCAGTTCCCTCGCCGTTCTCACCGCGCGCTCATCGATCGAAAAAAAAATCGAAAAAATAGAATGCTGTGGACAGTCTAGAGCTTAGCCAAAGCAACACAAACTGGTGCTTCGAATAAGTAGTAGTTAATTATGAAGGAACGGTTAGCCAATCAGCTTTAAACCCATTCTCGGCTCCAGAGCACTTCTCTTTTGCGCATCACGTGCAAAAGACAAGAGCTCTGGGGACGAGAATGCTTTGAACCGAATAAACTCAGAGTTTGCTCACAACGACCGGAAGTCTGTGAATTGCAGACTTTTAAATTGGCCAGAGTCTGTGTTCTTGTTGCTGACTCGGAGGACGAGATTGAGGTGTCAATACACTGACGTCCACAGTATTTTGACTGGCCACTATCACAGAGTTTCCGTAATATGAAATGCGAAGTGTCTGCCTCAAATAGGGTAGAAACAGAATAAATACTTTAGTAGGAAAATGAGGTGATGTAATGTAGACATAAATGAATTCATTTATAAGATGTTTGTCGTTGTCGTTGTTGATGGCTTGTTATCCAAGAAAATCAAGAGAAAAAAAAGTAATTTAGTAGCATCTTCCGTAGCTTAGCTCTCAGTTTCCAGTTTCCTTCCTTTAATTTGGCGGAAAAGGTCCCTTTCCCCCGTGAGGATATAGAAAAACGGCTGCACGTAGGCTACATCTTTCGAGCCTTAGAATACAACCGCTTTCATCTCTGTTATCCCTTTTTTTCTAGCGTCTAACACGTGAACGATCGTCAATCAATGAATCACTCTCTTAAACAATCAAAGTATTAATTAGCACTGCTGTGCTAATTGTAGGCACTGTAAATAAACAAACGTTACAAATAGAACAGAAACTTGTTAAAAATTCTAACTGGCAGAAGTTCAGTAACATTAAGTGGTTACTAAAAAAGCTCACTTAAGAAATTCAGGCTTGAACGGGATTCACATCCATGACCTCTGTGATACCGGTGCAGTGCTCTACCAACTGAGCTATCAAGCCAACTACGAGCTGGTCTCCTTGTGTTATCATGATAGGTCAGTTTCTTAAGCAATGCACCGATATCACATTCACTGGCAGCCAATCACGTAAACGTTGAGGTTACCGATCGAACTATGGGAATCAATGGGAAATCTAAACGGTCTTTTAGAAACACTACTGCAAAAAGACCTTGCTCAACGTTTCATGGTCAGTAAAATGAAATAACAGAAACAATTTTTCAGATAAAACTGTGAGGATTGATCAGTGATTATGCAAAATTTCGGCTGGTCACCAAACCACAGACGCTCCGTCATATAAATGTAAACGTCCACGCAAAATTCCGGTTACAAGCCCTGGGCGTACACAACTTTGTAAGGGGTTTGTGTGGGCTTATAAGCGGAGGGGCTTATATCCGGGAGGGCTTATTAGCGGAATAAAAAAAACGTTTGGAAACGAGCCACAGGAATGTTGATCGAAATACGTTTTTAAGTTAAAAACGCATAATATAATAAGGCAACATTTAGCCCTGTTCAGTACTGTCATCCGGCAGAGGGGGGCTTATATCCGGGGGGGGGGGTTATAATCGGATGTATGTTTTGTTGAAATACATAGTCAGGGTCGCAGCTGAGACGGAATGTCAATTTAATACACAGTTCTTAGAATCACGACTATCGAACCTCTAGGAGCTTCCAAGGGAAACAGGAAATCGGCGGAAAAATAACATAGAAGTACTATCCAATGGTAACAACAATTGGTTCGAAAAATGGGGAGTTTCGAGAACTCGGGGGTTTGAGAAATCGTAATTCTACTAACTGAATAGCCTCCTTCGCAGAGGTTCTATTGAGCTCCCAGGGGGTACTCTTGATTTCAAGTGCCGGGGATGATCGAATGGGAGCAAAAATCAAGACCCCAAAAAATCCCCAGGGCTTTCAAAAACACCCTCAAAAATCCGTGGACCAAAATTCAACCCCCCCCCCCAAAAAAAAAAAAAAAAAATCCCATGCCAAATTTTTGACCCATTAAATTTTTCAGAAAGGGGGAATGATCTGAAGTTATAACACAAAAAAACTTCAGAAACACGTTGTGTTTGTACTTTATTCGCAGAACTATGCAGCCAAGGCACTACCACAAAATCTTTACATTGTTTTTAATACCTCAAAAAATCCCTACTCAAATCAAGCCACGTAAAAAATATTTGCCAAATTTTACTATCCAAAAACATCCCGAAATCGAAAATTTCAAACCCAAAAAGTGCCTTCGATCATCCCCGTTACTTGAAATCCTGAGTACCCCCCCCCCCCCCCCCCCATGCTTGGACGTTGACGTTTTACGTTTTTACACAGGGGAGTTTTCTTTGGATTGGAGTTTTCTTTCTTTTGTATATTACGAACTCGTAAAGAGACCGACTCTCAGCTCAGCTGGTAAGAGCACTGCATCTGTATCGTAGAGGTGACGGGTCATGTTTTTTTTCCTTCCACTACGACGTTTTCCCACGTTTTCTACTTATTCACCTGTTCAAAATAGTTAAAAATGTGTCACAGTTTCATGCATTTATTTTTATATTTCAACAAACCAGACGAAAACAGCAGTTATTTTGAAGTAAGTCCAGTTGGAATATTACCTAAAACGACCTCAGGAACGATGTATGTTTAAAATGTAGCGACCAACAAAGAAGTAGAAAATCCCACCCCACCGACTCTAACCCCACTCTCTCTCTCTACTCCCCGCCCCGTCCCCTACCAGGAAGTAAAGTTATGGCCGCGTGAATCCTGGTACCGAGACTTCGCAGCAAACAAGATGGCGGACATTTTGAAAAACGTCCTGCAACCAGCCCTTCAATTTATTGACTGTGCAACCATTTTTGACTGTGGAATGCAGTTTTGCTGTCTTGCATGGTTCATTGGTGAGTTCTTATCGTCTGGCATGTTTAGTTCGTAGAGAATGGCAAGCACGGTGTTCTGTTTTGGGCAGCTCAACTACTAAGGTTTCAACAGCATGAAGTTTGAAGCTCACTGTAGTGTACATGTGCCAACCTTTAAGGTGAGTAATAAGAATATTTACCTCACAGAGCTTTAATATAATGAAGAAAAATTCTTCTGGACTAAGTTTGTGCTTATGCACGAAAACGTAACCTAAATTTAAACTGAAAGTCTGTAAGCTTTTATAACTCAACTCAGCTCAACTCAACAATTTAAGCCCGGGCCAAACGAGGATGAGAGTTTACTCTCATGAGAGTTTTTGTCAACTCTCATCACAGGCAGCCAAGCTCTCACTTTAAACCACATAAACAACACAATATAGCGCCGAATTATAAGGGTTTGTATGGGATTTTCTACAAGGCGTCCATGGAGGTAGTTAAAAGTGAAAATTCTCAATAAAACTGTCAGTGATGAAATTGCAGCGATCACATCTTAACGGGAAAAATTGTCACTGATACTTTTATTGGGCAAATTTATTCCTGGGTTTTCTCCGAGTTTGCAAAAATATCGCACACGTAAACATGATGCTGCATGATTTTGATTGGGTGCTTTAGACAATGGTGTATTGTAGATTCTACCTGAGGGGACTCTGGGTGTAACAAGAAGATTGGTTGACAAACTGCGGTCTAGTACCCCAGCTAGTCTTTGTTTGCCAACATAATGAGGTTACCGGTACCAAGCTGATTCGGGTCAAAAATGGATGCAGGTCTCTTCCATTGTTTTATCGTTTCACTGGGGACACGACGAGCCACTTGCCGTCGCTTGCAGGGCGTGATTGTGTGGCTAGAGAATAAAAAAAGAATGATAAACCTTTGCCCTTGAATTCTGCAATGGATTTGTGACCATGGGTACATTTTAGCCAGGGATGTACTTCCTCTTCTTTAGAATTATCATTTAGTCAGCTACATATGTGCAATATATGTGCAGTTCCAGAAAATATCCATACCCATCCCATGGAAAGTCATTGAAAATTCCAAGGGGGTGGGGAGTCTCAAAAGCCAAAATATTTTAAAGGAACTATGGAGCTTAACTAGAGTTTTTGAAGGGGTGGGAGGATTCAAACCAAAAAAAACCTTCCATGGGGATATTTTTTGGAATGTCAACACATTTGTTAATAGTGATCATCATAACTTAAAGAAAACCTAAATTTTGAAAATAAAAAGGAGCCCCTATTTTAGATTGTTGGCAGTGCAGTGGCCTAATGGTTAGCGCCCTCTACTCCGAGTCGAATGGCCCAGGTTCGAGGCCTGCTGGCCGGGGTGCTACGTTGTGTTCTTAGGCAAGACACTTAACTCTTTAATACAGTGCCTCTCTTCACCCAGGTGTATAAATGGGTACAGACGAATTTACTGCTGGGGGTTAATCCAGGGACTGACTTCAAGAAACAATTTAATACATGTTTCATAACAAAGACTGCATGCATTTTTAGTCCAGACTGCCTTGTTTCAGTGTAGCTTGAAATCACTTGAACTTAAAAATCATTTTAAACTACAACCCATGGATAATAAACTAAGTTAGGGGGTTAAAACTTAGACTTGAAGGGACTATGTCACAGATTTTAACAGATTTTTGAACACCCAAAATTAGAAAGCTTAAAAATAATGGTCCATTTTTATTAGCCATTCCTTTTTTAGAGCACTATAACTGTTTAAAAGTGCATTTGGCTGCGGATGGCTCAGATGGAAATGGATTGCAATTTGAAAACGTTAGGCAATGTTTTCAAGTTGTTTAAAAAAATCGATATTAAATATCGATCAAATTTTGGCTATAAATTTTGTAACCAAAATTTGATTTCTATCACCAAATAAAGGTTACATCTTCAGTTAAATGTTCAAAGATAATGTTTTTCATGGGTCAAATTGCCTACTACTTATTTTAGAACAGTTTAGTGAAATCCCTGTGACAAAGTCCCTTTAAGACATGTGTCTTTATCTTTAGGAACCAATACATCTTCCAGCTCAGAGCAGGACATCAGAAAGAGAACAGACCAAGACAGACAAAACCACATGGAGGATTAAACCAGACTTCAGATAGACATGGTGAGTTTATTATTTATGTGGTAAATAGATTACATACTAAATGCTTAGAACTTCATATGAGCCTGGTTAACTGAGCTGGCCTGGTTTCTGAGATCGTGCCTTACCACTATTTTGTTTTCATTTTTTTCGTCAGAGATCTTGGTTTTTACAGCCAAGGTCTCCATTACCGTGATAGAAGTTTTGCTATATGATCACTTCATACTGATGACTGAGATGACAATTTATTTTCAAACATGCAATCTTTTCCATGAAAGGGTGACAATTACTAGATTATTATAACTGCATGTTTCCACAATTTCCTAGACCAGTCCTCTTTCAGTCATTCAAGAGTTTTCAGACTTAATTATGTACAGCAACAAAAAATATCATCTACACTTTTCAGTAGTTCTATTAATACTTGTTCGTTAAAGTGCTACTATGATCAAATTTTCACCCCTTGAAATATTATTTTACTAGGTGTTTAAGAGTATTTAACGAAAGATTCAAAATGGTGTTTTCCATTTTCAAATATCTTTTTTAGTTCCAGAGATATTTTAGCTTAAAAAAATCGTAAAATATGCAAATTGCGCAAGAAACGCACTTTTTGTTTTGGCCAAATTGAAAATTGTCACAAACAACTCCAAATTTCGCTCAACACTGCCCAGTATTTAATTTTGCTGGTCTTTCCTTCATTTTCGAAAATAACACATGCAAAAAGACAAGGTTTTTGCTTGCGTGGCGTCTTTTGACTTTTCTTTTACAAACGATAAACAAAGGAAACCTTTTGTTTCTCAAGACGATGAAGTCAGCTAAATTTTTAGGGTTACAGTCCTAGCCCTAACGCAAAAGGTAATCCCAAGGCCGTAGGGTCGGGGTTAGAGTTTCAGATTAGGGTTACAGACTTAGCCCTAACGCAAAAGCCTAGCCCTAACGCAAAAAAAAAAAAAGTTTAACACTAACCCCAAGGGATTAGGGAGTTAAGCCGTTTCAAGTTAAGTTTAGGATCAGAGTCAGCCTCAACCTTTTATAGATCGCGCTTTTAATGCAGTAAGCTTTCACGTCAGTTTGCTTGCAGCTAGCTTTTTCTGCAGTCTGCTTGCGGTTAGCTAGTTTTTGTTGTTTCGGGCAAAACTATTTTACTCTGTTACCGTTAGCTGTAATTTGCTGAGGTGAAAGTGAAATAAAGACTGATTGTTGATTGGATACGTTTGCTCGTGTTGTCACATTATACTAGTTTTGCTTTCAGTTGAGTGCCGCTGGCTTGCTCTCACTTCTATCTCCACTCCTTACATCATCACACATCTACAAAATCCAGCGAAAACAAGATAAACTTATGAGGTTTTCGTTCGCACGAATCGATAGATTGATTGATGAATATTTAATGAGGCACAGAACAATTTTTGGCAAGGGGGGAGTCCACTGCCAAACCTATAAAGAATTTTTTAAAGTCTAAAACCAGGTCACTTCTCGGCAACTTTGTCGTGGCAGAACCCAAGTGGACCCTGTAGAACTCGCGTTGACGAAGTTCCCGGCAAGAAACCTCTTGTTTTAGGCCTTCTATGCGGCCAGGCTCAAAACTACCTTGTTTGCAACGTTTTTTCCGAAGCGCTAAACAGCGCTGTTGTACAATACAAAGGCAGAAACATCACTCAGTTCTTCAAGCGATGCTGTAAACTTACGGGTATTCAGACTTAATGATGTCCTTCAACCACCTGGCAGCCGCACTTACGCTAAAACTAACCAAAGGCTTCAAATGATTTTCAGGAACAAACGGCCTTTTTTTTTTCTCTTTCCTCTTACGTGTCACCTCACGTCACAATGTGTTATCCAGTCCTTTTCGTAAAGCGAATCCTCAAAATGGTGGCTGGGAACTAAAAGCATGGCTCTGACACGTTTTTCAACCTCCCCAGACAGTTAAATAACGCTAGAAGGAAATATTTACACGCGATGTGTCGAAAAACTCATGCTGCTGGCTCAGGCTGACTGTGGAGAACGTAAGCTTTGCAAAACGCCTTTGTTCTTTGCATACGTAATTTCTAAAAAACGAAGCTAGATTCAGCGAATTTGAATACAGATCAATGTTAAGCACACATAAACGAACTTGCGTGCGGAATTTGGAGTTGTTTGTGACAATTTTTTAATTTGGCCAAAACACAAAGTGCGTTTCTTGCGCTTAAGCCTTCAAGTGTCGGCTCGAGATGTTCCCTAATTCGATTATTGAGCCAAAACTAAAAGACTTATTAGAGGAGTGATAACGTCATCTACTCAACCCAATTTTATTGCAAGTACAAAAATTGAGTTTCTCAGTCATTTTTCTGCAGAGACCAATTCAACTTGGCAGACTAATAGTTCTGCAGGTGATACACTTACACACTTAATAAAATTAAGTTACCATGGCAACTATCTCTTTTCCAGTCCCCACCAATTTGCTTTTAATATTTTAGAATTTTTCAGTTCGGAAAACTGAAACCCAGCCAAGACGCCTGCTTAATCCATTCATATGCTTGCCAGAGCATGCATGTGAAGTTATTTTGGCAAATATCGAAAAGAAATGCCAGAATTAGCCAGAAAAGCCTTGATAGCATCGAGGGATCTGGAACCTAGTTTGTTGCCATGGCAACCAAATTGTTAAGTTTTTTATTTTTTATTTTTTTTTTATTGAAGATAATTTAGTAGACTTTACAATATTAATTATTAAAAAAGAAGACGAAAAGAAAAAAAATACAATATTGATAATACAAAGAAAAATTTACACAATTTCACTACATATAAGTACAAGTACAAAGTTGGTTTACAACATAATGTTCTAAATACAATTTGAATTGTTAAGTTCATATTGTGAAACACAACTAGCAAAGTGTTACTGCAAAAAATCAGAGAGTTCCTAGATACAAATTGGCTGAGATATCACTATCTTTATATTCAGGCATAACTAATCGATGACATCAATGACATCAATGAAATCAATGAGTAACCAATAGGTCATCAATAGGTAATCAGTTGATTAGTCATTGATTATTGCCGATGATCAATGAGTAATCAATGACTTATCGATAGGCCACAAAACTTTTGGTCATCGATTAGTCATCGATTGCATCAATCAGTCATCGATTGCATCGATTAGTCATTGATTACATTGATTGCTCGTGGATATAATCTCGTGGTTGAAAACCGGAACTTGTAAACATATTCAATACTCAAGCTGGTACACGCCATAACAATCTAACAATAATATCATGGTTACAAGTGAAAAAAGCAAAGAAAATAAAAGTGCTTGCAGCTGTTCCGGTGCATAATGTACAGTAAGTGCTTATGACGGCTGTCTCCCTAAGCAGGTCTACTTTGCTGACAAACATCCACCGAACAAAATCTATAAGTTAACCACGTAGTCGATTCTTGTCTCCGTACTTGTTAGTTTCATTTTCAGACTGGTTGGTTTTCCTGTTCAATTGTTTTGTTATTAAATTAAGAGTTGGGTAAAGTGAAATATTGAAATATCATCTGTATTTGTGATTAGCCCTTCACGTCTTGACATGCCGGAAGGTTATTTGACCTTTTGTGAAGTCATAAAGCAAAATATGACTAACATAGATAAAAAAAAATCGCAAACAAAAAAATGGTACAAAAAAGCAAGGAATGTGTCTTTTGTGTGCCATACAATAGTTGATGAGTAATCGATAGGTCATCGATGAGTAACCAATGACATCAATAGGTAAACAAATACATCAATGAGTAATCGATAGGCCACAGAATTTTTGGGCTTCGATTAGTCATGGATTACTCATTGATCATCGCCAATAATCAATGACTAATCAACTGATTACCCATCGATTACTCATTGATAACCAATTGATGTCATTGATCATCGATTAGTTATGCCTGGTTATATTTGGTCAAAATTTGGTTGAGTCCATGACGTCACAACTTTGCTAATTTGCATATTTTAAAAACTTGAATATCTTTGGAAAGAAAAGAGATATTTGAAAACTGTAAACGGCAATTTTCTTCTCATATAGAGTTCTTGATAATATTTTAAAACGGCCACAAAGGAACCAGGCGAATTTCATGGCAGTAGCACTTTAAGTTTAGGCCTGAATAATTCTGTCAATTTTTTTTATCTCAGTAACGGGGCGGAAATTTCCTACATGAACAGTTCTAAGACAAAAATCATCTCACTAACTAAACCGGGCCAGCCTGGTTACTGAACTTATATGAAGAGACCCCTAATGATAGGTACATGTAATAAGGGAATACAGGTAATAATAGACTTAAATTTGACCACTTGAACATCGTTTTGAACAAGGTTGTGATTATCACTTAAAACAAAAACTTAAGATGGATTCCGCTGAAAGTTCGAGCAATGGGTGCGACAATTAAGTACCAAAAATCTACTCATTGCACGGCAACATTTTGTATACTATTTAAAAGATCTCATTGAAATTTATTTGTCTTAGTGACCCCGCAATTAAATTCTAAAGCATTCTCGAGAAAATTAAAGTCAAATCTCGAAAAAATGTATTAAACGCACGCCATTTTGTTTTGAACTGGCGCAAGACGTCCGTTTTAACTGAAATAAAGACAACTTCAAATCCATTTTTCTCTCGCGGGGTCAGCTTGAGTGCTAAATTTTTGGCAGGTTTTTGTTAGCTGTACTAAAACTGTTGCCATGCTAAGAGGTCTTTTTAGTAACTTTATTTTTGCCTGTATTGCTCAAAAATTGTGTGGAAACCATCTTAATTAAAATGACCTGCACATTGTTAGGCACCATGGAGACAATATAAATAGCTTGTAAAATTCATTAACTATTTGTGAGGGTGCAAACCAATCGGAGCACAGTATTCAGATCACATGTACACAATTGTAAACCCCGATACAAATTAAACAATCAAATTATCTTTTGATATAATCTCCTGCTTAGCTTATTAGTATTCATTATTTTTTGATACAGATCTCTACCGAATCTCATAACAATACTTTGCATTCAATAATTTTACTGTTTTCATTTCACAAGTAGAATAAATTATTTGCGTCTGATCTGTATATGGCCATTTACAATGGCTCGCCTTTTGGCTCGCCAGTGTAAATGCCCATACAGATCTCCCGCTCATATTTAACTCCTTCGTAAAGAACAGTCAACTCCCACTGTAACAGACACCTTCAGGACCACACTTGGTGTCCATAGAAGAGGAAGTCTGTATAGCAGGGAGATATTCTGGGGTAATTCTTATTTACCATGCATGATTTAAACTGATGTCTTTATTAACAGGGTTTTCATAATAAGTATCCTCAAGGTGTACAAACATAATGTAAATCATAGACAGTAAAGTTGAACCCCCACTAACAGCCACGCAGTTCTCATAACCACACCTGCTCATTTGCAATAAACTGAGTAATTGATTGCTGGATTTTTTTTCTCACTCAGACTGTGGACTCAGGACCGTGGACCAAGGATCGTGGACTCAGGAGTGGACAAGGATCGTGGACTCAGGACCGTGGACCAAGGATCGTGGACTCAGGACTGTGGACTCAGGACCGTGGACCAAGGATCGTGGACTCAGGATTGTGGACTCAGGACTGTGGACCAAGGATCGTGGACTCAGGACCGTGGACCAAGGATCGGGCGGGGGAAGGGTGTGGATCAGGACAGTGGACCAAGGATATGGACTCCTGACCATGGACCAAGGATCGTGCACTCAGGACCATGGAGCAAGGATCATGGACTAGGACTAGGACAGTGGACCGCGGATCGGGGACTCAGACCGAGACCATGGATCATGGACTCAGGACCATGGAGCAAGGATCGTGGACTCAGGCCATGGACCAGGGATCGTGGGCTCCGGACAGTGGACCAAAGGATTGTGGACTCTGGACCATGGACCAAGGATCATGGACTCAGGACTGTGGACCAGGGATCATGGACCAACACCACAGGACAGAGGATCAAGGACAGAACACCAAGGAACAAGCACTGTGGAAAGCAAGCCTGGGATTATCAGGAACTGACACTCTAAAGCTAAACTGTAAATATAGTTTGTATATTGAGATAATGAATCATCAACAAGTGTTTACCATGAAATCATGCGCATACTTCAATATTATTTTTGACTTTGATTTGTTTTAGCGAAATAACCATTTTTAAAGTAAATGATTTAACAGCGATGCCGTCTTGTGCCAAATTACACAAAATTTGTTTCTCATACCTCATGGTAAACATTTGTTTTCAGTACTCACTGTTTATTACCAAGTTACAAGTGCACAAAGTGATACAGATTATTTTATTATTTGGGTCATAAGCAAATTGGGGAAAAATCCTGTTGCTACAAATGACACTACAATTTTTAAAGGTATCATAGGCCTACAGTTATTACAGTAATCTATTTCTGGGTATTTGGGAACAGAACTCTGAACTGCATTTTGAATCAATCAATCAATCAATTAATCATTTTATCAGTCAATAAATTTATCAACCAATCAATCCATTTATCAACAAATTTATCAATTTAGCATTCAATCAATCAATCATTTTATCAATCAATCTATCAATCTATCAACAAATTATTTATCGATCATTTTATCAATCAATCAATCAATCAATCACTTTATCAGTCAATCAATTTATCAACAAATTAATTATCAATCTAGCAATCAATCAATTTATCAATTAATAATCAATCATTTGTTTATTTTACTACAAAGAGCTAAGTCCTGGGCTTAAGAAATCAATTTAAATGTTTAGCTTTGATGCACATTGTAGTTGGTAATATAAACAGAGTATTTCACTGGCCGGTGTGTGATGTGTGTGCCATTCATTTGCAAATAAGTGGCTTTAATGTAAAAATTAATCTCTACGCAACAGGGATCTTAAGATGTAACATACCCATAATTGTCTATATTAAAAAACAACTGTCTCTTTATTAATGTCAAACTGGGAACATTATTTGCCAAAAGCAAATTTTATATTATTTTTATCATCAGGACTAAAAAAACTTTCATACTACTTTTATTGAAGACCATTTGATTTAAATTAATTCCAAAAAAAATTGAATGCTAGGGGAAATTTCATCTTTCCAAAGCCACTTATTTGCTAATGAAAACTCAGTTCAACATTTCATACTTCTTGCAAGGTTCTTATTGAGCAGTTTTAAATTGTATTCTAATTTTATTCTGGGTCTCTGAACATGATTTGAAACTGAACAACATTAGTTTTGGCTAACTTTGATCAAAATTGGCAACATTGACTTTTCTTGACATAATCAAAAATTCAAAAATTACAAAATAGCTTTGGTTTTGGAGATTAACTGCTCAATAGGATACCTGTATTTACAGAAATATATATTTCTTTTTTAAGGTAAGGAACTTTGTAGTCTCAATGTTCATCATGCTCTAGGCCTTCTTGTTTTTGTTTTTTTTATTATTTCCTTTTCTGCCAATTCATTTCTCACTGATTTCAACTCAGTTTTCTGGGTGGGGCCATATTCATTTTAATTTGTACATTTTTTACACTAAAAAAATGCGAGATTTTTTTGGGATCAAATCATTCAATAGTACGATGGCACTTGAGACTATAATATTTTTTGTTACCTTTAAACACAAAAGACGATTTATAAAACACTTTTTCAGCTTCAAAACTATTCCAATTAATTCAATTGTCTGATTAAGAATTTTTTTTAGTACCAATCTCTAGGATTTTGCCAATTCAATTTAATTTCTCTCGTACAAAACGTTATTTTTAGACAAACTTAGATATTTTTTTGTTTGTTTAAAACGTCTTTTTTGTTTAAAGGTGCTACACAAGCTCATTAGCACAAAAGTAAGCAATCCTTAATTCAGTTAAAAATGGGCAAAATGGTTTATTTTCACATGAAACTACTTAAAGGTCGAGCATTTAAAAGACAACAATTTAGGGGTGTAGAATAGACTGTTTGAGTCAAGATAGCCTTGCATACAAGTCTCTCAGTATCTTAGTAAGAAACTAATGAAAAATTTATTTTTGTTAGCATTTCGATGTTTATTTTATGCAATCTTAGCTATTTCTCTTTTGAGAACACAGAACAAAATTTGCTTGTAATCCTACGCTTCTCCAAGAAGTGTCTTTAAGCAAAGTTAAGTAGGTCTAATTATTATAACTGCAAAGTTAGTATTTTTTAATTTCTTTCTAAGTTAGTACAGGGGCATAGGTTTTCAATTAAGTTCGGTAGGTATTTTCTGTTCTTACTGTGCTAATGAGCTTGTCTATTTTTTCTTTGTGGATTTTATATTTTCCACTGAACTTGGTATATTTTAGATTATTTTCAGAAACTGAGATGGCCCACACACCCGCACACAAAACAAATGGTCAGATTTTCATCTAGCCGATCAACGTCCCTGCAGGGTTGTGGAAACTCTTGCTCTGAGCTGGGGGTTTCTGATGTTCCTCTGCAATATTCCAACTGAGAAATCCTGGTGAGTTTATCTGATCCGTTCATTTTTGATGGAGGCACTTGGGCACTTTGATGATTTGGTCGTTTGCTCTCAAGTGGAGGAGGCATAATGAGGGGAGGTGAGAGTTCGCTTTTCATGTCTTTTCGGCTTTACTTAACTACGTCAGAATACCACACCTTTATTCTAATTGGCTTTCAAAGATGTTTGTTTTCAATCAATGTTTCTTAAAATCTTCTGTTGTTGAGGACGTAAAACAGTAGTGCTTTTGTGCAGGTCATGGGCGGTGCATTTCCTGGATTTTGGAGTTAGTCTAGAACAAGGAATGTCGCTAATCTGGCTTGACTGGAATTTCACAAGCAACACTAGATTGAGCTGATAGTCATCTGGGAATCTCCTGAACGAGCTGATACCTGTTTAGGGTTCTTCTTTCTTGAGCATAAAATCAAAAATAAACGCAAAACTATCGACCAAAATCGATTAACATTTTTCCGAGCTCAAAATAAAAAAATCTTTTCTTTGAAATTACAATTTATTTTATTTTCAGATTAACATAAAAATCGGTTAATCTGAAGTCTCCCGCGCATATGGTATGTGAGTTGTCACACAACACTTTTCCCAGGTGTTGCGTGACGATCCAGCGTGACAGCTGCGAAGGAGGCAACTTTTGGAAAGAAATGTTCAGAAATTTAGCCTCGTTATTAAATATGTATTTCGATTTTCGCTTTTGAATTCGGAATTAAGTAGCCAATTGTTCATCCGGACTTCCAAACTAAACCTCGAAAACGATATTTTGCGACCAAATCTAGAATATATTTATTTACTAGGCCAATTGTTTATCTTGCCTTCCAAATCTTCAAGTTAAACCTCGAAATATTGCTTTTTTTGTCGTTTTATTTCTTTGGTCAATTGCTCATCTTGATTTGCAAAACAAGTCTCGAAAACATATTAGCAACTATTTCAATTTTAATTTCACAGGCTAATTTTCCGTAGTGCATTCCACTGTGGTCCGTTCCATTGTTGTCTTCCAAAACAAATTTTTTTCATTTATTTCGGTACTTCTTTCATTTCTTTGAACCTCGGGAATCAAGCGGCAGTTAATCGGGGCGAGACGATGTAAACCGAGCGTCAAGATCGGCACGAAATATTCTTCGCGCCGATTTTGCCGCTAGGTCTACTTCGCGCCCCGATTAACTGCCCTCGGTTCCCGAGTACGCTTCGTCGTTCGATGCTATTCAAAACCAAATTTACAAATTACCTTTATGGTAACTCAAGTTTACATTAAAATTCCACCGTGGTTGAATTCAAAGGTCATTCGGATCTCGAATATTTAATTAAGGTTAACTTTCAAATTCTCTATTCGAAGTTTGGGCGCAAAACATTTTAACTACAAATTCGTGAAAAAAAAAAATTTAATTTTTAAACTTGATTATCACTGATTAAAAATTACTGATTTCAAAACGAACTTTACTCGATTCTAGGTCGTTCAGACGGACAAAAATCGCCCGTCCGCTTTTGCGATGTTTTGACCTAAACAATAAAGCTTTAAATTCAATCTAAAACGAAGAGCATATATTTAATTCGATTTCTAAAACACCGAGATTTTATAACGAAACGAAACTTTTATTGGCGAATTGTTTATGTTGACTTCAAAAACAAAATTTAACGAAGAAAACCATTTTCTTCATTTATTTCTAAAACTTGTTTTTGAAATTTCGTTATCATCCTCGGGAACCAAGCGGCATTTAATCAGAGCGACACGATATAAACCGAGCGGCAAGATCGGCATGAAATAGACTTCGCGCCGATTTTCCCGCTCGGTTAACTTCGTCTTGCCCGACTAACTGCCCTCGGTTCCCGAGTATGCTTCGTCGTTCGATGCTATTCAAAACCAAATTTACATACGACAATAGCAAAATTCCATCGTGGTTGCATTTTAATTCCATTTGAATCTTGAATATTTAATTAAGATTTACTCTAAAACTTTTCCGCTTGAAATTTGCGCTCAAAACATTTACCTTCGATTTATTTCGACAAATTCTTCGATTAGCTTTCGAAACCGCAAAATTAGACAGCTCCTAAACTTGTATCAGCTTTGAAGGGAGAGTTTCAAATGACTCGTGTTCTTTTGGTGAAGTTTGTGGGATGACAGTCGGCAGGAGGTTTGGTCGGGGAGTCAGATTAGTGGTTTTCTGCGTTCGATTCTTTCTTGGCGTCCATGGAAATGTGCTGAACATGGTTTGTACTATTAGCGCTTCGGTTTTTCCGGTCTTCCAACGGAAATTTTGAGATACATTTGTTGAAAACACACATCTTAAAATTTATAATTTTGGCTTTAATTTTATTTGCATTTTAATTGCGGCTCTCAAAACTAATGAATATTCCAAATTCAAATGTGTGGTATTATGACGTAGTTGGGTGAAACCGAGAAGGCATGGGGAGCAAACTCTCACCTCCCCTCATTATGCCATCTCCACTTGGGAGCAAACGGCCATATCATTAAAGTGCGTCAAGTGCCGACATCAAAGATGGCGGATCAGGTAAACAGACCAGGATTTTAAAGTTGGAATATTAATGAGGAGCAGAAGAAACACTTTAACTCAGAGCAGAGTGCAAACAACCCGATAAGCAGGGACAAGATCGGCTAGATTTTTATTTTTTTAAAACACAATAAAACGAAAATAAAGAGACAAAGAGGCAGTTTTTGTGTTGTCGTTTTTACCAGCAATCCACCCTAACAAACCAGGTAAACACTTGTGTTCATGACAAAGTCCTGCTATACAGTGTTATCTGTCACGCAACTTGTCCCGCAATCTTTTCGAAAACGGCGTGACAAGTTAAATGAAACATTGAACCGTGTAACATGCCGCGCAAAGGTCAAAACCCTTACAAAACAAGACGCTTCAGCGGCTGCAGAAAGAAGAACTTAATTCAACTTTCTTCAACCGCTAAAGCGAACTGTCTCGTAAGAAATTTTGTCTTCTGCGCGGCATGTTACACAGCGCAATGATTCACGGAACACACTTGTCACACCGCCTCCGAGAATATTGCGAGACTAGTTGCATGAAAGATTACACCATATAACAGGACAACAAACCAAGTTCTGCTTTTAAAAATACAACAATTAAAATAAGCAATGTCTGTTTTAAAAGCTTCACGTTACCTCTACCGTGTTTTGCTGTTGTATTTACAAGTTACAAACTGTAGTAAGTTGCTCAAGATTGAAGTGAAGTTTTAATATAACTGCCCTCCCCGGATTCAAATTTTCAACTGTCACACAACGCCATGTCACGCTAAATTTGGCTGAACGCACATGGCAAGAGAATCGATTGAAATGATAACGCATAGAATAAAACTACCAAATTAGGACCCTTGATCGATTTAAATTGAGAAAATATACCGGTAAGCACCCTTTTCGGGGACTATAGCCTAACACTGCATGCTTGAAAAAGATATAAATTTGCGCTGTACAAGTCACCGTTTCTCTTAACAAAAAATCGTGCGAAAAAATGCTAATTTACACACACAAAAACACGCGCGGAAGTTAATATCAAAATTGTGCTTTTGATATCTTATCTTAAAATGCCAATTCTGTTTGACATTTTGACGCTTCAATTGATAAAATAATACAGAAACAAATAATCCGAAAAAAAAAATTTCAATCTGAGCAGCTTAGCACCTTTTGTAGCTTACAAATATAACAATAAAATGAGGTAATAAACAAAAAGGCGCACTACAAATGGTGTTGCCGAAAAAAAACTGACACGACAAAAAGGGGAAATGTTTGTTGATAGTAATTTTCAAGATGCAAAAAATTGTTTTTTTTTTTCAATTTTGCAGCCAATCTGCAAATATTAACTAAAGAATTAACTGTATCAAGACTAGAGAAGGCAACACCTTTTATAATGCGACTTTGTGTTTAAGAGATATAACAGACATAGCTTTTGTACAATGGCCCATGTTCGTCGAAATAGAATTTACAAAACTTAAGCCAAAATTAGACATAAATATTCTATTGAAGTTTCTGGTTAGTTCTTGAGAATTTATTAAATAATTTGGGAAATTTTAGCTATTGTAAAGACAACAATATCATACACAGAACACACACACTTAAATCATACACAGATACCTTCAGCTAAAGTTACCAAAAAATACTGGGAATTTAAACTAAATCTCTATAAAAATTTTAAACAATGACCGTTTAAAATTCCTCTGTTGAAAAACAAACTTGGTTGTTTTGTTTGCTTTCTCTGTGCTTTCTTTTGGCATAAGTTCATCAATAATTCATTTAATTGAGTAATGAGAATTTAGCAGGAATAAAAACGAAGATTTCTTTGAAGTATTAAAGATTTGACATTCTTGGCTCGAAAAAAAAACCTCCCTTAAAAACTATTGAAAACATGTAGCGCAGGGAAAAGACAAATTTATTTTCTGCACGAGTTAGTCAATAAAGCACATTTTGAAGCACATGTAATGAGAATTTAGTAAAACATTAAAAAATAGAACTTTTGATATTTGAACCGAAAGTAGAATCAAAACACTAAAGAAACAAAAACTCATTTTAGTAGTTCTAGCAAAGTTGTTCAAAAGTACCTTGCTCCCGAATTTGCATTCTTTGGGAAAAAATTCAAAACTTTTTGAACTCAAGCTAAAGGTATAAGTGTTAAGGAATTTAGAAGTGATATTTGTACACATGGGCCACTGTATAGTAACTACAAGAACCACAGACATGCATATAGCCAAACAGACATAAGACACACATGTAAAAAAAATTAATTTTTAAAAGGGAATAGGTCTTTTAATTAAAATTAATTTTTTTCAAAAAAAAAAAAAAAAAATTTTTTTTTTAAAAAAAAATTTTTAAAAAAAAAAAATTTTTAAAAAATTTATTTTTTTTTTAAAAAAAATAAAAACTTTATTTTTTTTTTTTTTTTTAAAAAAAAAAAGGGGCCAAAAAAAAAAAAAAAAATATATAAAAAAAAAAAAAAAACCATATTTTTTTTTCATATACTCTCTCTTTTTTTATATATATTTTTAAAAAATATTTTTTTTTTTTAAATTTATTTTAAAAAATATTTATAAAAAAAAAAAATTTTTTTTAAAAAAAAAAAAAAAAAAAAATTTTTTTTTTTAAAAAAAAAAAAAAAAAATTTTTTTTAAAGTAATTAATGATGAAGAAGCTGCTCAAAAATAAATAACAAAAGACAACAAGCGAAAATTTTATCTACTTTTTAGTTTTTTTTAAACCATAATTACTGTATTTCCTCAATGTAGCCTCCACTTCTATTAAGCCCCACAACAAACAACCCATCCAATTTCACTGTATCTACAGACTGGCAGTCTAGGTGGCAAGGAGGAGGGGAGTGGGGGAGAGTGGGTGTATTGGCAGCTAACTTGTTATATACTAAGGTCGTCCCAACCCCCATGCCAAACTTTTTCTCAACTCTCTTCGCATGTCAACCTTTTTTTTCTCCCTTTTATTTTTTTTTTTTTTTTGTTCTAGGTGCCAGAGGGGAGGGGAAGAGGGGTATGGGCACAGAACTTGCAACCTAATAAGGTCCCCCTAACCCCCACGCCAATCTATTTTTCATCCCTATCAATTCTTATTTGGATTTGATCTGGGGAGCGCCAGTGGGGGTGAGGGGGGAAGGGTATTGCCTTATACTAAGGTCGTCCCAACCCCCATGCCAAACTATTTCTCATCCCTCATCCCATGTCAACCTATTTTTTCATCCCTATCAATTCTTATTTGGATTTGATCTGCAGGTGCCAGTGGGGGCGGAGAGGGGTGTAAGGAGAGAACTTGCAACCTAATAAGGTCCCCCTAGCCCCCACGCCAATCAATTTTCCTATCAATTCCTCTATGGATTTGATCTGGGGGAGCGGAAAGAGGGGGAGGGGACTTGTAATCTACTAAGGTCTCCATAGCCCCCACGCCAATCTATTTTTCATCCACACCCATGCCAATCTACTTTGTTTGGATCCCTTAATCAATTCTCATTGGTCCCATGGGGTGGAGGGGGGGGGGGTGTATAAGCAGCTAGCTTGCAATCTATTCTAAGGTCTTCCCAACCCCCATGCCAATCTATTTTTCATCCCTATCAATTCTTGTTTGGATTTGATCTGGGGGATGCCAAAGGGGAGGAGAGGAGAGGGCTACTAGTCTATTTTAATCCCTCCCCCATGCTAATTTATTTTTCATCCCCGCCCCCAAGCTAATCATCGGTACCACCATGCCAATCTATTTTTCATCCCTATCAATTCTTGTTTGGATTTGATTTGGGGGGGGGGGGGGATTCCAAAGGGGAGGAGAGGAGAGGGCTGCTAATCTTTTATCCCTCCCCTTATTTTTCATCCCCGCCCCCATGCTAATCATCGGTACAACCAAGCCAATCTATTTTTCATCCCTATCAATTCTTGTTTGGATTTGATTTGGGGGGGGGGGGGGGTGCCAAAGGGGAGGAGAGGAGAGGGCTGCTAGTCTATTTTAATCCCTCCCCCATAATCTATTTTTCCCCCAGCTAATCATCGGTACAACCAAGCCAATCTATTTTTCATCCCTATCAATTCTTGTTTGGATTTGATCTGGAGGAAGCCAAAGGGGGGGAGGAGAGGAGAGGGCTACTAGTCTATTTTTATCCCTCCCCCATGCTAATCTACTTTTTATCCCCGCCCCTATGCTAATCATCGGTTCAACCATGCCAATCTATTTTTCATCCCTATCAATTCTTGTTTGGATTTGATCTGGGGAGTGCCAAAGGGGAGGAGAGGAGAGGGCTGCTAGTCTATTTTCATCTCTCCCCCTGCTAATCTATTTTTTATCCCAGCCCCCAAGCTAATCATCGGTACCACCATGCCAATCTATTTTTCATCCCTATCAATTCTTGTTTGGATTTGATCTGGGGGATGCCAAAGGGGAGGAGAGGAGAGGGCTGCTAATCTATTTTAATCCCTCCCCCATGCTAATCTATTTTTCATCCCAGCCCCCAAGCTAATCATCGGTACCACCATGCAAATCTATTTTTCATCCCTATCAATTCTTGTTTGGATTTGATCTGGGGGATGCCAAAGGGGAGGAGAGGAGAGGGCTGCTAATCTATTTTATCCCTCCCCCTGCTAATCTATTTTTCATCCCCACCCCCAAGCTAATCATCGGTACCACCATGCCAATCTATTTTTCATCCCTATCAATTCTTGTTTGGATTTGATCTGGGGGATGCCAAAGGGGAGGAGAGGAGAGGGCTGCTAATCTATTTTAATCCCTCCCCGATGCTAACGTATTTTTCATCCCCGCCCCCAAGCTAATCATCGGTACCACCATGCCAATCTATTTTTCATCCCTATCAATTCTTGTTTGGATTTGATCTGGGGGATGCCAAAGGGGAGGAGAGGAGAGGGCTGCTAGTCTATTTTAATCCCTCCCCCATGCTAATCTATTTTTTACATGTATCCCCGCCCCCAAGCTAATCATCAGTACCACCATGCCAATCTATTTTTCATCCCTATCAATTCTTGTTTGGATTTGATCTGGGGGATGCCAAAGAGGAGGAGAGGAGAGGGCTGCTAATCTATTTTAATCCCTCCCCCATGCTAATCTATTTTTCATCCCCGCCCCCAAGCTAATCATCAGTACCACCATGCCAATCTATTTTTCAACCCTATCAATTCTTGTTTGGATTTGATCTGGGGGTTGCCAAATGGGAGGAGAGGAGAGGGCTGCTAGTCTATTTTCATCCCTCCCCCATGCTAATCTATTTTTCATCCCCGCCCCCAAGCTAATCATCAGTACCACCAAGCCAATCTATTTTTCATCCCTATCAATTCTTGTTTGGATTTGATCTGGGGGATGCCAAAGGGGAGGAGAGGAGAGGGCTGCTAGTCTATTTTAATCCCTCCCCCATGCTAATGTATTTTTTATCACTATTTGTTTGGATTTGATCTGAGAGGTGCCAGGGGTGGGGGGGGGGGAGAAAGAGAGGAGAGAGGGGGGGTTGGGTGTATTAACTTTCGCAGCAACTTGTTATCTATTTAGCCCTCCCCAACCCCCACGCCAATCTATTTTTCATCCCTATCAATTCTTGTTTGGATTTGATGTGAGGGTTGCCCTTGGGGGTGGGGGAGAGGGGTATTGGCAGCAGAATTGCAATCTACTAAGGTCTCCCAAACCCCCCCTTTTTTTTTTTTTTTTCCTTTTTATTTTTTTTTGGTTGATGCGGGGGAATAGGTGAGGGGGGGGGGGAGATATTGGCAGCAAAATTGCAACCTACTAAGGTCTCCCCAACCCCTGCGCTTAGAATACATTTTTTATCCCTACCCCCATGTCAATCAATTTTTCATCCTAAATTTATTAATTAGTGCTTGGATTTTAACTGGGGGCACCGGTGGGGAGGAGGGGGGTATTGGCAGCCAACTTGCAACCTACTAAGTCCCCCCCCCCGAGGGCCCGGGGGGGGGGAGAGGGGGGGCGCACCCCCCCCCGCGGGGCTTATACAGTGAAGCCCCTATGAAGGTTAATAGAGGAAATACAGTAAATGCTAATTAGGTATGATTTAGAATACAAACCGATATGAACATAATGCATCCACTTTCAAAATGTTTGAAAATTTTGATTGTAAGCTGACAGTTATATTTCAAAAAAATTTATCATATTACAAAGCATGTCTGTGGTCTGCATGGTAAATAAAGCAGAACTTGGTTTACGTCATGCAATGCAATGATCAAATCCAATCTTTCTTAACCTGGGCAAAGAAGGGGTGGGGGGGAGGGGGCCCCAGTGTGGGGAAAATTTGTTATTGGTGATTGAAGTGAGAAGAAGTGATTTTATGTTGGTAGAGTTGTGTAAAGTGGTAGAGAGATTTATTCCAGTTAAGGTTTAGTCAAATTTGTGTCAGTAATAGGTTTGTCAAGCACATGAAGAAAGTGCCACAAGGCAATGGCATTGGTTGTGGTCATGTTATTGTGTTGCAGTACATCTGGAGTCAGCTAGTTGTTGAATGTGTAGTGGTTTGTCAGTCAAATGATGTTACAGTAGTTCAGAGTATTCCAGTTAAGGTTTAGTCAAATTTGTGTCAGTAATAGCTTTGTCAAGCACATGAAGAAAGTACGTCCACAAGGCAATAGCATTTGTTGTGGTCATGTTATTGTGTTGCTTGGTTTTTTTTTTTTTTAGTACATCTGGAGTCAGCTAGTTGTTGAATGTGTAGTGGTTTGTCAGTCAAATGATGTTACAGTAGTTCAGAGTATTCCAGTTAAGGTTTAGTCAAATTTGTGTCAGTAATAGCTTTGTCAAGCACATGAAGAAAGTACGTCCACAAGGCAATAGCATTGGTTGTGGTCATGTTATTGTGTTGCAGTACATCTGGAGTCAGCTGGTTGTTGAATGTGTAGTGGTTTGTCAGTCAAATGATGTTACAGTAGTTCCCGGGGGGGTATGCCATAAATTTGGATAGGGTGGAAGGGTCTTAAACCTGACCCTAGTTAAGGATAAAGAAAGCGAAAATTGATACCCTTTTTAAGGCCCAAACCGAAAAATACACCCTATTCAAGGGACGGAGAACGTTGTGACGAGCCAAATAATGGCTGCGCAGGCAGGACACAATTTTATAAATCGCTTTTCCAATACCTGACAGAAAATTCGTTCAAGATATCTTTTTTTTCGTTTAGCTGGGCGTTTATTTCAGCTAATAGAATGTGTAACTAAGGATCACACCGCAAACATTCCAGAAAGGAGCAAATCTGTATCTTAGTCAAGCAACGAGAACCTGAAGACCATACTATCGGGCGGCACATACCTATGTAGGCCACATCTGGAGTCCCCCCCCCCCCCCCGGGGAGTAGTTCAGAGTATTTCAGTTAAGGTTTAGTCAAATGTGTGTCAGTAATAGCTTTGTCAAGCACATGAAGAAAGTACGTCCACAAGGCAATAGCATTGGTTGTGGTCATGTTATTGTGTTGCAGTACATCTGGAGTCAGCTAGTTGTTGAATGTGTAGTGGTTTGTCAGTCAAATGATGTTACAGTAGTTCAGAGTATTCCAGTTAAGGTTTAGTCAAATGTGTGTCAGTAATAGCTTTGTCAAGCACATGAAGAAAGTACGTCCACAAGGCAATAGCATTGGTTGTGGTCATGTTATTGCGTTGCAGTACATCTGGAGTCAGCTAGTTGTTGAATGTGTAGTGGTTTGTCAGTCAAATGATGTTACAGTAGTTCAGAGTATTCCAGTTAAGGTTTAGTCAAATTTGTGTCAGTAATAGCTTTGTCAAGCACATGAAGAAAGTACGTCCACAAGGCAATAGCATTGGCTGTGGTCATGTTATTGCGTTGCAGTACATCTGGAGTCAGCTAGTTGTTGAATGTGTAGTGGTTTGTCAGTCAAATGATGTTACAGTAGTTCAGAGTATTCTAGTTAAGGTTTAGTCAAATGTGTGTCAGTAATAGCTTTGTCAAGCACATGAAGAAAGTACGTCCACAAGGCAATAGCATTGGTTGTGGTCATGTTATTGTGTTGTAGTACATCTGGAGTCAGCTAGTTGTTGAATGTGTAGTGGTTTGTAGTTAATGATGTTACAGTTGTTCAGAGTAATATTCCAGTTAAGTTTAGTCAAATTTGTGTCAGTAATAGCTTTGTCAAGCACACGAAGAAAGTACCATGTGTACAAGTAAATAGTATTGGTTGTGGTCATGTTATTATGTTGCAGTACATCTGGAGTCAGCTAGTTGTTGAATGTGTAGTGGTTTGTCAGTCAAATGATGTTGCAGTAGTTCAGAGTATTTTAGTTAAGGTTTAGTCAAATGTGTGTCAGTAATAGCTTTGTTAAGCACATGAAGAAAGTACGTCCACAAGGCAATGGCATTGGTTGTGGTCATGTTATTGTGTTGCAGTACATCTGGAGTCAGCTGGTTGTTGAATGTGTATTGGTTTGTCAGTCAAATGATGTTACAGTAGTTCAGAGAGTATAGTAAGCTGTTACTGTGAAGAACAAAAAAGGAAATTTTAATAATAATTTCACCTTTCTATGGATTTTCCAATTTTTTTGGATCAATACCAGTAATACCCCTGAAAATTCCCTGATCTTTAAATTAAACCTGACTGTTTCCTGGGCTACAATGCTCTGCAGGGATATGCCCTTGAAGGAACCAGGTTAAGTTTGGATTTGATCAATGCATAAGAACACAAGTGTTTACCTGGCTCCTGGATTGCAATAAATTCATCAACTGGAATAAATTATTCTAATGGATAATAATCATCTCCTTGTCCTGGAACAGCTTGCCTCCACCTGTCTGTAAAGAAGAAAAAATAAATTCAGACAAAATGATTATCTTGTGCCTAGTGCATATAAATAAGCAGCAACAAACTGTTAGCTTAAGCGGGGTTTGAACGGGAAATTTCTATGTGACAAATACCTGACTGTATAATATGGCTAAATGTAATTTAGGTTAAGTTAACCTCGAAGCAATGCTCTCCAGCAACGTTAACCTTTGGATGCACGAAGCCCGCCTGCAACCTTGGCGGTTCGCTGGGGCACTCTGTGACGCCTATACGCAGTAGGCCGTTACCGCTGGCCGCTTAGAGCTCAGGGTGGCCCAAGGGCCTTCGCAGGGGCTCTGCATGACCTTTCACACAGCGTGTTGCTCGCTATCATTTGCAAGCTCATTTCGCTAGCACAGTTGCTCGCAAGCTTTGCTATTTTTTGCTCGGCCCCATTTCCCTCGGGTAGGTCTTAGAGCCCCGTGGTAGGTTGGTAAGTATTCCACTGAGTCCTTCGCCGGGCTCCACCAACCTTGTGGCACCAACGCCCAAGCTCATCTATTGTTGATGAGTTTAAATTATTTGATTGTGTAGAAAACACTAAAAATTATTATTTGTCAGCAGTCCAAAGTTTAGTGCGCCAGTAATAACCTTGGACAGCAGAGATATGCATGCACAGTCCCCAGTGGGGGATTGGGGCCACATATGCTGACACAATATTTTCCACATATTTTTATGTGACACGTCATCTAGAGGAGCAGCTTTTTTAATTGACAACACATATTTTGTCATATACAAGCTAACATTAATTCCAGCTTGTCAACAAATATATTTGTGACATACAAATTGGCCAGATTTTTTAATCTACACAAGCAAATAAAAATTGTCCTATAAAAATTGCTAATGTAAACTCAGCTTTAGGGCAACTTGATAATGTGCCGATTGAGCAAGAATCTATCCAAAAGGAATAGTAGTTACGCCATCCACAGTTCGGTTGGATTCCATTTCTGGAAGAAACGAAAACAATTGTTTTACGTCACGAAACGCCACTGATCAAAACAGTGGATCGCATTTCATAACATGTTTCGCGGTAGCCAAATTCAAGATGGCGGACAACCGCAAGGAAAGTATATATCGATTTTTTTATAAATTTCATGCCGCAGACTTCTTCTTCATCGTGGTTGAGGCTTTGACGATATAAACAAGCTTCTTACCTCCATAAAATTGACGGTAGTTCGCTGTCTCTTCTCGTAAGTCCTCCGTTTTATTTAATCTTTAATCATGTAAGCGCGAACATATCGAGGGAAATTAATATTGTCAACAGACTTTTGCTCGCGTATTGCCTAAAATCCCGTTCTCTCTCGAAACTCTTGCGCTTTTCTCGACGTTGAACGTGCTCAAATCTTGCCGAGAGATTCGATTGAGTTTTAAAACGCGAACGCGTCGCTCTTGACCGACCTCGTTTGGCCCATGTTGAGTTGACTATTATAAACTTTTATCCCGTTCGTAGTTTTTATGTATATTATTGTGTTAAGGTTTATATCTTGTACATTGTATTGCCCGGCCAGAAAAGGAGCAAAAGAGCTTGATATTAAAAATGCAGTTTACTTCCAGTGTTGCAGTCTTATTTACCGATGCTTTAATCAATAATATAATGTCATGGTGGTACAATAAATGTTGGTCATTGAAATTGTTTTGCAGCTACGAATTATTCCCCTCTGAACCGAAAGAATTTGATTCTGTGCTAATATACAAGTTATTACCAAAGGGTAAAGAACATGAAAAAATCTTTATGTTCATGCCAGCAGAACATTTTCCATAGCAAAATATTTCTTTAAAATTCTTTCACAGATTCCAGGGTGTGCAAGAGGGTCTTTTTCGACTACAAATTGAAAAATCCTTGTAATTCAGTTTATTTAAGTCTGGGAATAGCAAATTTGCTCTTGTTGTCTACATTAAACTGCACATGTGAGAGAAGAAAGTATTTTCCTTTTGAATGTGTCAGGACACTGGTGTTTTATTCAACAACAATAGTTTACAATTCCTTTTTCCTCTTTGTTCCTCCATCCACCTACAAACAAATCACAAAAACAGTTTTAACTTTAACTTGCACTCATAACTGAGCATATATTGACCTAATTTTTAGTTCTGAAGGAATAAATGGACTTTTAAAAACACTCAACTTTATAAACAAAAATAGTAATATAAAAACAACAATGAATTGTTATACATTGATACAAAGTTAGAAAAAAGCTTTGTGAAAAGACTTGAGACAGACTAACAACCGAGTTAGGATTTCGAGTTGGATTTTCAAGTTGGATTTTCGAGTTAGGATTTCAAGTTGAATTTTCGAGTTGGATTTTCGAGTTAGGATTTTCGAGTCAGGATTTTTTTTTTTGACAAAGCAAAACACATTACAATTATTGAAAGCCAAACTTAAACTGGCTAACCAGAGTGCAAAGTAGGCTAACCAAAGTGAATAGTAGGCTGACAGGAGTACTAGTGTGTAGAAGGCTAACCGGAGTGCATAGTAGGCTAACCGGCGTGTATAGTCGGCTAACCTGAGTGTTGAGTACGGTAAGCAACTCTCAAAATCCAACTGGAAATCCTAACTCGAAATCCAACTCCTAATCCTAACTCAAAATCCAACTCGAAATCCTAACTCGGTAAATAGGCAACCTCTCAAACAATAAGCGGCACACAACCCAGAGACTATATTCACTAAACAAGAAATTTTACTGCCCTGTCCCTAACATGCATATAATGGCCTGGAATAATTGATCAAAGAGCACTGGGAAAATGATAAAAATTAAAATGGCAATTCATCTTGTGGCTACTTCTCTTGCACATTTTTTTTTAATTTTTTTGCAAGCCAATCTGCACATACATCTCCCCTCCTTCTTTAACATTTTCAGCCCTTTATTAACCACATTTTGTTGCCACAGTAGGGATATTTGCTGTTGGAAGAGTCTGCATGTTATATCTGGTTATATGCGGCAAGAGTTCTACATGTAGTTCTCTACAATTTGAGAATGATTCTCCATTCCTTACAAGTTCAGTAGAGAGAATCAACACAAACGTAACAACATTTAACAAGGAGCATGAAATATACTCATCAGTAAACTTTAAACCAGCGATTTGAGAAACACTTTCAAGTTCATTTCGAAGTAGAAAAAGTAAAAACCAAGTCCCTGTACTCTGAATGATTTTTTCACACCTTCAGATGTGCTTAAACGAGTCTTCATTTCGAACTAATGCCGTAAAAATGCCAAAACATTTGCCCCGTTCGCTATTATCGGAGCGAACTTTAGGTCTCTGCTCATCATCAAAGCGACGCACTAAGGAATGCATCCAAGCGATCAACTTTAAAAAGTGTTACCATTTTTCCTAGGTGGTTACCAGCGACGAAACTTTAGAAAAACAACAATGAACAACGACACATTCGAGGAAAATTGTTCACTTCGACTACAAATTCTCTATCACAGGGAAAACAGAACATAAATCTAGGTACTTACATTTCACGTCCGCCATCATGGCGGCGGTCTCCACGATCCGCGATCTTTTCGTTGCTTAAATTGCCGTTTTCAAACCTTCTATTCTCGTCCAAATGCGACCGAATTGGCATCCATCTTTGTTTCACTGGAATTGCTGCTCAAAGTTCCCGGATATTGCGCGTAGAGACTGGTAGACAACTTTATGTATAAGGCACCAATTTCTCTCTATTATTTTGGTCGATTTTTGCATATTTTCGCAAGAACAATAGAAAAGTGACGTCACGCTTTCTTCCAGAATTGGAATACATCCGAACTGATCCAGAGATCAGTACTAGCATTACTAGAACCCAGAATCTATTATCAGTATAGGTAAGTATAAATTGAATAGACATGCAAAGGTAGTAGAACTGCTCAAAACATGTCCAATTTAAAAATTACTGTCTTTAAAGTTAAACATCTTTTTGAAATAAAGTTACAAAGGCTTATTAACCAAGGCCTGGACTTTCAGGATATTGATATACGAGTTGTCAATTTTCACACCTTAGGTGTGAATTCGCGGTAAAATCGCAGCCCCGTGAATTTGAAAAATAGGGCCCCAATGGGTCCATGTGTTTTGCTGCTAGAGCAAAGTCTTAGGGAACATGTTGATGAAAGACAAGTGAGTCGAGATTGAAATCCAACGTCTTTTATTGTCTGTCACTTGTGTGCAGGTTAATAATTGCACTATATTGTAGTCACTTTGTGTTAATTCAATCCTGATAATTTTACTGATCAATGTTATGTTGAAATCAAAGACAGCAAACATAATTTAATTACTAGTAAGTTAACGTAATGTCTGACATGATTGTCTCTTTGATAAAAAACAGTAACTCTTAACATTATAAAAAAATCTCAATGAACTCAATGTGATTCTTTTAGTGGCGTTATCTCACTGGTTACCGTTAGTTGTATTTGGAATCATTGTCACAATGGTAGCGTTTTAACAACAACGAAAAAGACAGAATCTATTGACCTTATAAGAACTCAATGTGATATATTTATTAGTGACAAGACAGTGGTTCTTTAACCACTTTCACCCAAATTAAACACTGGAACAACTAACTCTTAACAAACTTGTTGTGTCACCCTGAGTTAAATATGCAAAATTCAGAAATTATAAATAATCGCACGCGCACCGGCGTACAACAACAGAAAGACGGCGTTGAACGTAACGCAAAGTTCATTTTGAAAGCGAAAGTTTACAAATAATTATTATCATTCGTCAGTCATCCCTTCACGCATGAACACTCGTCGAATTTCAGTGTCTTCACAACAAGATCGGAAGATCGATAAGGACCAATTTTTGATTCTGCGAAAGTTCGTTTTCTTAAAGTTTTAGAAATTTGTGAAGTTGGAGGATTCACTGAGGACTGCGTAGCCGAAGATGCAGTGGCTCGCTGGACATCAAATTCTATTTTTCACGGCGTTTAATTAATCTTCACAAAATAAACATGTGGCGCCAGCGCGTCTGGCAGTCAAAAATTCATTTTTCAAAAAACTTTCCCTTTCCAGCTATTTTAGCGGGGCTTATACTATAGTACCTACCTGTCAGTCGTAGAAAAGCTGAAATTTAAGGATGAACTGTTTATTAAATGAAGACCGTATTATTTTTTAATAACTAGTAAACAAACTGGTCGCCACGCATTTAAACACGAACTGACGAATGTTGCATCTGATGCAGTGAATCTGGTGAATGAGAACTTCCTTTAATATTTCTTTGTTTTCGACGGTGTGCACCACTGAATAAGTTTCTTTCCCATTGTGATGTTACTAGTATTAATTCGTTTCTAGCTGTCTTTTATATAGCTCGAATACAGCTACAATTAGCGGTGCAGCCTACCAGCATGGTATATTCCTTTCCAGCTGTCTTTGCGTGACAAGTTACACGTTCATACATTTTATTTTAAAATATGAAGTTCAGAGTTAATACAGTACTAGTATGCTGTAGACAGTGTAGACAAGGTGAGGGTAAGTTTATTTTCAAAGCGAAAGTTTACAAACTGTGCACTAACCGGTCCTTTGGAGAAAATATTTATGACCTTCGGCGAGGTTCCAAGTCTTCGCTCTTTTCGTAAATGATGAAAACTGCAGAATAATTTTCTCATAAAACTGGAGTGGTCGCGCCACAGTTTGTTTTCTTTCCCAATGCGATATACTTTTAAATCGGTTTTCTGTTTTCCAACGTGTCCAACGTGGTTTGCGTTCGAATACTTTGGCCCGTAACTTCGAATGCGATCAGCGCTACGGTTCATTGGTTTCGATTTTGTTTGTTCATGGATTTGATTGACATCGGTAGTTCAGATTTCTCCTCTGTTACGGCACTTACACCTTACGGCACTTACGGCACAAACTTCAGCTCTCAATGTGTTTTGCTTGCAGCCATTGCGGCTGCAGCAAAACACAAAAATTGCTCATTTACGGCTTTCCTTTGCAGATCAAAGATAATTTCAACTGGAGCTGATTTATGATAGAAACATTCAATTACCTAGAAATACCTGGGGTATGGTGGCATTAATACTTTTGGAGAAAGAGCGTTCTAATCATTTTTGTGTGTGCCTCAACTTTGAACAGCCATAATTTTGTCAAAAATGTCTTGTTCACTCCAGGTATTTATACACAGTTTTTTCAACATTACACAAATAAACAGTGCAAATTTCACCGAGATCTGACTATTCTACACTTTAAAATTGCAAGTACATGTACCTTTCAAGGCAGTCTGTTACGGCGGCGGAAATAGCGAATGCAAACAGTGTAATGTGCATTCAACGCTTTAATTGTTTTTGCGACACCATATTGAATTAATTTCATAGGTAGACTACTGTTCAATGTGTTTAAGGCCGCATTGTTGTGATTGTTGCATGAAAAAGCACAAGAAAACTCAGATTTTTCTGATTCAGGGCTCGAGACTAATGGTGCCAACTAGCCAAAGACTACTAAAATTTAGGTTTTGGCTACCATGTTTAACATTCCTACTAGCTACTTTAGCTAGTGAAAAACTTAGAAAAGTTAACAGTTCTTGATAGAAATTAATAAATCTGACTAGTGAAAAATCCCTTGTGGCTCGTAAAATCTGACATGTCACTAGCCAATTAACCAGTGAGTTAAAAAGTTAGTCTTGATCGAGCCCTGTGATTACTGTTGGAGAAAACATGGCAGCGTGAACAAAATAATACGATACACGTAGCGATGCCAGATTTTGCAATTGCATTTTGGATATCACGCTGCGTTTTCTCTGGATTAGAACTGCGAAAATGGATATCAAGACAGCTTCTTCGTGGGCTTTAGAAGGCTTAAACAAAAGCCATATATTTAGTCAATGCTTTCAAATTGTATTTGAAGATGAAATACGAAAACAATTTGCTGTATTTAACTAAAATTTCGCTCCACCTGCGTAGATATGATCGCATGTTGGAAAGTCAATTCATGTAACATCCCTGTCAATGTGAGGTCATATCAACTCGGATTGCAAAGCGCTAATCATTAACATTGCAAAATGGCGCTTGTAGTAACCAATTTCACCTTTATTTTTTCCGCTCCTAAGCTAAAAGAAGCCCCCACCTCTTGCATTTGTGTTAACTTCATTAATATCTTTGAAAAGAGCGAGTTTTTAGGTATGGTTTATTTTTGACGTTTGAACAGTTCTACTACCTTAAGAGGGACCTGCTCTTAGGATCGCCTGTACATATGCAAGATAAATAAAATCGATTTTCTCAAACTTTATCAGGATAAAGGCTTTTACTAACTTGTTTCAAAAATGTATCTTTGAGATTGTTTCGATTTTTATTTTTTTCGTCGAGACGACTCTTCGGATTTGGCCGCTCGAAGCGCCAAATTCGGCTCTAAATTATCACATTTTTCGAAGGCGAGCATAAAAAAATATGATCCGTAGCAGCAAAGGCTGGTACATAGTATTAAAATATCATCTTTCAACAGTTATTTAACGCTCTCAGATCCGAATAAAATTTAAATCTGAATTTTTATCAAATTTTCAAAATTATACGCTTCGGCAATGTTGCATCACGCTTAAATTTAGGTTAACTTCGTGAGCCAAAAAGTCAATCTGGTACATGGATTAGGCTTTCAAAACTATTTTTCTGAATAAAGGTATCACTTCATCTTCGATTTTATCCAAAAACTAGATTAGGTAAATAAAACGGAAAAAATCGAGAGCGGCTTGAAAATATGATACTTGAGCTAATTACTTGGCGTTTTGACCTTTCATGTTGCGATTGTTATCGCACGCATTGATCTAAAAAAGTTCGAATTTGGGTCTTATCCCCCGTCAAATAGTATTTTTAGTCTCCCAAATAGCCGAGATAATTCATTTATTATATTTTACAGTAAAAATAAGCCTCAAATGAACATTCTTAGCACGTTTATTTTGAGTTACAAATTCTGCAAATTACATCTGGCGGTTTGGCGAGGTCCGACAATGCACGCAATGAAAATATCAGTTTATAAATCACCACCGAGATAAATCTTCCTTAAAAATCGAAGAATAGATAGTAAACTAAATTAATAACACATTTTCCTACCTTTATCGAGCCTATTTTGACGAGAAGTGGTAACGTAAATGCGTCCATTCTACGAATCCATAAACTGTCGGCGAATGTTCTCGAGTTACATATTAACCACAGACACAGGGTACCCAAGCACCCCTTGAAGACTGGGGAGGTGGGGGACGGGTTTTGTACAATGTGTAAAGAAAAACGACTCAAAAAAAGAAAACGCTAAATTTAAAGGCTATAAAGCAAGTTATAGTGGACATTTTGCTTTAACAATGAAAAAACTCTTTGCTTTCGGTCACTTTTCTTGTCCCCAGTTCTTTACTCTAAAAAGTTGCGACACAGGATAATATTTATAATGATAATCATCCTTAGTTAAGTTTTCCTTTTTTCTTTCCATCTGACACGATTGTGTTATCTTTGCCTTCAATAAATTAATTCGCATCTTGGGCAAATAGATACCTAACAAACTGTAGGAAAAATACCGCCGGTATTGGGAATTTTACATGCGCGTTCTCCGTTAATGCATTTTTTCTCTTTAACATGATAGATATCCTAAAATCAAGGAAGCATGTTTGTCCTCTTGTAATTTTAAACACGCATTTCTTTGTCTAGTATTTTGAAGGCAGTAACTGATTATTCTTACTTTCACTAACATCAGAAGCACAACCTTTTTTAGTACTGGAAATTTTTCATGCTTCGTTCAATAAAAGATTTTTTCGCCTTACACACTGGGGCCTGGGGACAAGTCAGTTTCACATATTAATTCACTTACAACAGTCACAAGCGAGGGCAAGCTCACTTAAAACAGCAATGTACTCTGCGTTTAGTTTGCGTTGAAAGTTGTAAGTTGACAAACTTTTTCAAACTCAGGATTCATTATAGAAAATAAGGTTAAGGTAAAGTCTGTGTCCGAGCCAAGTGGCCCGTAAATAGCCGGAGTTTATCCCGGTTTTTGTTACATTAAGCGACTAGGAGTATTGCTACTCCCCCTGGATGGGATGCAAGTCCATTGCGGGGTTACTCCCAGCAGTAAATTTGCCGTTACCCATTTATACAGCTGGGTGGATAGATGTACCTTGTGGAGAGAGCACAACGCAGCACCCCTGCCAGGGCTCGAACCCGAGCCGTTCGACTCAGAGGCGAGCGCGCTAACCATTAGGCCACTGCGCCTCTCAGTTAAAGAAAATACTCTCTAAATATTAATTTATTTTCTCCAACTGACCTGAAATCTCGTTTCTGAGATGATATAAGGCATGCATGTTAATTACTTTATATCTTGCTAAAACAATCAATCAATCATCTACCGGTATAGTCAGGCAAAAAGTGCTGATAAATAGGTTTAAACTCAGGAACTAGATCAGCTATTAAAAATGTTGTCATTCAGCCAGCAAATTGAAAGTTTTCAGAGTTATCAGAGTTTCTCAAACACCTTGTTGTGAATATTACAGCGTAACCATATGTTAGATAACTATTCTAGCCATCGGAATTTAATAACAAATAGAAACCGTTTCTTTTGGGCATTACAAGAATAAAAAATTAAAACACCAAAAATCTTGAATTACTGGTACGCCGTGCAAGCTATACGTACCTTCAATTTGGCTTTGATCGATTAGTCTCGCATGTCCGACTTCAAACGGTCTCCAGACAGTTACTCCTTGCTCGCTATACTGAAAGTTATTCAGGCAACTTACTCCAGCTAGCTTTACTTCGGGAGGAATACACCCTCCTTCATCGCCCACATCAACATGGACAGTCCGTACACCATTTATCCCTCCGTTAGACAACATGGCGTCTATGAAATCTTTGGCGTTCTGCACATCATGGCCTTCGTTGATGTGTCGTCTGATGTGGGCCTTAATTGTGGCCGCCTTTCTGTCGCAGGCACCTTTCCCGCCTTGGGGGTCGCTGAAGTCAACTCGGTGAACGCTTACACCCGTTTTGGTCTGCATTAAACTGCATGTTGCCAGCAAGACTGAGTTATGGTAACACCCAGCATAGTCCTGACGAATAAAGGCAAATGTTATCTCGGGATGCTCGGATTTTAGTGTGCTCAGAGTGTGCTCCATGATGCGTACAACTGCAGAGGAATCTTGTAAGGAATTCTCAATGATGTGCACGAATGCCTGGCTTTGACATCAGAGCAGCAGAAGAAAAGCAGATGATGGACGACACACGGCAAGCTATACTTGAACAAGTGCAGTTGCGGCATCCCATCGTGTATGACAACCTTGATATTTGTGCCATGTACAGGGAAAAGCGGCTGAAGCAACTCAGTATTGCAATGCTCAATACAGTGTGCATTTATTTTGACATTTCTACAGAGGGATTTAATTCCAAGCGCAAAGCAGAGTACATTGCTGTTTTAAGTGAGCTTGCCCTCGCTTGTGACTGTTGTAAGTGAATTAATATGTTAAACTGACTTGTCCCCAGGCCCCTGTGTGTAAGGCGAAAAAATCTTTTATTGAACGAAGCATGAAAAATTTCCAGTACTAAAAAAGGTTGTGCTTCTGATGTTAGTGAAAGTAAGAATAATCAGTTACTGCCTTCAAAATACTAGACAAAGAAATGCGTGTTTGAAATTACAAGAGGACAAACATGCTTCCTTGATTTTAGGATATCTATCATGTTAAAGAGAAAAAAATGCATTTACGGAGAACGCGCATGTAAAATTCCCAATACCGGCGGTATTTTTCCTACAGTTTGTTAGGTATCTATTTGCCCAAGATGCGAATTAATTTATTGAAGGCAAAGATAACACAATCGTGTCAGGTGGAAAGAAAAAAGGAAAACTAAACTAAGGATGATTATCATTATAAATATTATCCTGTGTCGCACCTTTTTAGAGTAAAGAACTGGGGACAAGAAAAGTGACCGAAAGCAAAGAGTTTTTTCATTGTTAAAGCAAAATGTCCACTATAACTTGCTTTATAGCCTTTAAATTTAGCGTTTTCTTTTTTTTTGAGTCGTTTTTCTTTACACATTGTACAAAACCCATCCCCCACCTCCCGGCCCAGTCTTCAAGGGGTGCTTGGGTACCCTGTGTCTGTGGTTAATATGTAACTTGAGAACATTCGCCGACAGTTTATGGATTCGTAGAATGGACGCATTTACGTTACCACTTCTCGTCAAAATAGGCTCGATAAAGGTAGGAAAATGTGTTATTAATTTAGTTTACTATCTATTCTTCGAGTTTTAAGGAAGATTTATCTCGGTGGTGATTTATAAACTGATATTTTCATTGCGTGCATTGTCGGACCTCGCCAAACCGCCAGATGTAATTTGCAGAATTTGTAACTCAAAATAAACGTGCTAAGAATGTTCATTTGAGGCTTATTTTTACTGTAAAATATAATAAATGATTTCGCTCGGTTATTTGGGAGACTAAAAATACTATTTGACGGGGAATAAGACCCAAAGTCGAACTTTCTAGATCAATCTGTGCGATAACAATCGCAACATGAAAGGTCAAAATGTCAAGTAATTAGCTCAAGTGTCAAGTTTTCCAGCAGCTCTCGATTTTTTCCGTTTTATTTACCCAGGCTAGTTTTTGGATAAAATTGAAGATGAAGTGATACCTTTATTCAGAAAAATAGTTTTGACAGCCTTATCCATGTACCAGATTGACTTTTTGGCTCACGAAGTTGACCTAAATTTAAGCGTGATGCAACATGGCCGAAGCATATAATTTTGAAAATTTGATAAAAATTCAGATTTAAATTTTATTCGGATCTGAGAGCGTTAAATAACTGTTGAAAGATGATATTTTAATACTATGTACCAGCTTTTGCTGCTACGGATTATTTTTTTTATGCTCGCCTTCGAAAAAAGTGGTAATTTAGAGCCGAATTTGGCGCTTCGAGCGGCCAAATCCGAAGAGTCGTCTCGACGAAAAAAAATAAAAATCGAAACAATCTCAAAGATACATTTTTGAAACAAGTTAGTAAAAGAGTTTATCCTAACAAAGTATGAAAAAATCGATTTTATTTATCTTGCATATGTACAGGTGATCCTAAGAGCAGGTCCCTCTTAAGGTGGCTTACTACAGTTTTCATGTGAGCATTAGTTAATATACTGCGGTGACTTCTTGCACCAGTCCATGTGGAAGAACTTTATTATTTTTATTGACACCACACAAACAATCATGGTAGAAAAACAAACTTTATGTACTGCACATGGAAATGTAGTAGGCCACCAATACAAACATGCATGCAGTATCTATTTTAAATAAAATGGTAAAAGATTTTCATACCTGAGAAACTGAGATCACTGAGCTGACTTTGTTTCAAGCTTAACAGCAATCATGCTCTTGGAACAATGCCAGAATCTGAAATAAAAGAAATAAAACAAATAATTAAGGATTGCTTATGATAATTTCTTATTATGTCAAGTTGCTCTACACTGACCTTAGATGATTATACCAGAGGGGGGAGGGGTTCTCTGTATTATTTTTTGGGTGGTGATGTGCAGCTGGGACTCTACAACCCTTACCTTTTTGCGAGCCCAAGAGAGGCCCGCAACCCTAATCTTGACAGTGACCAGCGGATTGCGTTTTACGCGTGCGCGCCACGTTAATAAAAGGCAATCAGAAAACGGAAGTTGAAAATTTAGTTCTTCCACTAAGAACGATCGGGATGCGAAAAATGTGTCAATCACGACAGTTTGTCGTAACACCGGAAGAGAAAAATCTGTTCTCCAAGAACGATTGTCACACAAGATCTAGGCTCCCGTCACATGGAAGATTGCAAACATTACAATTTGCAGACTTGTATTACAGGTGTTGCTTTTGAGAAAATTTGCTCTGATTGTATCACACATAAACCACGGCAAAGCGAATGATTCCAACAACGGTTATTCTCGAGAAATTCGTTATAACACTGACAACATAGCGAGTTTATCGACCGAGGAAAATCACATCTCAATTCACACCACGTGCTCGTCTACACTTCAAAAAACTGTCAATCAAAAAACAACGCTGACTGGTTCGCGGCCGGTTCAAGGCAATTAAATGTGACGCGTTACTCGGAATAATAATTGTCTTTTGTCCAGTGATTTATCATTAATCGCGCCACGTTAATAAAAGGCGAGCACAACATAGCGAGTTTACCGACTGAGAAAAATCACATCTTAATTCACACCGCGTGCTCGATTACACTTCCCAAAACGATAAAAACATGCATTCCTTGCTTGATGCGTTACTCGGGATAATTGTCTTTTGTCCATTTTATCATTTATTTATCGACACTGCCATCTAAAATTACGCACTCTCGTACCAGTACCTTTTCTAAGTGCGTCAAGGCCCGCACTTTCTAACCTGTGGTTACCACTAGTTTGTAACCCTATACTAGACTACTGTAGAATCCGAAAATCCCTACATCCCTATCCCAGACTTGCTTTTTTAAAACTGTATCACAATAATTGTCCAGATGGACAATAATTGTACAGTCGAAGCTCTCGTAAGCGAACACCCTCGGGAAGCGAAAAAAGTGTCCGTAACTGGAACTTGGCTCTTATGAGAATGGTTCTTGTAAGCGGCCACTAGAGGTGTAGGGGATAAATGGCCGCTTAAGGAAGCTTGCCCTGCTAACAATAACCGGACAGACGTGGATGACAACAAAACTAGCACTGAAATATGGTACTGTAATTACTTTAAAATCATTGTGACGAACGGCGATGTGCAGTTGATTGATAAACACAAGATACAGAGGTTGTTAATAGGATTTTCTTTGGGGTGTCCGCTTACGAGAGTTTAAAAACAAAGAAAAAGTCTAAGACTTAATCTCTGAAAGTGTCCGCGGCCGCTTACGGGAATGTCCGCTTACGAGAATGTAAAAATACAGAGTTTGTATGGTTGTTAAAACGGGATTTCAAACAAGGCGACCGTAAGTAAAGAATTTTGTGACATGTCTGGCTACATCGCAGGCTACCAAATTTACTCATGGCTCAGAGATGGTCAGCTGACAAATCGTAAAAAATTCCACTGATAACTGACATTTCAGAAACCCTATCAGATCCCTTTACACTCCTACACACAAATTCCCAAAGGACCCCCCCCCCCCAACGCACCCTATCCCCTACCCCCTTAGTAAACAGACAACAATTATGGCGGCCTCGAAAGACACTTCTCAAACATGGCAAGTTACCCTGGAAAACACTCAACAAGAGAAAGAAACCCTTATTAACACAGTCAGCTCTCTAAATAAAGTAAATTTAGATCTAGATTTCCTTCATAAAAGCTTACCTGCACTCCGAGTTGCCAAACACGCGCCGACAGGGAACACTTCTTGCACATGGACACTTGAACACAGCTCTAGCTCTCCAGCTGTTGGTGAAATAACAGCGAATATAGAAAAATGAAACGTAACGATAAATAGTAAATAATTTTTACGATTAAAGGATGACAACAGGAATAAAGAACCAAGCTAAATTCCTAACCTTGGAGTAAGCGATTTAACGCAAGCGCCCCCAAGATGGCGGCAAAACTGTCCTTGCAAAGAATGCTGGGAACTTTCACAAAGCTCGCGCGCGCGGCGCACGCGAGTTCGCGACCAGTGAAAGCGGACAGCTGTTTTCAGCCGATTTCAGTGCCGTAGGTGGACCTGGTTTTTTCAAAACATCATTCGCTCAAGGCGATCACGAAGGCGGCGATAAATGAATTTTATGCCTATATAATTTTTTTTTAATTCTCTTGACCAAAATGGTCCAAAATCAGTCCTTTAGGTCTTGAGTGAGTTCTCTAGAGGTTAATATGGCAACAACTTTCAAAATCTGCCAGTCAACAAGGGACAATATGCCCATCATTCCTCCTCACCTAAGTTGAAACCAAAATCGCCAAGACCCACGTGGTCAGAAACGTTGCATTATTTGTTGTCGTTCATACCACTCCAGCCCCATAGTACGCAAATTCGCTTCATTGGCCTTGATATCAGGGAAAGGGAAAGGGATTCAAGGAGGTAAAAAAATGCATGTACGCATCTATCTAATCGCAAACACCCTCGCCCCTTCCCCCTTTCCCTGCGGCGCCTTACTCATTCCCCCGTAATTGAGAAGAACATGGCAAAAGCAAGGGTAGGATTATCATAAACTGATAAAAGATTGTGTCATGAACAAGATTTTGTGCCGTGACTTGAATTAATGCGAAGAAAACTGAAACACAGAGGAAAGTGAGATATGTGAGATTAAGTGTAGCAATGACAGATAATATAATATGCAAAAATAGCGCTACGTCAAACTGCTCAAACTCGCCTGAATGACACAAACTCAGTGACAAAAAAAACGATACGGACTCGAGGAAATTGCCGTAAGTGTGTAGTCACTGTGCTGAAGATGTGAAATAGACTAGCTTGACTTCCCTTAAATTTGATATCTTTATATATTGTCACAGTTTATTGAAAAGACTCCAGTCGAAATTGAAAGGTGATGTCATGGTTGGAAAATTGAATAATTGCTTGCGTCATTGTTAGTTTTGAAGGAAGCTCACATTTTTAATTTAAAAGACACAGGCTAATGCGGATTTTGTCATTTTGATTTTGCCTTATTACAGAGCGGTACGTCAGTACAGAAAATTTAATCCAAGTTTTGATCGAAAGTAATTGGCGAAGTAGATTCCCGTTATAAGAAGACAGGAACCGATCTAGCGTTTTGTAACTATTTCAAATACGTATCTCGCAGGACCTCGCAATGGTACGTGTTTCATTATGTTCTACTGAGTCTGTCATTAATTTTCTCTCAGTATTGGTAATTCGTAAAATCGTTCCTGTTCAGTTTCTGTATCCATTCTGTCTACTGAACTGCACAAGAGTAAAGCTCCCCATATCATATGGTTTGGTCTAATTTTGACCCAACCGAGACTGAGTTAAGTCTAAAAGCCACAAGTTCTACAATATTTGTTAAGGAATTTTCTAAAATTGGAAATCACCAACTTCTGTGGTTTAATTTTGAAACATTCTCCTTTGCCTGCCTGATCTTATAAAATATCATGAATGAACGGGAAAAATTAGACTTCTCATTTCAGTAAAATTGGTTAAAACGTGGGCCAAAGATGTCATAAATAAACCGGTGCGATTTTTGGTTTTCTTACAGACAAAGTTCCTGTCGCTAACTGCCGCTGTTACTTTTGTATTCTTTCCACACGGGAAGTGGTGAGTACAAACTTAATTTGATTTGCACCTAGGCAAGGGTTCATACTACTCTTGAATAAATCTGAAACATCGTGCGGTTGAGTATGTTATTATTTACTTTTTTAAAAACAAAGGATGAGAAATCTAAATAGTAATCAATAACGATGTTAGACTGCGAATAATTTCACGATCAAATGACATTTTGCTTTGTAAGAATTTCACTTTCTGGAGATGAGATCAGATGAATGTAATTTGCCCGCCCCTGTCATTTTGCAAAGGGAATTCAAGACTAATTTTCTTTTGACCTGAGCTAAGCCGAATATGTTTCAAAATTCTGACGAATAACAGAGACACAAAACCAACTAAGATTTCGTTCCTCAATACTGTTGTATGTTAGAAAGATTCAAGTCAAAATTGAAAGATAGGTAAGAATTAAGTGTCCAATACATGCACCATCTTGACTTGCTTTTAGTTGTGGGTTTACACACGATACACATTTCACAGTAAATAAAAGTCACAATTGTATATTAGTTTATATGGTTACCTTGCATATAAAGTCCTAATAAAGGACTCATGCGAGACTGAAAAGGTAGCAGCATTGACTTAACCTGAGGTAACGTAAAGGGTTTTTTAATCATTTGTTGCTTTTATACGAGACAATTGTATTTAAAGAATTAGACAACAAAAATGTTATTCCTTTCTCGTGATTAAAGACGAACAACTATTGAGGCTGAGAACGTGACAGTCCTGATTTCACTTTCCGACTATTTTATTTTTTGAAAGAAGAAACACGAAAGAAGAATTTTACGTGTCGTTTTACTATGCAATTTCAGAGTCCTCAAGATAATAATGTCTGATATAAACGTAATACTTCTCTGAGGGGACCTCTTGGTCCAGTCATCTTATTTCCCTATATCAACAACACAAGACGGAAGAAAGGTTCGAAAGTTGATAACATACCAAGTCATAGTTAATTATTAAGAAGACATGCGCAGACGTCGCGGGCTAGACGGTACCAAATTTGCGTTTCGTGATCAGGGGTGGTTGGAAAATTGTTACAAATCTTAAAAACAGGAATTTTACACGTCTGTGAATACATACTTGCACAAGAGAACAACTGGCCAGATTTAATTTTACACAAAACTTTTGAGCAGCTAGAAAAAGTGGTGTAAATTAAAGAAAAGATTGTATGCTTGCCTTTAGTAGAAAAGTTTTCGGCGTTCGGCGTTCGTTGGTTTGTCTTTAGTCTGACTTTTCTGAAAAAGAGAGGATGAAAAATGGTACAATAAATGCTTTGTCAACGGAATGTTCATAAAATCTGTTCACAAAGCAGTTACTGAAAAATATTTAATTCACAGCAGACAGTCGTTCTGTAAACGTTTTGTTAAGAGTAGTTTAAAAAACAAACTTTTAGCTCGTCTCCTGCCCTTTCCAAATAAGGACACGAACTGCTCTTGGGATCATTATGAAATTCAGTGCACTTTACCAGCAATGCCGTGAGAAACGCAATCAGTGTTATAATTAAACGATTTTTATTTCAGTGAACGTAATACAGACAGAAACCGACTATTTAAACTTAAATGAATTTCGTTCTCTTCTTATTCTGACAGAATTGCACGACATGGACAACATAGCTGAAATTATACAAACCATCTATATCGGCCTCATTGTTGCCGATTTCCTTATCAACACCGGTCGAGTTCTAAAAGCCATCGAGTTATGCAAAGAATGTTTGTTCATCCTCGACAACACACCACTCATAAAAGAAAAGAAGAAATTAATTAGCGAGGAGATATATTTGAAAATGCTACTGGCGTACTGTCATATCGATGATTGGACAAATGTAATGAAATACGGCACAAAAATTCTCCCTATTCTCCGAGAAATCGGCAACAGGCTCGGAGAAGGTAGCATTAGCATAATACTAGCGACATTGCATAATAATCAGAGTAAGTACAAAGAAGCAAAAGAGCACAGTGAGAAAGCATTACTAATCAGTACAGAAATTGGTGACAAAAATGGAGAAGCCTCCTGTTACGGAAATCTTGGGGAGGTGTATCGGTCAGTTGGAGAATATGAGAAGGCGAAAGAATATCACATGAAAGCACTTGCCATCAGAAAAGAAACTGGTGACAGAAATGGACAAGCTGTTGCATACGAAAACCTTGGGAATGTGTTTCAATTTGTTGGAGAATATCGGAAGTCGAAAGAATATCACGAGAAAGCACTTAGAATAAAAAAGGAAATGGGGGACAGAAACGGGGAAGCCCGTTGTTATAAAAACCTCGGAACTGTCTTTCATTTTTTTGGTGAATGTGAGAAGGCAAAAGACTATCACGAGCAAGCACTCAAGATCAATAAGGAAATTGGTAACAGAAAAGGAGAAGCATCCTCTTATGTAAATCTTGGAACCGTACTTATATCACTTGGAGAATACGAGAAGGCGAAAGAGTATTTTGAGGTAGCACTTGCGATCGATAAAGAAATCGGCGACAGAGATGGAGAAGCCTGCTCATACGGAAACCTTGGAATCGTGTTTCAGGGTGTTGGCGAGTATATCAAGGCTAAAGAATGTTTTGAGAAAGCAACTGTGATCAAAAGAGAAATTGGTGACAGAAATTGGGAAAGAGCTGCTTGTGTAAACCTCGGGAATGTGTTCCTGTGCTAAAGCACGTTTTCGGGGGAACTAGCTTCTTCTTTAAACGGCTTCAGCAATGAATCAGCAGCTTCGTTTTTAACTTGTCTTTATTCTGGTTACTATAATGTACTCTCACAGTATTTCACAATTCTCTCTGTTCTGAGCGATAATTCTTGCACGCGCGTATTTACGGGACCAGCTTAGCTGTCAATCACTCATCCAAAATGTCAAAATTACTGATTAAATCCTATGTCATGACATTCGCAAAACACGCCACGAGAAGGTGTCAGGACGGGAAGGTCTTCTTTCCAAAACATTAAAAGGTGCGAATTTTGACTTGGTTTTCTGTAATTTTAACTAACGTGCACACCCTAATTGGTCCAATTAAAACCGCGCGAGCAAGGTAAAATTTACAAAGAATGATTTCACAGAATGTCGTTAACTTAAGTTACAAGGTTGTACGAAAAATCCAAACTTAAACATGTTACTAATGTAAACAAACCAACAACAACTCTAAGGTAGATTTCGGAGAAGAAGGGGCGTTCTTCGGATTAGCATAGTTACGCCCAAATACATATTTTAATACTAAGTTGTTTACGAGTTTAGGTCCAGTTTAAGGTGTTACCAGAAGTTCCTGGTGTACAAATAAATTCCAAGTTGTATTGTACTATTTAACAATATTCAACATAAAAGAACAATCACTTGTGTAAATATCGATGTACAATCTTTAGAAACCGAAGATAATAAAAAGAATAAGTCATTAAGTTTGTTATGGTTTGTTATGGTTTGGTATGGTTTCGCTTCGGAAAACAGGCGTATTTTGAAATAAGAAAACAGAACTAACGGTAAAAACAACTTACGAAATCTTTTAATACAATACCAGAAATTATTGTATCGAATAAACAACCTAGGAAAAATAACCTAATGTGTTACCGATACGTCAGTGAAAGGATATGATTGGTCAATCCGTAGAACAAGTTAATTGCTTTTTCCAATGCGAAACCAATCAAAGAAAATTCTAAAGATACCGACAACGTTACAACTCTATTTTTAAAACTCAATTTACATAAATATTATTGATCACGTTCCACATTATTTTCGCGCGTTTTGTACCTGTATTACCAAAGTTCCGATTTTTGTTCTTTAACACCTGTCTCTTGGTAAATATGCAAAGGCTAATGAATATCTTCAGAAAGCACTTGCTCTCAGTAAAGAAAATGGTGACCAACACGGAGAAGCCGGTGTTTATGCAGGCCTGGGAACTATGTTTCGATTAATTGGTGACTACGAGAAAGCTAAAGAATATCTAGAGGAGGCACTAACAATCACTAAAAAACTTGGGAACAAACACAGCCAAGCCTCAATTTATGAAATGCTTGGAGCTCTTTTTCAACACCTAGGTGAATATGTCAAGGCGGAAGAGTATCATAAGAGGGCGCTTGTAATAAGCGAAGAGGTTGGAGACGTTAAGACACAATCTACATGCCTTCACAATCTTGGACGGGTTATGGTTCTAGCAAGAAAGTTTCAGGACGCTTTGTCGTATCTCCTTCTATGTATTCAGAAATGCGAGGACTTGCGAGTCTCTCTTCGGGACAACGATCAATTAAAGATATCTTTTTCTCACGAACATGCTTATCCCTACTGGACAGTCACTGCATTTCTCTGTTTCACTGGAAATCACAATAAAGCGTTGTACGTTTCAGAGCTTCGTCGGGCCAGAGCACTGGCAGATTTAATATCAGCTCATTACTCCGTGGAGAACCCAATCTCAGCAAATCCTCAATCATGGGTTGGCATTAAAAGTGTTATGGACAAAGAAAGTATGTGTACTTGCCTCATATACTTCTCTTATTTTGTTCAGCGTATATTTTTGTGGATTTTTAAAACAAGAACAGCCGTGCATTTCCGAACTGTGAACGGAGAAGAAATGATTGTTCGGGAGAGATTGATCGAGAGTTTGGACGCATTTTTTGCTAGCGAACGGTTCAGAAGTTTTGACATTTTACCAGGGGAGCATTGCGAAGACAGATCTTTGAACGATATTCAACAAAATCCTTTTGAGGAAGATATCCGTAAAGTGTCGCGAATTGAAAATGATGATAAAGATAACCAAGAAACCCTCAAATGGAATCTTACTCGGTGTCACAAATTGCTCATCGCTCCTGTGGCGGACTTAATAGAGGGTCCTGAAATCATCATTGTTCCTGAACGGTCTTTATACAACATTCCATTTGCCGCGTTACCTGATGAATGTGGAAAATACTTATCAGAGACTTTCAGGATCCGCGTCGTTCCTTCTTTGACGACTCTCAGGCTTATTCAGGACAGTCCAGCAGACTATCACAGTCAGACTGGTGCACTGATAGTGGGGAATCCTGATGTTGGTAGGGTGCGCTACAAGGGTCGTCTTAAGTTCATTTCACGACTGCCTTGTGCCGAAAGCGAAGAGGGTTGTCCAATACACTCGAACTGTGTCGGGTCGCCAACTTTGCGTCGATCCGACACAGTTCGAGTCGTCCCGTCAACCGGATGTCATTTCGCGAGAGACTTAGAAAAAGTTCACCATAACGTGATGAAAGGGGGGGTAGAAATGTCGGCGGATCGACACGATCCGGTCGATCCGTGACGGGTGGAGTCGACCCGTCAACCGGATGTCATTTCGCGAGACACTTAGAAAAAGTTCACCATAACGTGTTGAAAGGGGGGTAGAAATGTCGGCGGATCGACACGATCCGGTCGATCCGACACGGGTGGAGTCGACCCGTCAACCGGATGTCATTTCGCGAGAGACTTAGAAAAAGTTCACCATAACGTGATGAAAGGGGGGTAGAAATGTCGGCGGATCGACACGATCCGGTCGATCCGACACAGTTCGAGTCGACCCGTCAACCGGATATCAATTCGCGAGAGACTTAGAAAAAGTTCACCATAACGTGATGAAAGGGGGTAGAAATGTTGGCGGATCGACACGATCCAGTCGATCCGACACAGTTCGAGTCGACCCGACAACCGGATGTCATTTCGCGAGAGACTTAGAAAAAGTTCACCATAACGTGATGAAAGGGGGGTAGAAATGTTGGCGGATCGACACGATCCGGTCGATCCGACACAGTTCGAGTCGACCCGTCAACCGGATATCAATTCGCGAGAGACTTAGAAAAAGTTCACCATAACGTGATGAAAGGGGGGTAGAAATGTCGGCGGATCGACACGATCCGGTCGATCCGACACAGTTCGAGTCGACCCGTCAACCGGATATCAATTCGCGAGAGACTTAGAAAAAGTTCACCATAACGTGATGAAAGGGGGGTAGAAATGTTGGCGGATCGACACGATCCGGTCGATCCGACACGGGTGGAGTCGACCCGTCAACCGGATGTCATTTCGCGAGAGACTTAGAAAAAGTTCAATATAACGCCATGAAGGGGGGTAGAAACGCGGCGGATCGACTCGATCGGGTCGATCCGACACCGGTCGAGTCGACCCGCCAACCGGAAGTCATTTCACGATATTCTTACAAAAAAGCTAAGTCACTTTAAGGTTAAGCTATTTAAATAATGCAATTTAATCCGTTTTGTAATATATCCTTTATTGATTTTCTGTGGCAAATTTAATCAAATTTGATTCACATTGAAAGGAAACTGGAAGAAACCGAATAACTTGTTAAAAACTGACTTCTTTAAGAAGATATGTCCTAACTGAATGCAATCAATAAACTAAGGCCATCCCAATAAAATATTTCGTTTCCCATCGAAATAATGAATGAACACTTGAAGGGATCTGGGTTCCAGAAAAGGCCGGGCTGCTACTTAAGAAAGCCTGATTACAAAGTCAACTCGAAGAAGACAAAGACAAAGACATGACATCATACCAATTGTGTTAATAAAACAAGATCGTGTGCTTGTAAATTGAAGTACTTGCTTCTTTGAATAGTGTACCTGGAATTTTTTTTTTTACTTTTCGAAAAAAAATGGGTCGGTCGGGCGATGGGAAACGAAACATTTTATTGGGATGACCTAATGTACACAATGAGAAAAGCAATGAAATGTGCGCTCATTATTGAAACTGGAACCTGTTGTGTATGTTTTAATTCGTTAAGTTACGTTTTGTTATGTCGACTAAAATATAACCCCTGACAATTAAAACTTATTGTTCATTTAATCGGGCTTTCTTTTTTGGGCTTTGGATTTATTGTTACCAAACTTGTCCGCAAGTGCGAATGGCCTATTTGTGTAAAATAAGGAAAAGTCAGTTATCAGTGTGATTACAAAAAATCGGCAGCTCGATTCGACTCAACTCGAATCGTGACGCGAATTTGTTTAAAAGGTGCGATGAGAAACTCTCAAAAGAGTTTCTAAACAATAAAATTTAAAAGGACAGAGGATAGTGGTATAAATGGTAAAGAAGCCGACAGTTTGTTGTAAATTAATACAATGATTGGCATATTAAAAGGTGAGAAGACGTTTCTTTAATGAAGTGTCTTGCGGCTTTTTATGCATTACATTCATGCGTGATGTTAATGTTGGTTGATACTTCGAGCGTGAGCCTAAAGAATCAGACCGATTTCCGCGTTTTGCTTAAAAAGTACTGATCGTCTGCCGCCCGTTTATAGAACGAGTAATACATGGCATGTTGGTACCCCGCGTTTCGCTGAACTGCGTACCGATTATCTGCACACGCTTGTGCTTGACGTTCATGATTAAGTGGAGGGGGACAGGGGGGCGGGAGCCCGGGAGAAAAGGGGCGGGAAGCGGGAGGAGGGAGGGCGGGAACCGGGATTCTTAAGGTGGCGGGAACCGGGAGAAAACGAGTGAAATCTCGTAACATTTCATTATATTTCGCAATAGACATGGAGCAGACAGGAGAGAACAGCTAAGAAAAGGGGCGGGAGGCAGGGAGTAGAAGGTACGGGAAGCGGGAGTTAAAGGTACGGGAGGCGGGAGGTTCAGACCCCCCCTGTCCCCCCCCCCCGATTAATGTTGGTGGTTGATACTTCGAGCGTGGACCAGACCAACCGAATATTCCGCGTTTCGCTAAAAACGTACCGATTATCTGCACACGTTTATAGAACGAGTAATGCATAGCATGGTTTGTGTCACGCCCGGGTTTGCTCGCCGGTTTTTGTGCTTTGCATTCATGATTTATGTTGTTGGTTGATACTTCGAGTGTGGGTCGAAAGAATCAGACCGAATATCGCGCGTTTCGTTTAAAACGTACCAATTAGTATCTACACACGTTTATAGAACGAGTAATACACGCAGTTGGGCTTGTATCATACCTAGCTATGCCTAGATTTGCTTGTTTGGATTTTCGTAACCTTACTTGTATGTTACGATAAGTCTCTCGCCAATAGAATTCTTGTAAAGTCGGGTCGGCTGTTTGCTAGACGAGTCGTCACGACTCGATCAAGTCGAGGAGAGTCGGACTATTTCCCGGGACTATTTCTACCCTTCTTCATATCCTCCCTGTATTTAAGCAAAGTCTCTCGCGACTATTTCGAAACTATTACGCACTTATACGAGTGTTTGCGACCCCTTTTTTTTGAGAACGAGGTATATATATAGTCATTTGCTTGGTTCATTCGTGATATTGTTTAGTGTCCGTTCTATTGTCGTGCATTCGCTTCACCGTTTTACGGGTTTTTGGTGTCTCGCGACGTGTGATGGGTCGACTTTACTTTGTGATGACGGGTCGTTACGACCCGACACGGATCGCCACCAGTTTTGACGACGGGCGATCCGTGTCGGATCGTCGCGATCCGCCGAAATTATTCAGGGGTTAGTCTGAAGACAAAATCACTTCCGGTGACGGGTCGTCGACCCGACTCGGATCGTCACCAGTTTTGACGACCCGGCGATCCGTGTCGGATCGTGTCGTATCGTCACCAACCGCCGAAATTATTCAGGGGCAAGTCTCATGACAAAGTCACTTCCGGTGACTAAAATTAACTTCCGTTCAGCTCTCCGGTTGACGGGTGGTTACGATCCGTACGGATCGTCACGGATCGTCACGACGTTGGCGACCCGCCGATCCGTGTCGGGTCGACACCACCGTTGTCGACCCGACACAGTTCGGGTATATTGGACATGGATGAAAGCGAAGCAAACATGATAGGAGAAAAGCTTGGTGTCAAGCCGTTCCTGGGACCACAAGCAAGTAAGCAAGCAGTACTTCAAGTGATCAATTCAGTGAGTCTGATACATTTCGCTGCACACGGTGATGCAGAAAGAGGAGAAATTGCTCTTGCTCCGGCTCTTAGTACTCCTAACAGGATCCCACGAGAAGAAGACTACTTATTGACAATGTCTGACATTTCAAAAGTTCAACTGCGAGCTAAGCTGGTAGTACTAAGCTGTTGTCATAGTGGGCGTGGACAGATTAGAACCGAGGGAGTTGTTGGAATCGCTCGAGCATTCTTAGGATCTGGTGCGCGCTCAGTGTTGGTGGCACTGTGGGCTCTAGAAGACAGTGCGAGTCGTTTCTATGAGCACCTTGTTGGTGGGGATAGCGCCAGTGAATCTCTTCATGAGGCCATGAAGTGGATGAGATGTAACGGCTATTCTGAAGTGAGACAGTGGGCACCTTTTATGCTGATTGGCGATGACGTCACATTTGATTTTGGAAAATCAAAGTAAGTTTCAAAAAGATATAAGAAAATAAGAATTACTAACAATTAAAAGAAAAAAATCCGTTATTGGGCTCCACTCATAGAGGTTGAGCTTCCCAGATTAGGTTATGTTGTATAATATTTCAGGTTTTATTTTTTTGTAGCTATTGATGTATTTCATATAAGTTTATCATTCAAAACTATTAGTGTACAATCTATGCTGAGTCAACAACGGAAAGTTAAACTTTATAAAATTCAGGGAAGTCCCCGTTGTAATTTTTGAATAGGTATATATCGCAAGTCCTTTTAAATCCTTGTTTTGGTCCCCAGTGTTTAAGATACAGTACAACCCTGATTTCTCTAACCTCTAAGAGAACAGAAAATTGCATAGTGCGAGAAATCGGAGGGAAAAATTGCATTCTTCGACTAAGAAAGGGAAATGACTTTTAGTTCGCGTAATCGTAATAACTTTTTTCTTGTTGTTGTTGTCTTCTCTTTTAGGTGACTTGATCAGTGCTCCATCAAGTGAGAACTAAAACACGAAACTGATTTGACCCAGCTGAGAGACTACTCGCTAGTGTTGAGTTGTAAACACTATAATTGTAACTTGACGATCGCCTTTTGCACGTTTTTGAAAATGCCTCGGGCAGGAACGACTTTAAGAGATATGTTGCATGGATCTTTTTATTTTCTTTAATAGACTCGGCCCTCTTTGTTCGACCACCTCCCCTAGGCGACAGCTTTTCCAAAATAATAAAATTTTTCTTGTCAAATAAATTTAGTGTCATTAGTGGAAACCTCTTATAGGTGACCGTACGCGACCACTGAGCAACTGTAGCAATGTAAGCACTTCCTTAGAAAACAACTGTAATGAGTACTGATGAAATAATAAAGAATTTTTTTTGAACAAATTTTGGGTCTGCATTTATATTTCTTTTTGGAAATGAGTACAGCTGAATACACCTAACAGTGAATACACCTGACATGGTTTGAAAACGAAAGCAAAGACAAGAGGAAAATTGCGGGTTTTGTCTCATCTCAGTCTTATTACAACACCATGTATTTAGGCTCAGAGTCAGACAAACGAAAATAATAACAAAGTCGCTCTAATACTAGCTGTGTAGACATAGTAATCACTTTTGACATCGAGTCGATATCTGCTGATCAGCAAAGGGCAACAATCCCATCATCGGCTCCTCCTCAAAGTTGAGACCACAAGTACCAAGGCTTAGTCACGTTCATAAAAGGACACCTCCAAGCAGACCTTTGCATCATCGTTTGTCGTTTCCACCACCCCTCTCCCCCCGGGATCCAAATGCGACACACTGGCTTAAAGTAAGGAGGGAGGAGTAAGGTTGCAAATTGTTTTGTAACTTAAAGTCCAGCTATTGTTGAAGATTGCTATTTTTTTAGCTTATTGATATCAAAATATTTAGGGGAAGGGATTCAAAGAAGTATAAAAAGCATGTCCCCAGATATCTACAAACGCAAGGGAAAGATTATCATAAACTGATAAAATATTGTGTCATAAACAAGATTCTGTGTCGTGACTTGAATTAATGGGAAGAAAACTGAAACACAGGGGAAAGTGAGATATGTAAGACTAAGTGTAGCAATGACAGATAATATAATATGCAAAAATGAATGAGTAAAAACTGGCGCAATTCCTTCCTATGAAATGTTATAATTTCGGTGCTGTAAAATCATGTCCTTTTACTATCCATGGTAAAATACACATAGCTAGAGCAGAAAGTGAAGGAGAAAGCATTTTCGAGAGTCTTGATCCAAAATAAAACTTCCTCGGCGGACCTCCACCGCCCCAAGTCTCCTCGGAAAGCGGCCCTTACTGGACGATTGACCATGCCTACAACTATTCAAAAAGCTGGCTACGCCCCTCTGCCAAAAGTGACAAGAGTCAGTCACGTGGTCAAAAAAATAAACGGACAAAGATGACGTTGCTTCATCTTTTCTCTTTTCCTCCTTCCGCAGTGAAGGACCTTGAAAATGCAAGGGAAGGATTATCATAAACTGATAAAAGATTGTGTCATAAACAAGATTTTGTGTCGTGACTTGAATTAATGCGAAGAAAACTGAAACACAGGGGAAAGTGAGATATGTGAGACTAAGTGTAGCAATGACAGATAATATAATATGCAAAAATAGCACTACGTCAAACTGCTCAAACTCGCCTGAATGACACAAACTCAGTGACGAGATTAAGTTATGGACTTGTGGAAATTTCTGCTAGTGTGTAGTCGCTGTGCTGAAGAAGTTAAATAGCATAGCTTAAATTTTCTTAAATTTGATACTTTTATTGTCACAGTGTATTGAAACGACTCTAGTCGAAATTGAAAAGTGATGTCATTGTTGGAAAATTTCATAATTCAACTTGCGTCATTGTTAGTTTTGAAGGAAGTTCACAATTTTAATTTAAAAGACGCAGGCTAACGTGGATTTTATCATTTCGATTTGAACTTCTCTTAGAGCGGTGCGTACAGGAAATTTAACCCAAGCTTTGATCCAAATTAATTGGCGAAGTTTATTCCATTTATAAGAAGACAGGAACCGATCTAGCGTTTGTAACTATTAGAAATACGCATCTCGCAGGACCTCGCAAAGGTAGGTGTTTTGTTGTGTTTCACGAGAGTTTGTCATTAATTTTCTCAGTATTGAATCGGTGTAACCGTTCCTGTTCACTTTGTGTATCTATTCTGTCTATTGGAACGCACAAGAGTATATCTCGCCATATCATATAGTTTGGTGTAATTTAGACAGGCAGTAGTGTTATAATAAAAGGAATTATCTAAAACTGTAGCATTCTAAGTTTCCTGCCTGACTTCAGAGGCGTAGCCAGCCTATAGACCCGTAGTTCTGGCTTACCAATTTTTCAACCCACTCGTATTTTTAAGATGTATGATAGAAATAATTTTGGCTGAAACGCTTTCAAGATGAAATAGAAAGCAATTTGTTACGTACCTTAGCGTTATATATTTCGCAACTACCCTTTCGGGATGGGATCAAGACTCATCTTGACCCCAAGTGCAAACTCGGGAACCCTTAAGACTATCCAGGTGCACACAGCGGTCAAACGCAGCGCGCGTGCGCAGTTCCTGTGTAATTCCCGCCAAAATTTTCCTCTCCGAAAACTTTCGCTTTAAAGCCAAAAGTTAACGCCGTCCCTGGAAAGTTAAGGTTTATACGCCGTTATGGATTGGAAATTTGATAATTCATCTTCACTGAGTGTCCCAGCTTGAACTGTTCTTTCACCGTACTATTTCTTAACATTTTCTTACAAAAGCTTGCCCACTTTTGAGTTAAAAGTTCGAGGCGGCGAAGACCGGATGTGACGTCAACTTTTGCGTTTGACCGCTGTGAAATCCAGGTGATAGACAAACGTAAAATGACATGCATCGTTAACAGACACGTGCGTTTATTTTGTAATGAGTGAAAACTGGCGCAATTCCTTCGTATGAAATGTTACAATATCGGTGCTATGAAGTACGCACAACATCCACAGAAGGTGAAGGAGAAAGCATTTTCGAGGGTCTTGAACCAAAAAAACTTCTTCCGCCGCAAACCCTTCGAAAAGCGACCCTTCAGGGCCCATTGACCAGGCCTACAATTTTTAAAAAGTTGGCTACGATACGTCCCTGATATAAAGCGTGGGTCAAAGATGTCATAAATAAACCGGTGCGGGTTTTTTTGGTTATCTTGCAGACAAAGTTCCTGTTGTTAACTGTCGCTGTTACTTTTGCATTCTTTCCTCACGGCACAAGGGAAGTGGTCAGTACAAACTTAAATTGATTTGCACCTAAGCAAGGGTTCATACAGCTACTCTTGAATAAATCTGAAACACATTACAATCGAGTGTGTTATTATTGACTTTACCCCAAAAGAAAAACAAGAATAAGAAATCTAATCGGTTATCAATAACGATGTTAGACTGAGCCGGAATAATTTCACGATAAAATGACATTTTTCTTTGTAAAAAGTGGTAAACATTTCACTTTCTGAATAAGAGATGCATGAATGTAATCTGCCCCGCCGGTGATTTTGCAAAGTGAGCACAAGACTAATTTTCTTATTAACTCTTGAGTTTAGCCAAATATGTTCTAAAATTCTGACGAGTAACAGAGATTTTAAACCAATTCAGATTTCGTTCCTCAATACTGTTGTATGTTAAAAAGATTCCAGTCGAAATTGAAAGATAGGTAAGAAGTGTCCAATACATGCGGCATCGTGACTTTGAAGAGATTAAAGATTCCTGTTAGCAAACGAATATCTTGCTGTCAGTTGTAATTGTCCACACAATATACATTTCACAGTGAATAAAGGTCACAATTCTAGTTTATATGGTTACCTCATAGCAACATTCACTAAACGTGCGGTAGCATATATTATTTTATTTGTTGCTGTTGTTGAACGAGACAATTTTACTTAAATAATAAGACAATATAAATGGCACTCCTTTTTTATGATTAAAGACGAACAATTATTGAGGCTGAGAACGTGACAGTCCTGATTTCACTTTCTGACGATTTTATGTTTTGAAGGTAGAAGAACCGGAAAATAATTTTTTCGTGTTGTTTCACCGTGAAATTCCAGAGTTCTTAAGATGAAAAGATAATGCTATATTATATTAACGTAATACTTCTCTGAAAGGACCTGTTGGTTTAAGCCTGGTTTTCACTAGCGACGCAAGCACAAGCGCAAGCATAAGGCAAAAACAAGAAAAAAAATTGCGGCTTATGTGTCATCTCTTGCAGCTAATCTCTCGATACCCAGTATTTAGGGTCGGAGCTAGAAAGACAAAAATTTTAACAAACTCACTCTAATAGCTGTGTAGACATCAATCACTTTTGACATCGAGACCATATCTGCCAATCAACAAAAGCCAATATGCCCATCATCGTCTCTTCTCCAAAGTGGAGACCAAATACAGGTTCATAGCCAGCCTATAGGCCCATAGGCCCAGGCTTACAAATTTTTCAACCCACTCGTTTTGTATGATAGAAAAAATTCAGGCTGAAACGCTTTTCAGATATGATGAAATAGAAAGCAATTTGTAGCGTTCCTTAACATTTATTATATTTTTCGCAACTACTCTGTAGTGATGAGATCAAGGATTATCTAGCAAGTGAAAATATGGCAGCATTCTAGACAAGCCAGATGTCATAAATAAACCGGTGCAGACAAAGTTCCTGTTGTTAACTGCCGCTGTTACTTTTGTATTCTTTCCACACGGCACAAGGGAAGTGGTGAGTACAAACTTAATTTGATTTGCATCTAGGCTAAACAGTTCAAGTTGTTTCTGCGCGTCTTAAAAAAATCGATATTTATATAGCTGTGGTTTGTTTTCTCTCCTCAAGCTAAGGTTATATCTTCCTTCACATGTTCAAAGATAATGTTTATCACGGGTTTAGTTGCCTACCACTAATGTCAGAACAGTTTATGCCAAGAATCCACAAAATGACCGTGACGTAGCTTCTTTAAAAACGGCTGGAATTTTGCACGTATATGAAAACATACTTGCACAAGAGTACAACTGGCCAGATTTCAATCTAAACTTATGAGCGGCTAGAAAATAAAAGTGGTGTAAATTAAAGAAGAAAAAATATGTTTGCCTTTAGTAGGTCTATCTTAAGTTTGACTTTTCTGAAAAGAGAGAATGAAAAATAGTACAATAAATCCTTTGTCAAGGGAATGTTTAAAAACCTGTTCACAAAGCGATTACTGAAAAATGCTCTATTTAATTCACAGTAGACAGTCGTTCTGTAAATGTTTTGTTAAGGGTAGTTTTGAGAATTCAAACAAACTTTTAGATTGTCTGTTCCAAATAGAATACGAACTGCCCTTACGATTATTTTGAAATTCAGTGCACTTAGCTTTACCAGCAATGGTAAGAAACGCAATAAATATCAGTTGTATAATAAGACAATTTTTCTTTCTGTGTTATAAACGGGCTATTTAAACTTAAATGAATTTCCTTCCCTTCTTATTTTGACAGAGTTGCACGACATGGAAAACATAGTTGAAATTATACAAACCATCTCCATCGGCCTCATTGTTGCCGATTTCCTTATCAACACCTGTCGAGTTCCAAAAGCCATCGAGTTATGCAAAGAATGTTTGTTCATCCTCGACAACACACCACTCATAACAGAAGAGAAAACATTTAAATTGCTTTACAAGGCGATATATTGGGCAATGTCAATGGCGTACTTGTCCATCGATGATTACACAAATGTAATAAAATACGCTACAAACATTCTCCCCATTCTCCGAGAATGCGGTGACAGGGTCGAAGAATGTACGGTAAGCCGAATGCTAGCGGAATCGTATTTTCATCAGAGTAAGTACGTAGAAGCAAAAGAACACAGTGAGAAAGCACTACTAATCAGTACAGAAATTGGGGACGAAATTGGAGAAGCTCTCTGTTACGAAAACCTTGGGGCAGTGTATCTGTCAATTGGAGAATATGAGAAGGCGAAGGAATATCACATGAAAGCGCTTGCAATCAATAAGGAAATTGGTGACAAAATCGGAGAAGCTATCTGTTACGGAAACCTTGGGGCGGTGTATCAGTCAGTTGGAGAATATGAGAAGGCGAAGGAATATCGCGAGAGAGCACTTATGATCTGTAAAGAAATTGGTAACAGAAATGGAACGGCCTCCTCTTGTGTAAGCCTCGGAACCGTACTAAAATTCCTTGGACAATACGAGAAGGCGAAAGAGTATCTTGAGGAAGCACTTGCGATCGAACAAGAAATCGGCGACAAAGAAAGGGAATCCAGATGTTACAGAAACCTTGGAGACGTGTTTCAATGTGTTGGTGAGTATGTCAAAGCTAAAGAATATTACGAGAAAGCATTTGCTATCAGCAGAGAAATTGATAGCCAAAAATTGGAAGGAGCTGTTTGTCGAGACCTCGGGGCTTTGTTCCTCTTTCTTGGTAAATATGCCGAGGCTAACGAATATCTTCAGAAAGCACTTGCCCTCAGTAAAACAGTTGGTAACAAAAACGAAGAAGCCAGTGTATACACAGACCTTGGAAGTCTGTTTCAATCAATTGGTGACTATGAGAAATCTAGAGAATATCTAGAGAAAGCAATTACGATCAGTAAAAAGACTGGCAGCAAACACGAAGAAGCTACAAACTATAGTTATCTTGGGAATGTTTTTAAACTTCTTGGTGAATATGGCGACGCGGAAGAATATTATAAGAGAGCGCTTGCAATAAGCGAAGAAATTGGAGACATTAGCAAACAATCTAAATTGCTTGGCGACCTTGGATGGATAATGCTTCGAGCAGGAAAGATTGAGGAAGCTCTATTGTATCTCCGTCCAAGTATTCAGAAATGCGAGGATTTGCGAGGTTTTCTAGGAGACAACGATCAATTTAAGATATCTTTTTCTCACGAAAAAGCTTATGCCTACACGGTACTCACTAAATACTTCTGTTCCGCTGGAAATCCTAACAAAGCTCTGTACGTATCAGAGCTTCGTCGGGCCAGAGCTCTGGCAGATTTAATGTCAGCTCAGTACTCCATGGAGAATCCAATCTCAGCAAATCCTCAATCATGTGTTGGCATTGAAAACGTCATGGACAAAGAACTAAGGTCTACTTGCCTATACATTTTTTATTTTTCTCACGGCGATGTATATTTATGGATTCCTTTGAAAGGACAAACAGACGGGCGTTTTCGAAAAGTGGATGGAAAAGAAATCATTGCTCAAGAGGGATTGATCGAAAATTTGGACGAGTTTTTTTCTAACGAACGCTTCAGAAGTTTAGTTATTTTACCAGACGAACAATGCGAAGACCGATCTTTGAACGATTTTCAACGGAAACCTTGTGAGGAAGATATCCGTAAAGCGTCGCGAATTGGAAATGATGTAAAAGATAACCAGGATACCCTCAAACGAAATCTTTCTCTGTGTCATAAATTGATCATCGCTCCTGCGGCGGACTTAATAGATGGTCCTGAAATCATCATTGTTCCTGAACGCTCTTTATACAACATTCCATTTGCCGCGTTACCTGATGAATGTGGAAATTACTTATCAGAGAATTTCAGGATCCGCGTCGTTCCTTCATTGACGACTCTCAAGCTCATTCAGGACAGCCCAGCAGACTATCACAGTAAGACTGGTGCTCTGATAGTGGGAAATCCTGATGTTGGTAAGGTGCGCTACAAGGGACGTCTTAAATTCATTTCACGACTGCCTTGTGCAGAAAGCGAAGCGAACATGATAGGAGAAAAGCTTGGTGTCAAGCCGTTGCTAGGAAAGCAGGCAACTAAGCAAGCAGTACTTCAAGTGATAAATTCAGTGAGTCTGATACATTTTGCTGCACACGGTGATGCAGAAAGAGGAGAGATTGCCCTTTCCCCTCTTCGTACTCTTAACAGGATCCCACGAGAAGAAGACTACTTATTGACAATGTCTGATATTTCAAAAGTTCAACTGCGTGCTAAACTGGTAGTACTAAGCTGTTGTCACAGTGGACGTGGACAGATTAGAGCCGAGGGAGCTGTTGGAATCGCTCGAGCATTCTTAGGATCTGGTGCGCGTTCAGTGTTAGTGGCACTGTGGGCTCTAGAAGACAGTGCAACAGAGCAGTTCATGAATCGTTTCTACGAGCACCTTGTTGGTGGGGATAGCGCCAGTGAATCTCTTCACGAGGCCATGAAGTGGATGAGATGTAACGGCTATTCTGAAGTGAGACAGTGGGCACCTTTTATGCTGATGGGTGATAACGTTACCTTTGATTTTGGAAAAACAAAGTAAGTTTCAAAAAAGAAAAGAACAATTTTTTTTCTGACAAGTAACAACCTTTTATTTCTTGTTTAGAGTTGCTACTTATATAGTAGAGCTTGAAAGTCTTAATTTAACAACAGATTTATTAAGTTATTTACACAGGTTCCACTTTTTTCATGAGAGATAAAATTTCTATTCAGCACTTTAATTGATGGGTCTTAAATCCTTTTTTGCTTTCCGTGTAAAGGTCTCCTTAGTGGTTGAGATACAGTAGAATCCTAATTTATCTAGCCTGCGTAGCTGGCTGTTTTGTTGGGGTTAATGTGCGCGCGAGCAAGCGGTGTAACCGCAAGGGGCCTCTTGCGACTTCGCCGCTTGCTCGCGCGCCCGTTAACACCTACAAAACCGCCAGCTACGCAGGCTACGATTTCTCGAGCCTTTAGGACAAATAAAGTTGAGTTGAGTTTAATTAAGTTGAGAACCGAAAACCGGTTCGAGAATGCGAGATTTCGCGATTTCGAATTTATTTATTTATTATTGATTTGTATTTTGTTTTCTCTTTTAGGTAATTTGATCAGTGCTGCATCAAGTGAAGACCTAAACACGAAACCGATTTGACTCAACTGTTTGTTGTAAACACAATAATTATAACTTGACGATTAAGTTTGCTCGTTTGCCTCAGTGAATTAAGCAAAAATGATATAAGTATCAGGCGATGTTGCGTACGATTTCGCTGGATAATTGTTAAAAAGTATCTCTTAAGCACCCATCATGAATGCACATCTGCTCTAGTATAGCTGTGCGCATGACGAGATGTTTCTGAGAAAAACTGTTTTTCTTAAGACTTCTCGATGCAGTTTACTCAGTTAAGGTTTAGCTCAAAATTGAGACTACTAACGTTGATTAAAGCATGCGACACATGAGAGAAAGCGTGTGTACACTAACAAACGGAGAGACTTGACCTTCCTAAACTGTAATACAATGTTAACATAATTAAACTAGCAATATATATAACTACATGTAGCTAACTCCTAACATCAAATAAGGCTCCGTTACTTGTAGCACCTAGTACTAAGTACCGATCTACGCTCGGCGATCGTGCATACCAGTCAGCTGCATCAATGGAATGGAATAAACTGCCAGCTGTTATTCGCAATACAAAGACACTTGACGATTTCAAAACTGCCGTTAAAACTCATTTTTTTAATTTAGCTTTTAAATCGTTCTTCATTCAGTTTTAATCCGATTAGTTTTTAAATAGCATAGTGTACATAGTTTTTAAAGAGTGTAAATAGTTTTCTTAAGTTAGTTTTTATTTCAATTCTTATTCGGTGTAACTCATTGTAAAGCGCAACTGAATATTTATATAGAAGTTCGCGTTATATAAATCTTAATTATTATTATTTTTGTTCATGTGTGTATTAAAGCAATTGACTACTTTTAAAAAGTTTAAAATAAATATCACAAATATAACAAGAAATAGAAGTGTTCTCGAATAACTAGTTAGCTTTTCTCTTTTAAGTTGGGTAGCAAATATTAGCCGATCTAAAAGAGGTGTGACTTTGACACTTGCACATGTAGTCACAACCCTTCTTGTGCGCAACCGTCAAAGTCACACCATTTCTACACCTACAAGATTGGCCAGCTTAGTTTTCACTCAAGCCTAAATAACTCTTCTAAATTATAAAAGGGGGATTTGCCGTAAAATGTGTATGTATTAGAGAGAGTGTGAACGCCTGTTAGCTTCTGTTAATTGAGTAAAAGTGTCAAGTTCACACCTATTCTAGATCGGCTATTATTTGCATCCGAATATTTCAGTATTTAAACGATAGATTCTACCTCCAATAAGGTCAGTTTTCGTGGAAGTCCCCTATTGTTCTCTAATTGGCATAATTCAAATGTCGATATTAGCCGAATCAGACTCTGTCAGTTGCACCCCTTTCAGCGCAAATAAGTATTTGAGAAGTCCCCATTTTAGCTCAAATTATGAAGCCATGAGTAGCGAGCTAAATTTAGCGCCAAGTTAATTGGGAGGAAAAGTAAGAAACGCCGAGCAATCGCTCCATGAATAAACAAATGTAAAAAAAAAAAAAAAAAATTCGTAGATAGTCAAACAGTTTCAACCCGCCTCCACCCCGAACAATATGCATTCCCCTCCCCCCTCTCCCCCCACCCCCCAAACCGACCGATGTCCGCGTGCAACACTGGCGCCGAGGCAAGCAGGAAAGAAAGATGGCCGACCATTTATCAGTGATTTATCAATTGTGGAATACAGGTTTCATGTCTTAAATAGTCCTTTAATTGGTGAGTTTTAAACGCCTGGGACGTTTAGTTTGGAGAAAACGGCTTGCAAGGCGCTCTGTTTTGGAAGCTTTACTTGGTGTCCAGACGACGTCTGCTTGGTGTCATAGCATGAAGCTCACGGCGTCAACCTTTAAGCTTTTTTTTGGTGAGTTAACAGCGTTTATTACTTTAGATAGTTTAAGTGCACTAAAGAAATGATTCTCGGGAACTTAATTTATGCTTAGGTACAAAAAAGAACTAACTGTAAGCTTGAATAAATATGACACTAAATATCTGTAAGCTTCTGGTTAATTCAACACGTGCTCGTATAAAAACGCGACAAGTCTGACACCTTTTTGCAAAACTCTTAAGCAAAGGTCAAAACTACTTAACAATGAAGTGTGTTCCAAATTCAAATGAATTAAAACACATACCGTTAAATTCCGGTTATAAGCTCTCTCGCTTATAAGCCCCCCCCCCTTTTACTAGGTTGATAAGTGACACACGTCCTGCATACTGCTAGGATGCTGCTGCATACTGCTGATCACTGCAGTATGCAGGGCACATGTCACTTATCAACCTAGTAAATGGCCCAGCTCACAACGAGTCTCTTGAAGCTCAGTTGTTTAGAACGCCCGACCGGTATCTGGGAGGCCATGGGTTCGATTCCCATCGGGGACTCAGAATTATTCTTTGTCCCATGCTTGTGTCATGCTGAACACTTCATCTTCATTAATTATTACCGAGCTTAAATTTTACGATCTTTGTTATTTACCATACCAATTTTATCCATGCTCAATCAGATACTGTGCACCAACAAATATCTATACAAAATGAAAATAGTCAGCTCTCCTCTTTGTACTCTCTGTCACACGTCTGAGGAATCTCTCAAGCATCTTTTTTGTTATTGCAAACATAGCATAGCCTTTTGGAAGTCCATTGTTCTTTGGCTAAAATCCATAGACATAAATATTGATTTTTTAAATGATTACGATATCATTTTCAGCCTAGCTCAAAAGAATCTCAATTGGACCCTTCTAAATCATATTATTATTGGTAAACAGGTCATTTACTCTAACCGGCTCAAGAATATTCTACCCCTTTTGCCTCATGTTATCATAAAAATAAAATACATTGAATCAATTGAGCGATTCATTGCCCTAAAAAATAACAAACTAAAAACTCACATTGAAAAGTGGAAGCCAATTATCAACTCTCTTTAATATAATGTTTAAGATTATTAAGTTTTTTGGAGATTACCGGTAGGTGTTTAACGTGTACTGTAATTACTTTTGTAACGTATAACGTAAGTAATGTAATATGTTTGTGTAATATAATATAATGTACTGTGTAATGTAAATATATAAATTATGTAGGGTTATAAGAATGTATTGTATTGTAGTGAAAGTCTTCTGAAGCATTAAAGTAAAAAAAAAATAAAAATTATCCATGCTGCATGGGACTGTACTCTTGACAAGGTCCAAGCACAGGTAAAATGTTTGTTTTGGTGGGGAAAAGTCATCTACATGATAAAATTTACCCGTGTGGAACCAATTTTTTTGGTACCCGTACCAACCCTCCAAGTTAAGACCATTTTAGTCGCCATGGTGACTAAAAGTTTGGAGCTGGCGACTACATGTAACTTGGAACCGAAGTCGCCAGGCTGGCAACTAAAATTGAAAAGAAGGATTGGAAGCGTGAGCCTAATTTAGCGACTAAAATTTTTCATTGGCGACCAAACTTGAGCAGTTGGTGGCCAAATGGCCACTAAGGAAAAATATAAACTTGGAGGGTTGCGTACACCATTTTTACCTGAGCCATGCCAATATTTTTTTGTTTTGTAAATGGACCTAATAAGACTTGTGACTGTTTTTTTAATTTGATCTTCAGGAGTCAGATTATATTCCTGACCAGATGAGGACAATCATCAGAGAGAGAACAGACCAAGACAGACAGAACCACATGAAGGATTAAAACCAGACGTTGTCACATGAACATGGTGAGTTTATTTTTTGTGTTGTCATTATTACATGTGTGATAATAATTGTCACATAAAATTACTTGTGTAAACTAGAACCCTAGACTGGACCCTAGACAGCCTCTTTGGCTAGGGTCGTTCAATAGAGAGGCCTTCTAAGGGGTTAAAGCGACAAGCGACAGGTCCTGAATACTGGGACACAGGAACATTGATTTTTAAAAGTGAAAAGCGACATCATTACAGCACTAAAATGTGACAGCCACACAATGCATTTCATGGAGAACCTGTAAACTAGCAACTGTGTTCTATCCAATCATTTAAAATAAAGTTATCTATCCCAAGTGTATCTATCTACAATAGGGCGACATCGCTTCTCAGACACACGGGATATTGTGACATGACTACCCCTTGGAAGGCCTCAATAGAGGTAGTCTGTAATTACTTTTAGTTACCGTAAAGTTCCATGTATAAGCCGCACCCGTAGATAAGCCGCACCCCCAATTTGGAAGCTCAAATTTTGGGGGAAAAATACAGACAATAAAGTTTGAAGTTCAAGTGAAGTTCTATTGGTAAACAAACAAGCTAAGGGCCTTTAACACGGTTTCAAAACACTGACATGGCGGTTGTTGCAATGTTTAATATAAATTAAGTCTTACGAAAGCGAAATTTCACTTGTCATACCTCCTTTTTAGTTTAAGTTCACAATATCTTAAACTTGAATGCTCTCTTGATATCATTTTTTCGAGATTATCTCTTCTAAACACTCTTGAAACACTTGTAATTCGTCCAAATCGTACGTGAATGATGAATGCTTAGTAGCCAAGCTTTGAAACGTAGAGAGGAGTCTGGGCATTAAAAAAAAAACATCGCGGCACTTTCTTCGAAAGAAACCACGTTTTCAAGATTCTTGGAAACTGCTACCCGCAACAGGGTAAAAACTTCATGTAGAATAAGAGTTTGATAATCCAGCAAATGTATTTGCTGTGAAGGTCAATAAAAAAGCGAAGCGGTCGGCCATTTGCCTTGTGAGTAATTGCGTTTATCTTGTGCTTTCTTGAACACAGCGGAAAGACATGCTTCAAGTGACCCGGGGGGTACCCAAAAAAGTTTTGTACGGGGAGGCCTCGCCTCGAGCTCATACCCCTTACCCTTTTATATACAGTATTGTGAAAAAGTAATGCAAACGAATTTCGACGAAATTCGCGCTTTTCGTGGCTTTTCGAGGAAATTTCGCTTGAAACGAAATCTCTTCGACAATTCGCGACATTTCGCCGAATTTTCGCGACGTCTATTGTTTCGATTTGCGTGAACTTTCGCGCAGTTTTCCGCTGTGTGCGGTAATTTGTCGCGAACTTTCGTGCGATAATTCGTGAACTTTCCCGCGAAGTTTCGAGTCTTTTTGAGCAAAGTTCGCTATGATGTAAATGTGAATCTTCCCTCTCAATCGTTCTCTTGTGCCGGCCTGAAACACAGAGAAAGCGTGTTTACAGATATAAATTCTTAATTGCATCGTAAAATTGTTCTTTAAACTTACCTCGTTAGTGCACGAAGAAAACGTAAATATAAACTTCTTCCCAAATGACAAAAACATTGAAGTTTCATGACGAAAAGTTCACATTCGCGAGAAAAACTACCGAGAACGATATGAATGTCGTGTAAAAACACACAATGTTTCCCACTGTAGTGCTTGTCCCCGCGCGAAATTGTGTTTATTGCTACTACCGTATTTATTCGGCTATAAGCCGACCCTGGCTATATTAAGCCGAGACCCTAAACTTTCGGTTTTCAAAACCAGTTCGAGTCTGACAAAAAATAAACCCAAAACACTCGGCTATAAGCCGAGACCCAGTTTTTCCTTCAAACTACAAAACAATCCACGTGCAGCAAATCAACATATTTGTTAAATCACAACTACATGTATGCAATCGAAAAAACAACAAAAAAGAAATTACTAATAAATGGTGAATTTATTTAGATCTGTACATACGCGTGACAAAAAATTCACCTGAGTTTAGAATCCCATCTCAAACAATCACGCATTCTTCTGAAGAATTAGTGGTTATCGATCATCATACCAAAAGCTACTAGTTTTCAAACAACTAAATCTTCCGATGAAAGTTGTTGCTGAGGTAGAGACCGTTCAAAACAACTGCAAAATTGCCAGAGAATACGGGATGAATACTGTTCAGTTCGTTGCAAAATATTTCACAAGTCGCCAGTGAGCAGATAAAGCGGATGAACTTTAGATGTTATCAACACGAAACGCCATGCTGTTGTCGGTATTTGTCGAGTATTCTGAATTCAATCAAACTTTCGAAGTGGTTTCTTTTAGCAAAGAAGTCGTGGTATTAAAAGTTTGTAGTTTTGAACAAAAATATTACATCTAGCCAGTGGCCAGCCGCTTTCTGATAGATCGTGTTACAATGTTTGCCAAGCGCGTGAGAACAGCCGCTTCTGATTGGTCAGTTTCTGACGTCGCCAAAGCAAGTCAAAACAATCGATTCTTTCTTTCTTCTCTTGAAGTGTCACGTTAGCGGTGATTCTGCATAAAACTTTTAAAAAGCTGAAGGAAAAGAAACAGTCTCAGGCAGAAATTTACTTGTGGAAGAGATTGCGAGGAAATTGTTCAATACATGCAAGATTTTGAATGATCTCGACCGCTCAAAAGACGATCACGCACGCCGACAAAATAATATTCCAGAGCGAGCCGATGGATGACCGCAGTTCCAGCCTACCAGTAAATAGCGAAGGAAAGACGAATGAAAACTTCATTCTTAACTTTTCTTCACTAAACCAAATGGCTTTTTAGGAGCCGCCATTTAAATAAAAGGTAATGAACAAGAATTAATAACAAATGCTTGTTAATTTTCTTTATCGATGATCGCTCGGCTTATAGATGAAATATGTATACATCGACAGCACTGTATGTCAAATCGAGCCAAGCCAGCGAAATTGCGTAAAAACCTTTCGCAAATGCCACGTGAGTACCCTTTATTATGTTAGTTGCGTGCTTTATTCGCTTAATGATCAATACGTACCATTTTTACTTAAATTCGGCATGCATTTGCGAGCACAACAAAGATATCTTTCGTGTATGTTACATGACCATCCGACCGAACGATCCCGTAGCGGAGTCTGCACGTAGAAAAGCGAACTATTGTTGAAAGTCTAGCGAAATTTATTGTCTCACCTAGCGAAATTTCGCGAATTATCGGTGAGGCAGCGAAAGTTCTAGAAAATATCGTTCTTTGTTCCAGCGAAAGTTCGCGCGAAATGTCGTGAAATGTCGCGAAGTTCGCAACGAATTTTTTCGCGAACTTTCGCGCGAAAGTTCGGGAGAACAAAGAACGAAATTCGCGCATTTCGTTTGCATTACTTTTTCACAATACTGTACCATTTTGACAGAAATTGTACCCCTTTCATATACGTTTTACTGAAAAAAGGTACCCCTTTCATATACCTGAAAGAGACTTAAAAAATGACGTTTTCTTGTCATTTTCATGTAGCGATTAATAAATTGAAATAATACAGCCATAAATTGCATCTGCTCGAAATATTTTAATTAAAGGCCCTTTGAAATATGCATGTTTACGTCATTGAACCCGGTTAGTTTCACCACCAAGCCCCGCTTTCAAAGTTCAAACTTGTAAATATTATCATGAAAAAATTCCCAAAGCAGCAAAGATGAAAAGAATACCCTCATGAAAACTGCATAAACGTGGCGAAAGGTTGCGAATAATTTGCGTAAACAAGGCTAATTGGTGGTGAATTTTGAGCTTATGACGTTATCGTGCATAAGGCCTATTATAATTTGTACCTACCTGCACCCACTTTCCTACACTGTCCAACCAGTCTTGATTCATACAGCTGGGTGGAGGGAGGGTTGGGTAGCAGCTCTCACAGGGTCTCACATGTATGACTCACTACACTACAAGAGAACAATAAAACAAACAACAGAAACAATGCCCCTAGCTAGCCCCCAAAACAACAGCAACTGCTACACTAGAGGACCAGTAGAATTACAAGCTTACAAGAGCTCCTACACTACAGGAGAAAAGAGAACAATAAAACAAACAACAGGAACAATGTCCCTAGCCCCAAAACAACAGCAACTGCTACACTAGAGGACCAGTAAAATTACAAAGTTATCAGAGCTGCCGCACTATACTGCTCCCACAGGCAGCTTACAAATAACAAAATTAATACTTATTACGGTCAAAGTATTGAACATACACCTGTACTAATTAGACTATGCATTATTTTTATCTTCAAGGACCTGCATTCCTGACAAGAAGAGGACATATAAATATACACTGGAAGACAAGAGACCAACAACATGCACCAAACCAGATGGAGGATTAAGGCTACGCATTTGATGAAAGTGGTAAGTATTTAATTTATTATCGTGTTGCTTTAGATACATTCATGTAGACATAGTAATATGATACAAAAGAATAACATTAACAAGAAGCATAACAAAGCTTAAGGAGGCTCACAACAATTTCCACTTTCCAGCTCTCATACTTTGATGGGTCGGTGCCACAAATAATTATCAGTTACTTCTACAAAAATGGTATCAAACAACTGCCCAATTTTCAATTTTCGAACATTTATGGTGGCTCTGAAACCGCTCCAGAGAAATTTTTTAACTTTCCAAAAAGTTTTATCTTGACATGCTGATCATTATTCAGTAATAAATCAAAGTCTCTTCGAGATACCGACTTTTTTGCATGAAGTATGAGTCGGAGGTTTATCCTGTGCATTGTTCTTCGAACTTATCATTACAGTTGCTTTGTAGTTTAGTTTAACAATTTCCTATCTTCGCGGAGAAAATGCAGCCATGTGATTTTGTCAAAAATGGCTTGTCCGCGCCGGGTATTTATACACATATTCCTCAACATTACACAAAAAAACAGTGCAAATTTCACCGAGAACTGACAATTCTATACTTTAAAATTGCAAGGACCTTTCGAGGCAGTCGATTACGGCAGCGAAATTAGCAAATGAAACAGCAAAATATGCGTTTGACGCTTTGTTTTTGCGACGCCATATTTGAATTGTTATAGGTAGACCGCTGTTCAATGTGTTCAAGGCCGTATCGTTACGATTGCTACACGAAAAAGCACGAAAAAAATATGGATATTTCCGACTACTGTCGGAGAAAACATTGCGCATATAATTGCGGCGTAAACAAATTTATATGGCTTTTGTTTAAAAACAAAAGCCATATATACAGTGAATGCTTTCGAATTATATTTGAATATGAAATACGAAAGAATTTTGCTGTCTTTGACTGAAATTCCACTCAAACTGCGTAGATACGATCGCATGTTGTAAAGCCGATTCATGCAACATTGCTGTCAACACGAGGTCACGTCCCTAACGACCTAGGCTGATGAGGAAATAGAATGGCGCTTGTAGCGGCCAAATTTGGCCTAATTTTTAACCGCTCCTAAGCTAAAAGAAGCCCCCATCTCTTGCATTTGTTTTAACTTCAATAATATCTTTGAAAAGAGCGAGTTTTTTGGTATGGTTTATTTTTGACGTTTGTAATTTTTAAACGATGTAAGTGCTAGTGATTATTTATTCGTGTTTTAGCGTTAGTTACGCAATCCATTGTTTGTGCGACGCTTTTTATAGATCGCCTTTCAGACACGTGCGTTGAGATAAGAAAGCTGACATGTCACTTTTAAAATTGTTATATAACGTTTGTAAATGTGACAAGTCACGTTTTTTCCACGAGATCGCAAGTGATCACCCACAGCGGAAAGTAATCCCTTGAGAAATTAAAACAGTCCCTTGAGAAATTAAAAAAGTCCCTTGAGAGTAAACAAGAATGTGGTTCCAAATTTTGCACCACATAACTGCTATTCTCCTACTTTCGCTTGTAAACAAGCAAAAGAGTCGAAAAAATGAGGGTCACTGGTCTCATTTTTGAGTTATTTACACTTAAAGCTTAATTTAAAGGACAGTGTTTTTTAAAAGGTTACCATATACCTTCATGGGTGTCCTTAGCCAAAAAATTGTAAGCGCGCTCCTTTACACTCAGCCACCGTAAACTATATATCAATATAAAGCTAATACACTGTACTATCTGATAAAAATTATTTCGCTCCAATTCTATTTAACTGCACGGAAAGAACGGCCCAGAAACCCAAAATGACTGGTGTCGCTTCTAGTGAATTTATCAGGTATCGAATTCGGACTTCTGCATAATATTAGTCACAAGGAGTTAATCTTCAAAACCGTGTAAGGCTTTATAGACTGCAAACAGTTGCATCTTTTGCGATTCCACTCGGTCTTTGAAGAGAAAAAAACGACTGTTTTGCAGTCTAGAGGCTTAAGCAATATTCCAATTGGTTGCTTCGCAATTTATCTGTCAATTTTGGTTTAAAAAATTTACCCATGTACGTGTAACGAGAAGAGCCATGGCGTGAGATCTATTTCAAAAAATAGAAATCCATCACACGGTTATAATTTTATTTTTGCTAAATGTCTTGGGAATCTTCAGACCAAATTTCAAGGCAGTCCGTAAAATTCTCATACCCTATAAATTAATTTCAAGAGGAGACACTTACATAAAAACAAAGTCACTTTTTTTCTCTTCTAAGAATTTGGGGATGCTGGCCTTTATGGCGACCAAGCACTGAAGTTAATTTTTAGCACTGTGTACAGAACTGCATTGACTACAGGGAACAATTAAATTAGTAAACATGTTTCATGAAAAAGGCTACAGGAATTTTTAATCAAGACTGGCTCGACTTGTTTCGGTGTACATGTAATTTGAAATCCCTTAACCCTGAAAATGATTTTTAACTGCAATGTTCATGTGTAACAAAGCCAGGTGGTTAAAACTTAGACTTAGACTTAACACTGTGTCCTTTATTTTTAGGAACCTAATACCGTGATTATTCCTGACAAGAGCAGAACATTAGAAAGGGGACAGACCAAGACAGACAAAACCACATGAAGGATTAAAACCAGACTTCAGATAGACATGGTGAGTGTATTTTTTTGATGGTCCCATTATTAATGTGGTAAATACATACTAAATGCTTCTTCATATGAGCCTGGTAAACAGAGCTGGCCTGGTTTCTTAGATCGCGCCTTACCACTATATCGTTTGTAAAAATTTCGACGAGCAGGCATGCTAGCCTGGTTGCTGAGATCTCGGTTTTTACGGCCAAGGTCTCCATTACCGTGATAGAAATTTTGCTATATGAACACTTCATACTGGTTACTGAGATGGCAATTTGTTTTCAAACATGCAATCTTTTCCATGAAAGGGTGACCATTACTAGATTATTATAACTGCATGTTTCCACAATTTCCTAGACCAGTCCTCTTTCAGTCATTCAAGAGTTTTCAGACTTAATTATGTACAGCAACAAAAAATATCATCTACACTTTTCAGTAGTTCTATTAAAACTATGATCAAATTTTCACCTCCTGAAATATTATTTTACTAGGTATTTCATAGAGTATTTAACGAAAGATTCAAAATGGCGTTTTCCGTTTTCCAATATCTTTTTTAGTTCCAGAGATATTTAAGCTTAAAAAATCATAAAATATGCAAATTAGAGGAGTGATAACATCATCTACTCAACCCAATTTTATTGCAAGTACAAAAATTGAGTTTTCTCAGTCATTTTTCTGCAGAGACCAATTCAACTTGGCAGACTAATAGTTCTGCAGGTGATACACTTACACACTTAATAAAATTATGTTACCATGGCAACTATCTCATTTTCAGTCCCCACCAATTTGCTTTTAATGTTTTAGAATTTTTCAGTTCGGAAAACTGAAACCCAGCCAAGACGCCTGCTTAATCCATTCATATGCTTGCCAGAGCATGCATGGGAAGTATCATCGGCAACTATCGAAAAGAAATGCCAGAATTGGCCAGAAAAGCCTTAATAGCATTGAGGGATCTGGAACCTAGTTTGTTGCCATGGCAACCAAATTGTTAAGTTCATATTGTGAATCACAACTAGCAAAGTGTTACTGCAAAAAATCAGAGAGTGCCGATACAAATTGGCTGAGATATCACTATCTTTATATCCAGGCATAACTAATCATACGCACTCATTGATGTAATTGATTACTCATCGATGACCCATCGATTACTCATCAAATATCATACTGCACACAAGACACATTCCTTGCTTTCTTGTACCTTTTTTTGTGATTTTTTATCTATGTTAGTCATATTTGCTTTATAACTGGCATTCTTGTTGACGAAATTACGTCCTCAGAAAAGGTCAAATAACCTTCTGACATATCAAGACATGAAGGGCTAATCACAAATACAGATGATATTTCAAGATTTCACTTTACCCAACTCTTTATTTAATAACAAAACAATTGAACAGGAAAACCAACCAGTCTGGAAATGAAACTAACAAGTACGGAGACAAGAATCGACTACGTGGTTATAGATTTTGTTCGGTGGATGTTTGTCAGCAAAGTAAAACTGCTTCGCGGCTTAGGGAGACAGCCGTCATACGCACTTACATTACGCACCGGAACAGCTGCAAGCACTTTTATTTCATAGGTACTGAGATTTACTCATGAAAATCGTAGGGAGTAAAAATCGTACTGATTCAGAGCTTAGCCAATCAGGAGCACGAACGACAAAATTTCACTGTGAAAAAATATCGTTCGTCGAATTAGCAACGCGAACGACGAATTTTCACTGGTGATGAATGAATGTATTGAAGGAAACGTCATCCCACAGCCATTGCCGACAAGAAAACCCGCGCTTTGAAAAATGACCGAGGGAAGGTTTGCTTCTGTTTCTTCAGTTGAAGAATTCATTTTAGAACAGGAAAACAAAAACACCGCTCAAAAAACTGAACGAGATGTAAAATTGCTTGAAAGATTTTTGATAACGAAGAACGAAGACAGAAAAATAGAAGATATTCCGGCTGTTGAGCTGAATGAATACATCAGCCAATTCATCATTGCCGTCCGCACCAAAGATGGAAATAAATACGAGCCGACTTCTCTTCGAAGTTTAGTGGCTAGCTTCGAAAGACATCTGAAGAAAAAGAGCTATTCTGTAAGCATAATCAACGACTTTTTTTTTTTATTTTTTATTTTTTATTTTTTTTTTTTTTATTCATTTCAATAGAAAAAAAAATACACACAGAATAACGTAAAAATAAATAAGTACAATAAATGAAAAAAAGAAAGAAAACTTACAAGTATAATATAGTTATTAGCACACTAGATCTTAAATTGGAAATTACAATACATAAATACATCATCAATATTAATACACGCTATTACTCATCCTACAGTACACTCTTATTTCAAATAATTCGCTTTAACTACAATTAAATTTTTCGAAGATGTATTTAAATTTTACATTGGCTAAGAATTCATTTAATGACAGCTTTCCATTCAATAATTTCTGATTGTATACATAATATTTTGCATATAAAAAGGTGAAGTTTAACTTTCTAATGATATCTATTTCTTTGTTTATGTTATCCTTGTCCTTACCAAAAATTAATTCAGTTGGAGAGAGGGTAAGAGAGGTGGCATTTTCTTTATTAAACCATTTTATAACCTCTGCGAAGAATAATTGGCTCCAATTACAGTTGTAGAAAGTGTGAATTATGGAGTCATTCAAATCACAGTATGGACACTTTGCGTCCTCTGCCACACCAAAGAGAAATAATTCCTTTTTGGTGACTACTATTCTGTGTAAGAGTTTGAAATAAAATTCCCTAAGCTTATTATCTCTACATACGTTTCTTACGCGACTAAAAAAAGGTTGTAGAGATGCTTGACCAATTTGCAAGTCTCTTTCCCATTTGGAGGTAGCCTTCGGTTCAATTTGTTCTTTATTTACGAGGAGCCGATAGTAATCTTTGTTTTTCATTTTGGTTAAGTTGATGGAGGTCTCTGGGGAGAGGTGAAACATAGTGCTAGACAACAAACCTGCTCTGTCTACGGGGTATGACATCGCACGTTCTACAAGATGCCTGGGAATTGCAGAAACTACTTGAAAATAAATGAGAAAGTTGCATCTAAGATCATATTTCTGAACAAATTCTGTGTAAGAAAGGAATTTTCCATCTGATTTTAGAAGGTCTCGCACGAGATAAATGCCTCGATTAAACCAGTCCCTATAAAAAATAGTGCGACTGTTGATTAGAATATCTTTGTTATTGAATAGAATTAATTCCTGACCGGACTGGTTTGGAAAGGATTCCTTGATTTCCAGAAAATACAAGAGAATTAATTTGTAGAACTGGGGCAGATCGATCTGCTTTAGGAAGTGTTTGTTGTAGTTGCATCGTAATATAAAATTTAAGCCGCCGCATTTTTCCAAAAAGTAACTAGGAATTGACTTCCAAGATTCCCTGCGGGTTGGATCATCGTCTAGAAGTCTGGAAATCCAAGCTAGCTTTAATGATTTTGCTAAGACATCTATACTAGGAGCCCTCAGACCACCTTGGTCATAATCTAAGATCATCAATTTACGCTTAAGTTTGTCCTTTTTATTTTTCCAAATGAATTTAAAAATGGTTGAATTTACCGCCCCAAGGTATTCTCGAGGGACATCAAGGCTAGAAATTGTATGTACCAGTTGCGAGATGCCAAGGCTTTTCGTTATAAGACATCTCCCAAATAGTGTAAGATTCCGGCAGTTCCAAATGTCAAAGATGGTCTTCAATTTTTGCAGTTTTAACGTAAAATTGGATTTTTCATTTTCTTTCTCGTTGTAAGAAATAAAAGTACCCAACACACGGATTGGTTTTTCAGGCCATTGAAATCCAAAGGGTTTGTCTTTTCTATGTCTCCATGATCCCAGCCACAAAGCTTTGGTTTTCGACGGGTTCAGTTTCAAGCCGGAGATATCGCCAAAATTATCTAGCACAGCGATTGCTTGTTTTACCGAATTACAATTACTGTTAAGGAGGGTGGTGTCATCAGCAAACTGGCTTAATTTTAGCTCCTTACCAAAAACTTTTATACCTTGTATTCCTTTATCTTGTCTGATCTTGCACGCCAACAGTTCTACTGCCAAAACAAACAGATATGGGGATAAAGGGCAACCTTGTCTTACTCCTCTTGAGAGAGAAAAATAATTTGTACAGAAGCCATTGTTCAAGACTGCACTTTCTGTGTTAGAGTAAAAGATGGAGATCCAACGTTGAATGGATTCCCCAAAATTAAACAGTGCAATTGTTCTTTGTATAAATTCCCATTCAATTGTGTCAAAAGCCTTTCTAAAATCAAGCTGTAATAATATACCAGGAATGTTCTGAAGCTTTGTTTGCTCAAGGATGTCATTAATTAACCTAATGTTTTGTCCAATATATCTTCCTTTAATGAAGCCTGTTTGGTCAGGATTGACTAGAAGAGCTAGAACTTTTTCTAGTCTCCTGGCAATAATTTTTGATGCAATTTTATAGTCTAGGTTTAATAACGTTATCGGCCGCCAGTTAGCAAGTGTAGAAAGGTCCGAATCTTCTTTCGGTATAAGTGTTATTACGCCTCTCCGTTGGGAGAGTGACATTTCACCTGCTCTATACGAAGCATTAAAACAGTCGACAAGATCTTGACCAAGTAGATCAAAAAAACAATTATAAAACTCCCAGGTAAATCCATCTTCGCCTGGTGATTTCCCGCTACTAAATGTGCACAGAATATCTTTACACTCCCTTAGAGTGATCTCACCTTCTAATTCACTACTCACCGAGTCCTCAAGTTTGGGTAATTCTAAATTTGCGATGAAAGATTGGAATAACGCATTTTCTACACTAGTAGAAGAAGTATAGAGATCATTGTAAAATATTTCAATTTCCTTTAGTATTTCGTCCTCTTTGGTCACTAAAGTACCATCCGGATACTTTAACTCCCTGATCTTTTTATGGTTATAATTCCGTCTCTCTAAGTTGAAGAAGTATTTTGTCGGTTTTTCACCCTGTTCGGTCCATTTTGTTTTTGAGCGAACGATTGAGCCCTTTCCCTTATTTTCGTAGATTAGACAAAGTTCATGTTTTAACTTGAAATATTCCACTTCCAGATAATTAACCTGGGCACTGTCGACACTATTAGAAATGAGTTGATCTAAATCACTCAGTCTCGTTTGAAGATCCTTTTCTTTTTTACGAAGATTTTTCGCCTTGTTTTTGGAATAAGGGATTGTAAGGCCTCTCAGTTCCAATTTAACTAGTTCCCATTTCAGCCTTTTGTCTTCTTGTCCAGCGTATTTTCCACTAATAGAAAAATAGCTTCCTCTTATTAAGTTAACATATTCTTCATCGTCCAAAAGAGAGTTGTTGAACTTCCATAGCCCTGGGCCTCTTCTATTGTTAGGACATTCTATTGTTAGGACATTAACGACTTGGTGTTTGAGAAAACCAGGAAAGTTCTACAGTCTAAACAAAAGCAGCTAAAAAAGCAACGAAAAGAAAAAAAAACGAAAGCGTCGGTAGCTTTGACAAGCGAATATTGTGCGAGAAGGGTTTGCTCGGTATGTGTAGTCCCGAGGCACTTCTAAACACGCTCTGGCTAAACAACACTCTTCACTTCGGACTCTGTGGGTGCCAAGAACATCGTGAAATGTGCTAGGGAGTAAGCTACTGAAAACGGCAAGCGGAGTCGATTACTTGGAGTTCAATGAAAGACAAACAAAAACTAGAACGGGATCAGACTGCAGCGATGTCAGAACCGTACCGCCGAAAAATGTTTGCGACCGACGGAAAATAAATTGACTGAAATAAATTGTGATTTATCTTCTTGACTTAACTTTGTTATTGGCATGGCTTCCTTTATTAACAGACATTTGACTTAACTTAAAAATTTTGAATGCTGCAGATCTTTGATTTACTCAGTTGTTGAGCACTTGAATGGTTTTACAGTGTCATTTATTTGTGCAAATAAATTTGTCTACTCAGTAGCACGGAAAAGAAAATCTCAGTACCTATGAAATAAACATATTACAGCATGGAAAATGCTTTGTACGATTTTTATTCACGAGTTGAGTAGTGTCAGAAAACGAACGAGTGAGCGTAGCGAACGAGTGAGTTTTCTGATACGTATCAACTCGTGAATAAAAATCGTACGCGCGGACTTTCCATGAAGTAATCTCTATTTACTTTCTGTACTTTTTTCACGTGTAACCATGATACTGTTAGATTGTTATGGTGTGTACAAGCTTGAGTATGAAATACTTTTACAAGTTCCGGTTTTCAATCACGAGACTATATCGATGAGTAATCAATGCAATCAATGACTAATCGATGCAATCGATGACTGATCGATGCAATCGATGACTAATCGATGACCAAAAATTTTGTGGCCTATCGATTAGTCATCAATTACTCATTGATCATCGGCAATAATCAATGACTAATCAACTGATTACCCATCGATTACTCATTGATTAATCATTGATTTCATTGATGTCATTGATGTCATCGATTAGTTATGCCTGGATAATGTAAGTACTTATGACGGCTGTCTCCCTAAGCCGAAGCAGGTCTACTTTGCTGACAAACATCCACGGAACAAAATCTATAAGTTAACCACACAGTTGATTCTTGTCTCCGTACTTGTTAGTTTCATTTTCAGACTGGTTGGTTTTCCTGTTCAGTTGTTTTGTTATTAAATTAAGAGTTGGGTAAAGTAATAATAATAATAATAATAATAATAATAATAATAATAATAATAATAATAATAATAATAATAATAATCGATATTTTAACAGGGTGACCCCTTCAGTCGCAGGACTGGTATCAACGGGGGCCCTATGTAAAATAAAACAAAATTAAAGTTAAAGAGAGTATGTATAAAATATCTATCTATCTATAAAAGCTACTTTTAAAAGATACCGCTAAAATGCTAAAAAAAAGTTTAAAAGTTTAAAAGAAGTACTAGTGTTCTCATAAAAATAAATAAATTACGAATTAAAAATGATCTAAAATAACCTAAGAATAAAAACCAGAGATAGCTTGGAAACGTTCCTTTGGCTGCATAGTCTTTATGTTTGTCGGAAGACAATTAAAAATGGATGCACCATGATAATAAAAAAACTTTTTAGCGACATCTAAATGAATGTTTGGAAGTATAATGTCAGTAAAAGACGATCTTGTGCATCTCTGATTAAAAACATGTTGCTTGTCGCCCTGGCTACGTAACAGGAAATAGTCTTTGAAATATCATCTGTATTTGTGATTAGCCCTTCACGTCTTGACATGCCGGAAAGTTATTTGACCTTTTGTGAAGTTATAAAGCAAAATATGACTAACATAGATTAAAAAAATCACAAACAAAAAAATGGTACAAGAAAGCAAGGAATGTGTCTTTTGTGTGCCGTACAATAGTTGATGAGTAATCGATTGGTCATCGATGAGTAACCAATGACATCAATAGGTAAACAAATATATCAATGAGTAATCGATGTCATCAATAAGTAATCGATAGGCCACAGAATTTTGGGCTTCGATTAGTCATGGATTACTCATTGATCATCGCCAATAATCAATGACTAATCAACTGATTACCCATCAATTACTCATTGATTACCAATTGATGTCATTGATCATTGATTAGTTATGCCTGGTTATATTTGCATATTTTAAAAACTTGAATATCTTTGGAAAGAAAAGAGATATTTGAAAACTGTAAACGGCAATTTTCTTCTCATATAGAGTTCTTGATAATATTTTAAAACGGTCACAAAGGAAACAGGTGAATTTCATCGCAGTAGCACTTTAACTTTAGGCCTGAATAATCCTGTCAAATTTTTTTATCTCAGTAACTGGGCTGAAATTTCCTACATGAACAGTTCTAGGACAAAAATCATCTCACTAACTAAACTGGGCCAGCTTGGTTACTGAACTCATATGAAGAGACCCCTAATGATAGGTACATCTAATAAGGGAATACAGGTAATAATAGACTTTTTGACCACTTGAACATCGTTTTGAACAAGGTTGGGATTATCACTTAAAACAAAAACTTAATTTAAATTACCTGCACATCGTTAGGCACCATGGAGACAATATAAATAGCTTGTAAAATTCATTAACTATTTGTGAGGGTGCAAACCAATCGGAGCACAGTATTCAGATCACATGTACACAATTGTAAACCCAGATACAAATCAAACAATCAAATTAACTTTTGATATAATCTCCTGCTTAGCTAATTAGTGTTCATTATTTTTTTGATACAGATCTCTACCGAATCGCATAACAATACTTTGCATTCAATTTACTGTTTTCATTTCACAAGTAGAAAAAATTATTTGCGTCTGATCTGTATATGGCCATTTACAATGGCTCGCCTTTCGGCTCGCCAGTGTAAATGCCCATACAGATCTCCCGCTCATATTTAACTCCTTCATAAAGAACAGTCAACTCCCACTATAACAGACACCTTCAGGACCACACTTGGTGTCCATAAAAGAGGAAGTCTGTATAGCAGGGAGATATTTTGGGGTAATTCTTATTTACCATGCATGATTTAAACTAAACAGGGTTTTCAGAATAAGTATCCTCAAGGTGGGAGTTGACTGTACAAACATAATGTAAATCATAGACAGTAAAGTTGAACCCCCACTAACAGCCACGCAGTTCTCATAACCACACCTGCTCATTTGCAATAAATTGAGTAATTGATTGCTGGATTCTTTTTCTCACTCAGACTGTGGACTCAGGACCGTGGACCAAGGATCATGGACTCAGGGTCGTGGACTCAGGACCGTGGACCAAGGATCGTGGACTCAGGACCGTGGACCAAGGATCGTAGACCATGGATCATGGACTCAGGACCATGGAGCAAGGATCGTGGACTCAGGCCATGGACCAGGGATCGTGGACTCCAGACAGTGGACCAAAGGATTGTGGACTCTGGACCATGGACCAAGGATCATGGACTCAGGACTGTGGACCAGGGATCATGGACCCACACCACAGGACAGAGGATCAAGGACAGAACACCAAGGAACAAGCACTGTGGAAAGCAAGCCTGGGATTTTCAGGAACTGACACTAAAGCTAAACTGTAAATATAGTTTGTATATTGAGATAATGAATCATCAACAAGTGTTTACCATGAAATCATGCGCATACTTCAATATTATTTTTGACTTTGATTTGTTTTAGCGAAATAACCATTTTAAAAGTAAATGATTTAACAGCGATGCTGTCTTGTGCCAAATTACACCAAATTTGTTTCTCATGCCTCGTGGTAAACATTTGTTTTCAGTACTCACTGTTTATTACCAAGTTACAAGTGCACAAAGTGATACAGATTATTTAATTATTTGGGTCATAAGCAAATTGGGGAAAAATCCTGTTGCTACAAATGACACTTCAATTTTTAAAGGTATCATAGGCGTACAGTTATAACAGTAATCTATTTCTGGGTATTTGGGAACAGAACTCTGAACTGCATTTTGAATCAATCAATCATTTTATCAATCAATAAATTTATCAAACAATCAATCCATTTATCAACAAATTTATCAATCAATCATCAATCAATTTATCATTCAATCAATCAATCATTTTATCAATCAATCTATCAATTTATTAACAAATTTATTATCGATCATTTTATCAATCAATCAATCAATCACTTTATCAGTCAATCAATTTATCAACAAATTAATTATCAATCTAGCAATCAATCAATTTATCAATTAATCAATCATTTGTTTATTTTATTACAAAGAGCTAAGTCCTGGGCTTAAAAAATCAATTTAAATGTTTAGCTTTGATGCACATGTAGTTGGTAATATAAACAGAGTATTTCACTGGCCAGGGTGTGTGGTGTGTGCCATTCATTTGCAAATAAGTGGCTTTAATGTAAAAATTAATCTCTACGCAACAATTGTCTAAATTAAAACAAAAACTGTCTCTTTATTAATGTCAAACTGAGAACATTATTTGCCAAAAGCAAATTTTATATTATTTTTATCATTAGGACTAAAAAAACTTTCATACAACTTTTATTGAAGACCATTTGATTTAAATTAATTCCAAAAAAAATTGAATGCTAGGGGAAATTTCATCTTTCCAAAGCCACTTATTTGCTAATGAAAACTCAGTTCAACATTTCATACTTCTTACAAGGTTCTTATTGAGCAGTTTTAAATTGTATTCTAATTTTATTCTGGGTCTCTGAACATGATTTGAAACTGAACAGCATTAGTTTTGGCTAACTTTGATCAAAATTGGCAACATTGACTTTTCTTGACATAATCAAAAATTCAAAAATTACAAAATAGCTTTTGGTTTTGGAGATTAACTGCTCAATAGGATACCTGTATTTACAGAAATATATATTTCTTTTTCAAGGTAAGGAACTTTGTAGTCTCAATGTTCATCATGCTCTAGGCCTTCTTGTTTTTGTTTTTTGACTTATTTCCTTTTCTGCCAATTCATTTCTCACTGATTTCAACTCAGTTTTCTGGGTGGGGCCATATTCATTTTAATTTGTACATTTTTTACACTAAAAAAATTCGAGATTTTTTTGGGATCAAATCATTCAATAGTACGATGGCACTTGAGACTACAATATTTTTTGTTACCTTTAAACACAAAAGACGATTTATAAAACACTTTTTCAGCTTCAAAACTATTCCAATTAATTCAATTGTCTGATTAAGAATTTTTTTTTTCAGGACCAATCTCTAGGATTTTGCCAATTCAATTTAATTTATCTCGTACAAAATGTTATTTTTAAACAAACTTAGATATTTTTCTGTTTGTTTTAAACGTCTTTTTTGTTTAAAGGTGCTACACAAGCTCATTAGCACAAAAGTAAGCAATCCTTAATTCAGTTAAAAATGGGCAAAATGGTTTATTTTCACATGAAACTACTTAAAGGTCGAGCATTTAAAAGACAACAATTTAGGGGTGTAGAATAGACTGTTTGAGTCAAGATAGCCTTGCATACAAGTCTCTCAGTATCTTAGTAAGAAACTAATGAAGAATTTATTTTTGTTAGCATTTCGATGTTTATTTTATGCAATCTTAGCTATTTCTCTTTCGAGAACACAGAACAAAATTTGCTTGTAATCCTACGCTTCTCCAAGAAGTGTCTTTAAGGCAAGGTTTGGTAGGTCTAATTATTATAAAGGCAAAGTTAGTATTTTTTAATTTCTTTCTAAGTTAGTACAGGGGCATAGGTTTTCAATTAAGTTCGGTAGGTATTTTCTGTTCTTACTGTGCTAATGAGCTTGTCTATTTTTTCTTTGTGGATTTTATATTTTCCACTGAACTTGTTATATTTTAGATTATTTTCAGAAACTGAGATGGCCCACACACCCGCACACAAAACAAATGGTCAGATTTTCATCTAGCCGATCAACGTCCCTGCAGGGTTGTGGAAACTCTTGCTCTGAGCTGGGTGTTTCTGATGTTCCTCTGCAATATTCCAACTGAGAAATCCTGGTGAGTTTATCTGATCCGTTTATTTTTGATGGAGGCACTTGGACACTTTGATGATTTGGTCGTTTGCTCTCAAGTGGAGGAGGCATCATGAGGGGAGGTGAGAGTTCGCTTTTCATGTCTTTTCGGCTTTACTTAACTACGTCAGAATACCACGCCTTTATTCTAATTGGCTTTCAAAGATGTTTGTTTTCAATCAATGTTTCTTAAAATCTTCTGTTGTTGAGGACGTAAAACAGTAATGCTTTTGTGCAGGTCATGGGCGGTGCATTTCCTGGATTTTGGAGTTAGTCTAGAACAAGGGATGTCGCTAATCTGGCTTGACTGGAATTTCACAAGCAACACTAGATTGAGCTGATAGTCATCTGGGAATCTCCTGAACGAGCTGATACCTGTTTAGGGTTCTTCTTTCTTGAGCATAAAATCAAAAATAAACGCAAAATTATCGACCAAAATCGATTAACATTTTTCCGAGCTCAAAATAAAAAATCGTTTCTTTGAAATTACAATTTATTTTATTTTCAGATTAACATAAAAATCGGTTAATCTGAAGTCTCCCGCGCATATGTTATGTGAGTTGTCACACAACACTTTTCCCAGGTGTTGCGTGACGATCCAGCGTGACAGCTGCGAAGGAGGCAACTTTTGGAAAGAAATGTTCAGAAATTTAGCCTCGTTATTAAATATGTATTTCGATTTTCGCTTTTGAATTCGGAATTAAGTAGCCAATTGTTCATCCGGACTTCCAAACTAAACCTCGAAAACGATATTTTGCGACCAAATCTAGAATATATTTATTTACTAGGCCAATTGTTTATCTTGTCTTCCAAATCTTCAAGTTAAACCTCGAAATATTGCTTTTTTTTTGTCGTTTTATTTCTTTGGTCAATTGCTCATCTTGATTTGCAAAACAATTCTCGAAAACATATTAGCAACTATTTCAATTTAATTTCACAGGCTAATTTTCCGTGGTCCATTCCACTGTGGTCCGTTCCATTGTTGTCTTCCAAAACAAACTTTTTCATTTATTTCGGTACTTCTTTCATTTCTTTGAACCTCGGGAATCAAGCGGCAGTTAATCGGGGCGAGACGATGTAAACCGAGCGTCAAGATCGGCACGAAATATTCTTCGCGCCGATTTTGCCGCTCGGTCTACTTCGCGCCCCGATTAACTGCCCTCGGTTCCCGAGTACGCTTCGTCGTTCGATGCTATTCAAAACCAAATTTGCAAATTACCTTTATGGTAACTCAAGTTTACATTAAAATTCCACCGTGGTAGAATTCAAAGGTCATTCGGATCTCGAATATTTAATTAAAGGTTAACTTTTAAATTCTCTATTCGAAGTTTGGGCGCAAAACATTTTAACTACAAATTCGTGAAAAAAAAACTTTTATTTTTAAACTTGATTATCACTGATTAAAAATTACTGATTTCAAAACGAACTTTACTCGATTCTAGGTCGTTCAAACGGACAAAAATCGCCCGTCGCTTTCGCGATGTTTTTACCTAAACAATAAAGCTTTAAATTCAATCTAAAACGAAGAGCATATATTTAATTCGATTTCTAAAACACCGAAATTTTATAACGAAACGAAACTTTTATAGGCGAATTGTTTATGTTGACTCAAAAACAAAATTTAACGAAGAAAACCCTTTTCTTTATTTATTTCTAAAACTTGTTTTTGAAATTTCGTTATCATCCTCGGGAACCAAGCGGCATTTAATCGGAGCGACACGATATAAACCGAGCGGCAAGATCGGCATGAAATAGACTTCGCGCCGATTTTCCCGCTCGGTTAACTTCGTCTTGCCCGACTAGCTGCCCTCGGTTCCCGAGTATGCTTCGTCGTTCGATGCTATTCAAAACCAAATTCCATCGTGGTTGCATTTTAATACCATTTGAATCTTGAATATTTAACTAAGATTTACTCAAAAACTCTTTCGCTTGAAATTTGCGCTCAAAACATTTACCTTCGATTTATTTCGACAAATTCTTCGATTAGCTTTCGAAACCGCAAAATTAGACAGCTCCTAAACTTGTATCAGCTTTGAAGGGAGAGTTTCAAATGACTTGTGTTCTTTTGGTGAAGTTTGTGGGATGACAGTCGGCAGGAGGTTTGGTCGGGGAGTCAGATTAGTGGTTTTCTGCGTTCGATTCTTTCTTGGCGTCCATGGAAATGTGCTGAACATGGTTTGTACTATTAGCGCTTCGGTTTTTCCGGTCTTCCAACGGAAATTTTGAGATACATTTGTTGAAAACACACATCTTGAAATTTATAATTTTGGCTTTAATTTTATTTGCATTTTAATTGCGGCTCTCAAAACTAATGAATATTCCAAATTCAAATGTGTGGTATTATGACGTAGTTGGGTGAAACCGAGAAGGCATGGAGAGCAAACTCTCACCTCCCTCATTATGCTATCTCCACTTGGGAGCAAACGGCCATATCATTAAAGTGCGTCAAGTGCCGACATCAAAGATGGCGGATCAGATAAACAGACCAGGATTTTAAAGTTGGAATATTAATGAGGAACAGAAGAAACACTTTAGCTCAGAGCAGAGTGAAAACAACCCGATAAGCAGGGACAAGATCGGCTAGATTTTTATTTTTTTTAACACAATAAAGCGAAAATAAAGAGACAAAGAGGCAGTTTTTGTGTTGTCGTTTTTACCAGCAATCCACCCTAACAAACCAGGTAAACACTTGTGTTCATGACAAAGTCCTGCTATACAGTGTTATCTGTCACGCAACTTGTCCCCCAATTTTCTCGAAAACGGCGTGACAAGTTAAATGAAACATTAAACCGTGTAACATGCCGCGCAAGAGTTAAACCCTTACAAAACAAGACGCTTCAACGGCTGCAGAAAGAAAAACTTAACTCAACTTTCTTCAACCGCTAAAGCGAACTGTCTCGTAACAATTTTGTCTTCTGCGCGGCATGTTACACAGCGCAATGTTTCAAGGAACACACTTGTCACACCGCCTCCGAGAATATTGCGAGACTAGTTGCATGAAAGATTACACCATATAACAGGACTACAAACCAAGTTCTGCTTTTAAAAATACAACAATTAAAATAAGCAATGTCTGTTTTAAAAGCTTCACGTTACCTCTACCGTGTTTTGCTGTTGTATTTACAAGTTACAAACTGTACTAAGTTGCTCAAGATTGAAGTAAAGTTTTAATATAACTGCCCTTCCCGGATTCAAATTTTCAACTGTCACACAACGCCATGTCACGCTAAATTTGGCTGAACGCACATGGCAAGAGAATCGATTGAAATGATAACGCATAGAATAAAACTACCAAATTAGGATCGTCGATTTAAATTGAGAAAATATAAGCAGCTTTTTCAGGGACTATAGCCTAACACTGCATGCTTGAAAAAGATATAAATTTGCGCTGTACAATTCACTGTTTCTCTTTGAAAAAAAAATCGTGCGAAGAAATGCTAATTCAAAGAAAAAACGCGCACGAAATTTAATATTAAAATTGCATTTTTGATATCTTATCTTCAAATGCTAATTCTGTTTGACATTTTGACGCTTGAATCGGTAAAAAAATACAGAAACAAATAATCCGAAAAAAAACAATTTTCAATCTGAGCAGCTAAGCACATTTTGTAGCTTATAAATACAACAATAAAATGAGGTAATAAACACAAAAGCACACAACAAAATGGTGTTACCAAAAAGCCTACATGACAAAAGCGGAAATGTTTGTTGATAGTAATTTTCAAGATGCAAAGAATTGTCTTTTTTTTTTTAAATTTTCCAGCCAATCTGAAAATATTAACTAAAGAATTAACTGTATACAAGACTAGAGAAGGCAACACCTTTTATAATGCGACTTTGTGTTTAAGAGATATAACAGACATTGCTTTTGTACAATGGCCCATGTTCGTTATGGGAATATAATTTACAAAACTTAAGCCAAAATTAGACATAAATATTCTCTTGAAGTTTCTGGTTAGTTCTTGAGAATTTATTAAATAATAATTTAAATTTTAGCTAAATCGAATAAAGACAACAAATATCAATTCTTTAAATCATACACAGATACCTTCAGCTAAAGTTACCAAAAAATACTGGTAATTTAACAGATTTAAACTAAATCTCTATAAAAATTCCTCTGTTGAAAAACAAACTTGGTTGTTTTGTTTGCTTTTCTGTGCTTTCTTTTGGCATAAGTTCATCAATAATTCATTTAATTGAGTAATGAGAATTTAGCAGGAATAAAAACGAAAATTTCTTTGAAGTATTAAAGATTTGACATTCTTGGCTCGAAAAAAAACCTCCCTTAAAAACTATTGAAAACATGTAGCGCAGAGAAAAGACACATTTATTTTCTGCACGAGTTAGTCAATAAAGCACATTTTGAAGTACATGTAATGAGAATTTAGTGAAACATTAAAAAATAGAACTTTGAACCGAAAGTAGAATCAAAACACTAAAGAAACAAAAACTTATTTTAGAAGTTCTAGCAAAATTGTTCAAAAGTACCTTGCTCCTGAATTTGCATTCTTTGGGAAAAATTTCAAAACTTTTTGAAACTCAAGCTGAAGGTATAAGTGTTAAGGAATTTAGAAGTGATATTTGTACACATGGGCCACTGTATAGTAACTACAAGAACCACAGACATGCATATAGCCAAACAGACATAAGACGCACATGAAAAAAAAATCAATTTCGAAAGTGGATAGGACTACAGAGTAACATGAATTATGTACACAGAAAAAGATAGCAAACATTATTTTTGGAATAAAAATTTTAAGCAACTAAGAATTGCTAAGAACTGTAATTTGTAGTGCATAAAGGTCAAACCTTCACTTATATTTAAGTTGTCTAGAGAAAAAAATCGATAGGCAGACATAAACAGCCAGATGCTTAATTGACATGCAGTCTGCTCGGTTTTACATGTAAATTTGCCAAGCAATATTCTTGACCTTCTGACAGTAATGTTTGAAATAATTTATGTAAGGAACTGAACTGCATAGTTTTCATTTCAATTCAAAACAACCTAAAAGGTATTTTTTTTTGCTGTCATCTTTATCTTAATTAGAACAAATTTATATTCTCTTTTCAAAGTAATTAATGATGAAGAAGTTGCTCGAAAATAAATAACAAAAGACAACAAACGAAAATTTTATCTACTTTTTAGTTCTTTTTAAACCATAATTACTGTATTTCCTCAATGTAGCCTCCACCTCTATTAAGCCCCACAACAAACAACCCATCCAATTTCACTGTATCTACAGACTAGCAGTCTAGGTGGCAAGAAGGAGGGGAGTGGGGGAGGGTGGATGTATTGGCAGCTAACTTGTTATATACTAAGGTTGTCCCAACCCCCATGTCAAACTATTTTTCATCCCTATCAATTCTTATTTGGATTTGATCTCAGGTGCCAGAGGGGAGGGGAAGAGGGGTATGAGCACCGAACTTGCAACCTGATAAGGTCGTCCCAACCCCCATTGCCAATCTATTTTTCATCCCTATCAATTCTTATTTGGATTTGATCTGGGGAGCGCCCGTGGGGGTGGGGGGAGAGGAGTATTGGCATATACTAAGGTCGTCCCAACCCCCATGCCAAACTATTTCTCATCCCATGTCAACCTATTTTTCATCCCTATCAATTCTTCTTTGGATTTGATCTGGGGAGCGCCCGTGGGGGTGGGGGGAGAGGAGTATTGCCATATACTAAGGTCGTCCCAGCCCCCCTTCCAAACTATTTTTCATCCTTCATTCCATGTCAACCTATTTTTCATCCCTATCAATTCTTATTTGGATTTGATCTCAGGTGCCAGTGGGGGAGGGGAAGAGGGGTGTGGGCACCGAACTTGCAACCTAATAAGGTCTCCCTAACCTCCACGCCAATCTATTTTTCATCCCTATCAATTCTCCTTAGGATTTGATCTGGGGAGCACCAGTAGGGGTGAGGGGGGGGGGGAGGGGTATTGCTTTATATTAAGGTAGTCCTAACCTCCATGCCAAACTGTTTTACATCCCTCATCCCATGTCAACCTATTTTTTTATGCTTACCAATTCTTGTTTGGATTTAATCTGCTGGGTGCCAGTGGGGGCGAGAGGGGTATAAGGAGAGAAATTGCAACCTGCCAAGGTCTCCCCAGTCCCTATGCCAATCAATTTTCCTATCAATTCTTCTTTGGATTTGATCTGGGGGTGCGGGAAGACGGGGAGGGGAATTGCAATTTACTTTGGTCTCCCTAGCCCCCACGCCATTCTATTTTTCATCCCTACACCCATGCCAATCTACTTATTTTATCCCTTAATCAATTCTCATTTGGATTTGATCTGGGGGGGTTCCATGGGGTGTGAAGGGGGGGGGGGTGTATAAGCAGCAAGCTTGCAATCTACTAAGGTCTTCCCAACCCCCATGCCAATCTATTTTTCATCGCTATCAATTCTTGTCTGGATTTGATCTGGGGGATGCCAAAGGGGAGGAGAGGAGAGGGTTGCTAGTCTATTTTAATCCCTCCCCCATGCTAATCTATTTTTCATCCCCGCCCCCAAGCTAATCATCGGTACCACCATGCCAATCTATTTTTCATCGCTATCAATTCTTGTTTGGATTTGATCTGGGGGATGCCAAAGGGGAGGAGAGGAGAGGGCTGCTAATCTATTTTGCATCCCCGCCCCCAAGCTAATCATCGGTACCACCATGCCAATCTATTTTTCATCTCTATCAATTCTTGTTTGGATTTGATCTGGGGGATGCCAGAGGGGAGGAGAGGAGAGGGCTGCTAATCTTTTTTTCATCCCCCCCCATGCTAATCAAAATTTTTCATCACTGCCACCATGCTGATCTATTTTTTATCACTATCACTAGCAGTGGGGGTGAGAGAGACAGAGAGAGAGGGTTGGGTGTATTAACCTTTGCAGCGAACCTGCAATCTACTTAGCTCTGCCCAACCCCCATGCCAATCTATTTTTTATTCGTACCCCTATACCAATCTATTTTTCATCCCTATCAATTCTTGTTTGCATTTGATGTGGGGGCACCGGTGGGTTGGCGGGGGGGGGGTGGGGGGGTTATTAGCAGCAAAATTGCAATCTTCTAAGGTCTTCCCAACCCCCATGCCAGCCTATTTTTTTTCCTTATCAATTCTTGTTTGGATTTTATCTGAGGGGTGCCCGTGGGGTGGGGGAGAGGGGTATGGGCAGCGAACTTGCAACCTACTAAGGTCTCCCAAACCCCCATGCCAGCCTATTTTTTTTTCCCTATCAATTCTTGTTTGGATTTTATCTGAGAGTTGCTCCTGGGGGTGGGGGAGAGGGGTATGGGCAGCGAACTTGCAAACTACCAGGGTCTCCCAAACCCTGATGCCAATCCATTTTTAACCCTATCAATTTTTCCCCTAATACAGTCATGCGGAACCCTCTGAAAAGTTTCCCCTCGGCAACCTCGTTCCCAGAGACCCTGGGAACGAGGTTGTCCCCTCGGTATCAAATTTAGAACTCTTTTAATACAGTGAAGCCCCTATGAAGGTTAACAGAGGAAATACAGTAAATGATAATTAGGTATGACTCAGAATACAAACAGATATGAACATAATGCATCCACTTTCAAAATGTTTGAAAATTTTGATAAGCTGACAGTTATATTTCAAAAAAAAAAATTCATATTACAAAGCATGTCTGTGGTCTTGCATGGTCAAAAGCAGAACTTGGTTTACATCATGCAATGCAATGACCAAATCCAAACTTTCTTAACCTGGGCAAAGAAGGGCTGGGTGGAGGGGGTGGGGGGGGGGGGCAGTGTGGTGAAAGAAGTGAGAAGAAATCATAGAGTGATAGAAAAGTCATAGAGAGATTTATTTCAGTTAAGGTTTAGTCAAATTTGTGTCAGTAAAAGGTTTGTCAAGCACATGAAGAAAGTGCCACTGTCAATGGCATTTGTTGTGGTCATGTTATTGTGTTGAAGTACATCTGGAGTCAGCTGGTTGTTGAATGTGTAGTGGTTTGTCAGTCAAATGATGTTACAGTAGTTCAGAGTATTCCACTTAAGGTTTAGTCAAATTTGTGTCAGTAATAGCTTTGTCAAGCACATGAAGAAAGTACGTACACAAGGCAATAGCATTGGTTGTGGTCATGTTATTGTGTTGTACATAGTACATCTGGAGTCAGCTAGTTGTTGAATGTGTAAGTTAATGATGTTACAGTTGTTAAAAGTAATATTCCAGTTAAGTTTCAGTCAAATTTGTGTCTTTGTCAAGCACATGACGAAAGTACCATGTGTGCAAGTCAATAGTATTGGTTGTGGGCATGTTATTGTATTGCAGTACATCTGGAGTCAGTTAGTTGTTGAATGTGAATGTGTAGTGGTTTGTCAGTCAAATGATGTTACAGTAGTTCAGAGTATTTCAGTTAAGGTTTAGTCAAATGTGTGTCAGTAATAGCTTTGTCAAGCACATGAAGAAAGTACGTCCACAAGGCAATAGCATTGGTTGTGGTCATGTTATTGTGTTGCAGTACATCTGGAGTCAGCTGGTTTTTGAATGTGTATTGGTTTGTCAGTCAAATGATATTACAGTCGTTCAGAGAGTAAAGTAAGCTGTTACTGTGAAGAAAAAAAAAGGAAATTTTAATAATAATTTTACCTTTCTATGGATTTTCCAATTTTTTTGGATCAATACCAGTAATACCCCTGAAATTTCCCTGATCTTTAAAAAACCCTGACTGTTTCCTGGGCTACAATGCTCTGCAGGGATGTTCTTGAAGGAACCAGGTTAAGTTTGGATTTGATCAATGCATAAGAACACAAGTGTTTACCTGGATCCTGGATTGCAATAAATTCATCAACTGGAATAAATTATTCTAATGGATGATAATCATCTCCTTGTCCTGAGACAGCTTGCCTCCACCTGTTTGTAAAGAAGAAATAATAAATTCAGACAAAATGATTATCTTGTGCCTAGTGCATATAAATAAGCAACTGTTAGCCTAAGCAGGGCTTAAACAGAGAATTTTTTGTTCACGACAAATACCTGACTGTATAATTCTGGCTGGATTTATTAAAACCAGGTTAATGAAATTTTCAGCGTTTTAAGCGCAAATTGCTGTAAAGCGTTTAATGTAAATTTAACTCGGCTTTAGGGCAACTTGATAATGTTGGGCAAGACTCTATCCAAAAGTTTCACCATCCAGAGTTCAGTATACTAGCATTACTAGAACCCAAAATTATCAATAGTATGAATTGAATAGACATGAATTTAAGGTGGCTTACTACAGTCCTCATGTGATCAAGTTAATACACTGTGACATCGTGCACCAGGCCAAATTCCCAGAGGGGGGGGGGGGTACTCTAGCTTGTAACTGAATGGGATGATCGAATGGAGGCAAATTTTAGGACCCAAAAAAAGGCTTCCAACATAACCCCAAAAAAATCCCTGGATGAAAAATTAACCCCCCCCCCCAAAATCCCTTGTCAAATTACCCCTAAATTGGGGCAATAATATAACACAAAGAAAATCACAAAAAATTAAACGCTTGTGTTTGTTTGTTTATCGCACTATAAATACGCCAAGGCACTTCAGTTCGTTTTTAATACCCCAAAAATCCCCTACATGTATTTAAATCAAGTCACCCAAAAATACTTGCCAAAATTTCCAACCCAAAAAAATACCAGAATCAAAAATTTCAAACTCAAAAAAATCCTTCGATCATCCCCGTCATTTAAAAGCCGGAGTTCCCCCTCCCCTGGGCAAAATTACAACTAAACTACTAACATATTGCTAACCGAGGTGGCCCTCCCTATAAGCCTGGTGGTTTCTTGGAGATCTTCTTGCCTTATCATCATAGGCGTACGGGCACCTTCAGACCTAGGGGAGACCTAACTGCCCGAAAAAAAAAAATGACATGCGTTGAAAGCCGAATTAAGAGGCATATAAAACGGACAACAAAACGCTCATTGAAATAATTGTGTACAAACTTTGCCTACTTGGTTAAGGGAAATGATAGTTCTTAATTAATTTCGTGGCATTGCCCGAAGATGTCAATGTACTGAATCATTTTTCTTCGGAAATATTTTATTTATTCACTCTAGTTAAAAAAAAAATTAAGGTATTTTTGGGGAGCCAATTTTACATTGTTTTTCCTCCACTTGAGAGAAATACAAAAGCGTGTGAGAAATTCAGAGATAAATGAGTTAAAACATTTCGTCGAAAGTTTTGAACTAGTCCTTAGAACTTACATTTGAGTCAAAAGCATTAGCTTCATCGCATTTGTAACGACTTTGTTTCAAGGTCTTACACTGGATTCACCGTGCGCAAACACTCAAGCTATGGAAAATCCTAACTTCTGGTCGCCCTCGCCAATTTTTCACTCACTTCAAAATAATTGAAACTGAAACAAACTGAGGGATCACGCAGAATTTGCGAGAAAAATCGAACATGATCAATGTTCGAGAGGAAACAAAAGCAGATAACTTTTGAACCACAAAGTTCGGTATATTTCCAATACTTTTTCTGTTGATGTAACTCGTTTTGAACATAATGTTGAGATTTGTCGGCTTATTTTCTATTTTTTCCTAGGCTTGTTGCCCGAATTCTAACCATTTTGCCCGAAAAATTTTGGCACTGGAGGGGCTGCAGCCCCCCTCGCCCCCCGCCTCGTACGCCTATGCTTATCATAATTATTGCTGTAATATATTTCAATCTAAAGGTGGCTATAGGCAATGATGATGATGATGATGAGCTTTATTTTATCAAAATGCAATTAAAGAAAGACAATCTTCTTTTCACAAACTGTCAGGCAATAGCATACATGTAATTAAATGTTTGATGTTGAAGCAAAAGTTCTAATGTGAAACAAAATCTGAAACCAAGTAAAAGCAATAAATTGTTATAATCATTTCATCGGGCATTGTGGCGTAATTTGCGGGCTAAAATGGAGAATTCGGTGGGCTCAATTAGCCTGCTGCCATAGACAAATCAGAAACAAGAAAATAACGGAGCCAGCCAATCGGAACTAAAAACCATTCAAATATTCGCACTGTTTTCTTGGGGTTGTCCTAAAACCCGGAATGCCGGAAACCCGGAAAACCGGAATGCCGGAAATCCGGATAAGAAAGCCCGGAATCCTAAAACCCGGAATGACCTTTTTTGTGTACGTCTTTTCAAGATAAATACGTGGAAATATGTTATTTTTTGGGAAATTGGAAGTTTGTTACGAGTTTTCAATTACGTTGCGAGTTAGCGACTCAAATTGTCAATTTCGATACAAAGTTCCGGTTCCCAACTTCGGCCCGACTGAACTTCGCAATTTAGCTAGTTGAGGAGAAGCAAAACATATTGTTTCAAAGTCATGGCGATATCTGAACTCAATGATATTAAAGGAACAAGGAAACAAGTTGCGGCGGGAATATTCCAGTGATTCTTGTGGCTCAAGTTGCACAATATTTGTTTGACGAACAAGCAATAACAACCTTCTGATCAATATTCTGACTGATAGTGAGTGGAAGCATTACATTCACATACCGTCTATTGCATCTAAGCATGAACGCGTCCTTTCGAAAATGGGTATCAATCAAATACCGTCGATATTCGTCGCTTGATGATGGAAGCAATAATTCAGTTGAAGTGTCAGACAATGTTTCGCACCAGCGATCACGCAAGTAATTTGCCGATAAATGAATTTTATGCAGGCAGATATTTGGTCAAATTTTCAAATGTGTCCCAAAATTGGATACGATATTTTGGTGGAGTTTTTTTTGCCTCGACTAACTCGACCGGCCAATCAAAGCCTATATAAAAGGGATATAGGAATACTAGTCCACAGAGAGAATTATAAGGATCTATTACCACCACTCTTCTCTGCTACAATCTTCTCCGCTACATTCTTTACTTCACTGCTCTACTCTATTCTACTCTACTCCTCTCTACTTTATACTGCTGTACTCTACACCATTGTACTCTACTCTACTTCACCTCTACTCTACTCGACTCCACTCGACTCTACTCTATACAACTGTACACTACACCACTCTACTCTACTCCACCTCGACTCGACTCGACTCAACTCGACTCGACTCTACTCCACTTTACGTTATACTACTGTACTCTACACCACTCTACTCTACTCCACTCTACTATACGCTTCTCTTCTCGACTCTACTCTACTCGACACTACTCTATACTACTGTACTGTACACCACTCTACTCTACTCCATCTCGACTCGACTCGACTCGACACGACTCGTAGGGCCGTAAAAGAGTAAAGTTTAGAAGGAAAACCGGCGTAGGGACGTAGAAGTGTAAAGTGTTAAGTTAAGAATTAAAACGTAGGGCGGTAGAAGTGTAGAGTTAAGAATGAAATGCACTAAAGTTTAGAACGAAAACGTAGAGCCGTAGAAGTGTAAAGTCTAGAATGAAAACGTAGGGCCGTAGAAGTGCAAAGTTTAAAATGAAAACGTAGAGCCTTAGAAGTGTAAAGTTTAGAATGAAAACGTAGGGCCGTGGAAGTGTAAAGTTTAGAATGAAAAAGTAGGGCTTTAGAAGTGTAAAGTTTAGAATGAAAAAGTAGGGCCGTAAAAGCGTTAAGTTTAGAATAAAAACGTAGATCCGTAAAAATGTACAGTTAAGAATGAAACGCAGGGCCGTAAAAACGTCAAGTTTAGAATAAAAACGAACAGCCGTAGAAATGTACAGTTTAGAATGAAAACGTAGAGCCGTAAAAGCGTTAAGTTTAGAATAAAAACGTAGAGCCGTAGAAATGTACAGTTTAGAATGAAAACGCAGGGCCGTAAAAGCGTTAAGTTTAGAATAAAAACGTAGAGCCGTAGAAATGTACAGTTTAGAATGAAAACGTAGGGCCGTAAAAGCGTTAAGTTTAGAAAAAAAACGAAGAGCCGTAGAAATGTACAGTTTAGAATGAAAACGCAGGGCCGTAAAAGCGTAAAGTTTAGAATAAAAACGTAGAGCCGTAGAAATGTACAGTTAAGAATGAAAACGCATGGCCGTAAAAGCGTTAAGTTTAGAATAAAAACGTACAGCCGTAGAAATGTACAGTTTAGAATGAAAACGCATGGCCGTAAAAGCGTTAAGTTTAAAATAAAAATGTAGATCCGTAGAAATGTACAGTTTAGAATGAAAACGCATGGCCGTAAAAGCGTTAAGTTTAGAATAAAAACGTAGATCCGTAGAAATGTACAGTTTAGAATGAAAACGCATGGCCGTAAAAGCGTTAAGTTTAGAATAAAAACGTAGATCCGTAGAAATGTACAGTTTAGAATGAAAACGCAGGGCCGTAAAAGCGTTAAGTTTAGAATAAAAATGTAGATCCGTAGAAATGTACAGTTTAGAATGAAAACGTATGGCCGTAAAAGCGTTAAGTTTAGAATAAAAACGTAGATCCGTAGAAATAATGAAAACGTATGGCCGTAAAAGCGTTAGGTTTAGAATAAAAACGTAGATCCGTAGAAATGTACAGTTTAGAATGAAAACGTATGGCCGTAAAAGCGTTAGGTTTAGAATAAAAACGTAGATCCGTAGAAATGTACAGTTTAGAATGAAAATGTATGGCCGTAAAAGCGTTAAGTTTGGAATAAAAACGTAGATCCGTAGAAATGTACAGTTTAGAATGAAAACGTATGGCCGTAAAAGCGTTAAGTTTAGAATAAAAACGTAGAGCCGTAGAAATGTACAGTTTAGAATGAAAACGCAGGGCCGTAAAAGCGTTAAGTTTAGAATAAAAACGTAGAGCCGTAGAAATGTACAGTTTAGATTGAAAACCTATGGCCGTAAAAGCGTTAAGTTTAGAATAAAAACGTACAGCCGTAGAAATGTACAGTTTAGAATGAAAACGTAGGACCGTAAAAACGACAAGTTTTGAATCAAAACGTAGAGCCGTAGAAATGTACAGTTTAGAATGAAAACGTAGGGCCGTAAAACCGTTAAGATTAGAATAAAAACGTAGATCCGTAGAAATGTACAGTTTAGAATGAAAACGCAGGGCCGTAAAAACGTTAAGATTAGAATAAAAACGTAGATCCGTAGAAATGTACAGTTTAGAATGAAAACGTAGAGCCGTAAAAGCGTTAAGTTTAGAATAAAAACGTAGTTCCGTAGAAATGTACAGTTAAGAATGAAAACGTAGAGCCGTAAAAGCGTTAAGTTTAGAATAAAAACGTAGTTCCGTAGAAATGTACACTTTAGAATGAAAACGTATGGCCGTAAAAGCGTTAAGTTTAGAATAAAAACGTAGATCCGTAGAAATGTACAGTTTAGAATGAAAAGGTAGAGCCGTAAAAGCGTTAAGTTTAGAATGAAAACGTATGGCCGTAAAAACGTTAAGTTTAGAATAAAAACGTAGAGCCGTAGAAATGTACACTTTAGAATGAAAACGTAGGTCCGTAAAAGCGTAAAGTTTAGATTGAAAAGGTAGAGCCGTAAAAGCGTAAAGTTTGGAATGAAAACGTAGAGCGGTAGAAATGTACAGTTAAGAATGAAAACGCAGGGCCGTAAAAGCGTTAAGTTTAGAATGAAAAGGTAGAGCCGTAAAAGCGTAAGGTTTAGAATGAAAACGTGGGGCCGTAGAAATGGAGAGTTGAGAATGAAAACGTAGGGCCGTAAAAGCGTAAAGTTTAGAATGAAAAGGTAGAGCCGTAAAAGCGTAAAGTTCAGGAATAAAAACATAGAGCCGTAGAAATTTACAGTTAAGAATGAAAACGTAGGTCCGTAAAAGCGTAAAGTTTAGAATGAAAAGGTAGAGCCGTAAAAGCGTAAAGTTTAGAATTAAAACGTAGGGCCCGAGAAGTTTAGAGTTAAGAATTAAAACGTAGGGCTGTAAATCGTAAAGTTTAGAATGAAAACGTAGGGCCGTAGTCGAGTCGAGTACAGTCGAGAAGAGTAGGGTGGAGAAGGGTAGAGTTGAGTCAAGGGGAGTAGAGTCGAGTCAAGTCAAGTAGAGTACAGAGTAGAGTCGAGACCAGTAGAGTCGAGTCGAGTTTAGTTGAGTCGAGTAGCCTACAGTAGAGTAAACTCGAATCAAATATAGCAGAGTAGAGTTGAGTCGCGTAAAGAAGCGTCCGGAAGAGTAGACTCGAATAAAGTATATTATACTAGAGTAGAGTAGAGTAAAGTAGCGTAATAGTATAGTAGACTCGAATCAAGTATAGTAGACTAGAGCAAAGTAGAGTACAGTACAGTAGAGTACAGTTGAGTCGAGTGGAATAGAGACGAGAACAGTCACATAAGCTTATATTAACGTACAGTAGCGTGGCGGAGACGAATAAAGAAGTGTTGAGAGTAGAGACCAGTTCAATCGAGAATCGTAAAGTAGAGACGACTAGAATATTGTTAGTAGAGTAGAGTAGAACAGAGTGTAATCTTACTAGTAGAGATGAGTTCAGTCAAGTGGCGTACATGTACGTAGATGCGGGAGTAGAGTACATGATAGTAAAACAGATTCAAGTGGTGTCCAGCAGAGTAGCTAAGGGTACAACAGTTGGGTATTCACGTATTGCGTCGAGTTGAAAAAAGTTGTAATGGTGTAGTAGAGTTGAGACGAGTTGAGAAAAGTTGTTATGTGGTATATTTGACTTGAGAGATAAGAGTAAAAAGTTTACTCGAGATGATAAGAGTAAAGATGTGATGTTAGTAGTTGTGTAGAATTGAGAAAACCTTTTATCATGTGGTAGGGTTCAATCAAGATGATGTGAGAAGAGTTTTGATGGTCTAATAGACTTTATTGTGGTTGAGAGTGAATCGAGTATAGTTGAGTACTTACAGATCAACCGGAATGTTACTAAAACAGGACTAATAACGTACAGAATAACTTAATGTAAAGGAAGTCGAGCTAGTCGAGATACAGAAAAAACTCCACCAAAATTTTCTATCCAATTTCGTGCCAGGTATACAAATTTTCCGTTTTTGTACAAAAATATATTTTTTACGCTTTTTGCGAGGTATAATCTAAATTTTTAAGTCTTTTGCGTTTGATAGCCGGGTGAAACTGGATGTATGGTTTACCCATCTTTACATAAAGTTGATTTTAATCGAAGCCGAAGCGAAACGACAGGGACGACTAATTTGTCACGCCAACATGCATGTTTGCGGCTCGCTAAACATTGATTTAAAGTTTGTGAGCCTTTTATATTTTTATTTTTATGGCTTTTTCCCAACGATTAAGCGTAGCAAAGCCCTTATTGAAAACATAACTACAGAAGGTTTTAATCTGCACAAGTTAAAAACAATGTAATGTTTTTATTGACGTCGACTATTTGTTCAAACAAGTGTTTTGCAACTTGAGCCGCAAGAATCGCTGGAATATTCCCGCTGCAACTTGTATCCTTTAAAATCACTGAGTTCGGATATCGCCATGACCAGGAGCCCATTACTAGTAATGGGCTCCTGCCCATGACTTTGAAACAACATGTTTTGTTTCTCCTCAGCTAGCTAAATCGGGCCGAAGTTGGGAACTTCAGGTATCGAAATTGACAATTTGATTCGCTAACTCGCAACGTAATTGGAAACTCGTAACAAACTTCCAATTTCCCAAAAAAATAACATATTTCCACGTATTTATCTTGAAAAGACGTACACAAAAAAGGTCATTCCGGGTTTTAGGATTCCAGGCTTTCTTATCCGGATTTCCGGCATTCCGGGTTTTAGGACAACCCGTTTTCTTGCTGGCTGGCAAAAGCTGGCATAAGAGTCGCAACACTTCTATCTGCATTGCAAACTGTTTTTGAGCTTTATCATCTTATGACAAAATAGTTGAAGGACAGAATGGGGAAGCAAATTCTCAGTGTTCTCAGCTAGTTGAAGAGGAATTACAGAAACTAAAGAAGAATTCAGGTCGCGAAGTGAATGTAAGTTTGTCTTCGTCAAGCGAAACTCACTCAGTTGAATTTCAGGCATATTCCGAAACTGCCAGTTCAAACACTTCTAATGGCACCTATTTCTTTGCTACTAATAGAATTTTGAAATTTCCTTTTCAAGCAAAGATTGTTTTGAGTAATTTTGCAGTTTTCTGCTGAGTTTTGTAAACTTTTAAACCTAGTTTTCAATCAGAAATTAACGCCGACTCGCAATGGCAGTGTTAAAGATATCGCTTACTGTTTTTCATTCCTTAACTAAATGCCCTCTGAAATTATTAAAAAAGTAATAGAGTTGATGTTCTTCCAGGGTGTAAATAGTCTTGGTTTTCATGTTACGTCATAAAATCCTGAAATCAAAATTTACTAGGCCTGCTAAATTTTCATTGTTATAAGGCGTAAGATAGACTAAAAATATATATTTTTGCAAATTTCCATAACGATTATCATAGTGTCATTTGTTTTTAAACAAAGCATTTTGAATATTTGAACTCTCCATCGTATGTGACATCAAGCTCTGTGCCTTGTTTGCTGTTTTGTTTAAAAAACAGTTTTTACATTTTCAGCAGATTGAACATTCCAGATATTATAAGTTGTGTTTATGTGAAAGTGTACAAAAGTGTAGTAGCTTATGAGCGAAAGTCTGATTGTCGCTGTTGTAAACAAAATTGAGTACCAGATGGTTTTCTCTTTAACCATATTTGTGTCCCTTGGAAGGACACAAATATGGTGTCTCCATACTAAGCTTAATAAATTTGTGTGAAAGAGTTAGGAAAATAACTCGCGAATGGTACAAAAGACAGACCTGAAACTTGGAGAAATTGTTAACCTATTTATCGGCTATAATATTTGAAATTCATACATGTAGCTTCTGTAGTTGAATGATTTCGAATTTATTTTTTGATTGTGTGACAATGAAAACCAGCAATGTTTTTGGCCCTGCACTCAGAGCACAAAAACAAACTTTATGTACTACACATGGAAATTTAGTGAGCCACCATAACAAACATGCATGCAGTATTAATTTTATTATAAATAAAAAGTTAAAAGATTTCCATATATACCTGAGCAACTGATATCACTGACCTGACTGTGTTTCAAGCTTAAATCACAGCAATCATGCTCCTGGCAACAATGCCGGAATCTGAAACGAAAGAAAGAAACTACATAAATAAAATTAAGGATTTCAATTATTTAATTTCTTTAATGTCAAGTTGTTCTACACTGACCATAGATTGTTATAAATGGAAAATATTAATTGTTAACAACATTCCCAAGAAGATTTTCTCTACATTTAGGTAAGTCTCTTTCCATTCTGAGTTTCTATTCCAATTTTGAACTTACAGCAAGGCGCCCAAATGTGTGACCACTTTTAATTTATTCACATTCTTTCGTGCAGATTTAATCCAATCAGAAGTCAACTGCAAGCTATCCACGGCTTTTGATTGGATTAAATCTGCACAAAAGAATGTGAATAAATTAAAAGTGGTCACTTGCTGTAATTCCTGAAACCACTGATCAGTTTTCTGGCAAATGATACCATATTCTAGACCAAAACTCTCCGATTTCTATACCCATTTCCAAGACTAAACTGCTTCAAAGCCATACCCTTCACGGCGCCACATACCTATAGCTCATATATGGGAGTAATCCCCACCCCAGGGATTACATCACTATTGTGGTTCAATTTTACCCAGGTTGGGGGTACAATTCGCGTCCCGCAACGCGGGACGCGAATGAGAGGCGGCTGTATTTGCAGGCTAGGGGTACAATCTGGTCTCTTATTTTCTTATATACATCATCATATATTTCCATACAACAAAACAAAGGAAACTACCAAAGCTTTTGTATACCACTCTGCAGATGGACAGTAAAGGTAAAAAAAAAAGGTAAAGACTCTGTGTCCGAGCCATGAGGCTCATACAGCCGGAGCTTATCCCGGTTTCCGTAGCATTAAGCGACTAGGAGTATTGCTACTCCCCCCTGGATGGGATGCTAGTCCATCCCAGGGTTACCCGCCAGCAGTAAATTCGCCGGTACACCTGGGTGGAGAGAGGCACTGAGAGTAAAGTGTCTTGCCCAAGAACACAATGCAGCGCCCCGGCCAGGCTTCAAACCCGGGCCGTTCGACTCGGAGTCGAGCGCGCTAACCATTAGGCCACCGCGCCTCCCACAACCTGTACATGTAGCAGGGACAAAATCATACCATGTACACACACAAGAAAATGTAGCACAAATACGTGTAAAAATAACAAATAATTTTAAATGAACATAACAAGGTTAAAAATCCCAACTGGCAGGAGGCAGACCAGTTAGCTATATACAAAGCGTGGTCGAGGATTTGAACTCGGGACAACCGAGAAACAAGTCCAGCTAGTGGCAGGGGCAGGTCTTGAACCGGGGACCTTCGGTTTATAACACCAGCGCCCCAAACCACTCGGCCACGCTTGCCTCCACACACTCAGAGCTTCTTTTTCCTTTGCTAAAGTTTTTTAATTACTTTGTGTAATGAGTTCCTAGTGTTGAAATTCTAGCATGTTTTTGAGTGTTTTAGCATGTTAAATCACATGTTAAGCGTGACATTGAGCACAACTATAGAAACAAAGGGTTTAGCGTGGAACCCTGGCGATTTGAACTCTGAAGGGAAACGAAAGGCAGCTTGAGTTACGGGGTTTTTGAATTATTGGGGATTGAATATTGAATTTGCCAATTTAAAAATTGATAGTTTACCGATTTGTCAGCACTGCGTGTAAGTACTTTCATACTGTTATATGGGTACGGGCGAATTTACTGGCCCTCAAACACAACAACTTAATTATTTATAACAACAGATGGATCAAAAGTTGCTTTAATAACTGATCAATCAGTGTTCAAGAACTGTATATGAGTCTTGCAGCATATAGCACAATGATAAGACAGGCCCAGGGGGGTACTCCGGCTTGTAAATGACGGGGATGATCGAAGGATTTTTTTGGGTTTGAAATTTTCGATTCCGGGATTTTTTTGGGTTGGAAAATTTGGCAAGTATTTTTTTGGGTGACTTGATTCAAATAGGGGATTTTTTTAGGTATTAAGAACAAACTAAAGTGCCTTGGCGTATTTATAGTATAATGAATAATCAAACTCGAGCGTTTTTGCCCCTTCTGGCAATTTAGGGGTAATTTGACAAGGGATTTTTTTCAGGGTTATTTTTGGTCCAGGGATTTTTTTTGGGTAATGTCGGAAGACTAAGGGATTTTTTTGGGTCCTGAGTTTTGCCTCCATTCGATCATCCCCATCATTTACAAGGCGGAGTACCCCCCTGGGAAGACAGGCCAATCAGTTTCAAATAAAGGACTGGGGGGTCAGGTTTATAACACCGTAAACTGACTTGAACAACTTTTGAATTAACTCTAAAGGACTGGTGACTTTGCTCAGGCTGCCAAAATGTCTGTCACAAACAACAAATCTTTTCAGAGCTACCTTCTTGTGTGCCTTAATCCTTACGCTTTACACAATTGACATACAATGTACAGGCTTGGCATGTGTCAAAATCACACATGATGAAATGGCACAACTGAGCGGAGCCGCCAAGACTGAAAACAATTGATTCAATAGAATAATGATTTACAGTGTGGCACACATGCCGCTGAGCTAAGCATCTCAGTAGATTTATTTTGTGGCACAATTGCCGCTGCATCACAGCCTGTGGTTCCAAAATAAATCTACCGAGTGGTTTAACTCGGTGGCAAGTATGCCTCAAAACCTATATACCAAATTGTTTATATGGGCTGCAAGTGTGCCACGAAAGAAATCTATTGCTGGTTTTCACTGTCACGCAATCAAAAAAAAAAAAAAATTCAAAACCATTCAACTACAGAAGCTATGAATTTCAAATATTATAGATGATAAATAGATAAACACTTTCTCCAAGTTTCGGGTCTGTGCGGTGTACCGTTCGCGAGTTATTTTCTGAACCTTTCCATGCAAATTTATAAAGCTAAGTATGGAGCCGCCATAACTGTGTCCTGCCGAGGGACACAGTAATGGCCGCCGTGATGTCAGAGAAACCATCTGGAACTCAATTCTGTTTACAACAGCGGCCATCCTTGGCTAAAGAGCTAGTACACTTCCACATAATCACCACTGATTATATCTGAAATGTTCATTCTGCACAAAATGGAAAGGAAAGGCCTTTTTTCAAACAAAACAGCTTTGTCACGGCACTCAGCTTGATGTCACATACGACGGAGAACTCAAATATTCAAAATGCTCTGTTTTAAAAACGAATGACACTATCGATCTGGAAATTTGCAAAAATATTTATTTTTAGTTTATCTTTCGCCTAATGACAACGAAAATTTAGCAGGCCTAGTGAATTTTGATTTCAGAATTTTATGACGTAACATGAAAACCAAGAATACCGAGTTGTCTGCTGTTTACAATGACTGATCAGGAGTGAGGACGCGCTTTCTTTAACATGACTCACCAAAACAGCATTACAAATGACAATTTCCTGTTGTGATGTATTCACCAGATATCGCACATACATTCCTAAGACTTTGATAAACCATTTTCAACATTAAGACTAGTTTGAAATGAGAGTAAGTAAAATTTAATTTGTCAATTTGATGTGTGCGATGTCATGTGCTGTGATTCCATGTGTGTATATGCATTTAAACGAGGTTGATAACATGAAAGTATGGGAGGCGCGGCGGCCTAATGGTTAGTGCGCCGGACTCCAGATCGAGCGGTCCGGGTTCGAGACCTGGCCGGGGTCATTGTGTTGGATTCTTAGGCAAAACACTTTACTCTCATAGTGCCTCTCTCCACCCAGGTGTATAAATGGGTACCGGCGAATTTACTGCTGGGGGGTAGCCCTGCGATGGACTAGCATCCCATCCAGGGGGGAGTAGCAATACTCCTAGCCGCTTTATGCTACAGAAACCGGGATAAGCTCCAGCCTGATGAGCCACTTGGCTCGACAGCAGGCTTTACCTTTTACCTTTACCGATAACATGAAAGTGATGCATTTTTACTAACTCCAAAATCTCCCCTGGTGACATATGCAGGACACCCAGTATGTGTACAGGACACCACACAAAGTTAGGAATGCATTCTCCTTTGTCGATCATAATAAATAATTACTTTGCTATTATTGCGGTTTTCACTGAAATGTGAACTCTGACATTCGATCCTCAACCAACGGTTTACGCTTTTTGCTGCCGTCAATCAACTTAGCGGACCTCTCAGGAAACAGAAGCTCACTTCAACCAGGTCAAAAGATCACAACTCTCAGTTGTGATTGGTGGATTTCGATCCATTTTGTTTTTGTTTTTCATGGTTCGTTTGCTGTCGCCGTAATTATGATTGACGGCAGCGAAAAACGCATTCGTTAGTTGGATTTTGATTTCAGAGTTCGCATTTCAATGAAATCCGCAATAAAAATTAAGTGTACACGCACAGTGTAAATAATGTACACTGCAAAATGAAATTTAACAAAAACTTTAAATTTAGGTGGAAATGTAGTAAGCCACCATTTTTTTGGAAAACATACAGTATATAAACCCTTCATTTTTTTTTTCCTAAGTGGCCCTTTGGCCACCAACTGCTCAAGTTTGGTCGCCAGTGAAAAATTTTAGTCGCTAAATCAGGCTCACTCTTTCAATCCCTTTTCTCAATTTTAGTCACCAGGCTGACGACTTCAGTTCCAATTTAGTCGCCATGGCGACTGATATGGTCTTAACTTGGAGGGTTGGACTTTAATAAAATTAATGTTAAATGATATCCATACCTGAGAAACTGATAATGCTGCCCTCTTTGTTGCAAGCTCAACAGCAATAATCATGCTTTTAACAGTGGAATCTGAAATGAAATAAACAAAACAAATTCTTTTTAAAGGATATAGTACCAATGAACCAGGTGGTAACTTAACCTCACTTACTGTAACTCAACTCTCCTTTTAACTCGATTTAGAAAGTCCTATTTGCACTGGATTTGACCCCACTAAAAAAGAGAAACAAACTGCATTCGCGTGTCACTTCATTTACCGTAAGTGATGTTTTGGTCTGCTAGTTATTCAACTTGTGTGGTATATACTAATTAAAAACAATTATTCACCTCAGTGTTGGTGAACGTGGTAGATATTTAGTGGCCGCTTCGGGCTCGGTAAATATCCAACACTATTCACCTCCACTTCGGTGAATAATAATTTATTGTTAGATACATGTATCACTGTTCTGCATTCAATATTATCGTTGTTACAATTATATAGAAGTTGATGTGATGTCTCACGACTTTACCGTTTAAATTAAATAAAGATGTAGAACTGGTACTTTCCTTTGTCTTATATTCATTGCCATAAACCAAAACAAAAGAAAATACCAAATTGTACCAAGGGTATGTAAATATGTACTGATCAAAACAAAACTTCAAAACCCCCTCCTCCCCCAAAAAGGCAACACTCAGGCAACCCAAGAATAGTTGAACTTGACAAGCTTTGCTCGTGAAAATTCCCATCCCCAAGTCCAAAATAGTGTTCAAATAACCAGGCTATAATTATGATGGTCACACTTGGCAATGAAATTACCCTTCGGCCATGCATCAGGATCCGGCCCTTTGCCCACTTAGGGCTTATGGCCATAAGTCAAGTAAGTCATGCATCAGGACATAAATCTAAAAGGGGAAAAAATGTCTAGTAGAACACAAGTGTCCCCCCTATCCCCCAGGAGGGACTCCCATTTCAAACAGATAGGAATGCTCGTCGAAAATTTTGAATGAAACCCCTAAAGGAGACCAATCTGACCGTTACTCATGTTTTTTTTACCCCTTAAAGATATCAGTTTAGAGCATTTTAAAACTGATACATTTTTTTATATTTTTTTGTGAGCAACCCTAAACGAGACCTTGATGGCTAAAAGTACCGGCATTTTGCCTGGAATAACATAAGAGAGACCAAAATCCGAAATTTACACCCCTAACTGAGACGACGAGCATCCCCCTTTCTTTCAAATGGGATTCCTCCTGGGCCTATTACCCACCTGATGACAAGGAATTAAACAGAACAAAAGTGTATTTCTTTTTACTGTATTTCTGACTTAATTTAATAAAAGCTGTGTCTCCCAAATTTTGGTCTGAATATTTATAAGGAACGTTGAAGAAAGGCTAATTTTAGCTCAAGGTCCTCTAGTTCATAAGTGTTTTGGAACCAAAGAGACTGCATTTTGTTCAAATAAAGAATTCTATGGATTTAATTCAAATGTTTATAACATGAAATTGCAACTAATGAAAATAACAGTGACTTAAAAGATGCTAGACGTGCAAGAACTGACAAAAAAATCATCAAATGAACGCACTCTGCTGAGGCTGAGATTTCAGTCCAGCTTCCAAAACAAATTTTCTTAAAAATACGTCTGTGATTACATGAAGAAAGTATCCCGGGCCGAATTACAGCTCAAAAACCGGGCTGCAAATCTCAGCCCGGGCAAACGGGCTGAAAAACCTCATGTAATCGCGTTTTCAATTTGAGCCCGGGCTGACAGTGAGCTTGCGGATGCGCAGTGGTGGTTTTCAACGCGGTCGGTATAAAACGCAGACCATGCAGACTGCAGACCGTGCAGACTGATTTTTTTCCTTCTTTTTTCTTCTTTTTTTACATTGTGTTTCACAAAACTTTTCACGAACGGTTTCCGAAGTTCGTTTGAAATTCGCGAAGTTGAGAAGAAGTTCTTCCAGTTTGTTTAATTTGGTGAAATGAATCCGTTCCCAGTACAGCAAAAAGCAATCCCAAGTCCAGTAAGGCAGGACATCAACGGACTAAAAAGCAAGGCTGCCCCGAAAAATTAATGGTTTGTGAATGCATGGTGAATGTTACAACTGAGGGCCTGATTACATGAGCCGGGCTGGCCCGGTTAGCCGGGCTGACTCGGTTTGCCGAGATCTCGGCACGTCTGTTAAACACAACAAAAATCAACTTCGCGATTACATGACAACCGGGCCAGCCCGGTTTGCCGAGATCCCGGTATCGCAATGCCGGGATCTCGACTTGCCGGGCTGAAAATTTTCCATGTAATTGCGTTCACCGGGCCAGCCCGGCTAAGCGGGCTGGCTCTTCCGAGCACAATATCCGACGAAAAAATCAATGCTACTCCTTCTAAATAAGATGTACAGGTAAAGTAACCCATCCAGCTGCATAAGTGCTAAAATTTAACCACCAAATTGCCGGAAGAAGGTGATCAAGATCATTCGTGCTCTGATCATTTAGCTGAAACCGGGCTGAAAGTCATCTCGGCAAACCGGGCCAGCCCGGCTAACCGGGCTCATGTAATACCGGGCTGAAAGTCATCTCGGCAAATAATTAGTTAAATAATTAGTAATTTTGCTGATAAAACAATTGTCACTATGTGTTTAAGGACTAAAAACGTCTTGTTTTAATCTTCAGGGTTTTTTGCATGGGTGGAGGTGGTTGGAGGGGGGCATGGTATTTTGCCCACGGTGGTGGGTAATGCAATGAGGGGGGCCATGAAAAAACACACCAAATAATATGGGGGGGCTTCCAAAAAATGCAAGGGAAAAAATCTAAAATCAACATAGCTCCCTCTCTACATAAATTGAAGGACCGAGAGCAAAAACAACACATCAAGTTTTGGCCAAATTGAACATTGTCACAAACAACTCCAAATTTCGCACGCAAGTTCGTTTACGTGTGCTAAACATTGATCTGTATTCAAATTGGCTGGATCTAGCTTCGTTGTTCAGAAATTACGTATGCAAAGAACAAAGGCATTTTCCAAAGCTTACGTTCTCCACAATCAGCCAGCAGTATGAGTTTTTCCACACATCGCATGTAAATCTTTCCTTCTAGTGTTATTTAACTGTCCGGGGAGGTTGAAAAATGTGTCAGAGCCATGTTTTTAGTTTCTATGCTGCCATGTTGAGGATTCGCTTTAAGAAAAGGACTGGACATTTCATTGTGACGCAATGTCATGTGATAGATGTCATGTGATCTGAGAGGAAAGAGAAAAAAATGGCCGTTTGTTCCTGAAAATCAAAGCCTTTGGTTAGTTTTAGCGTAAGTGCGGCTGCCAGGTGGTTGAAGGACATCATTAAGTCTGAATACCCGTAAGTTAACAGCATCGCTCGAAGAACTGAGGGATGTTCCTGCCTTTGTTTCGTACAACAGCGCTGTTTAGCGCTCCAGAACAACGTTGCACAAACCAAGGTAGTTTTGAGCCAGGCAGAATAAGCCTAAAACGAGAGTTTCTTGCCGGGAACTTTGTCAACGCGAGTTTTGCAGTGTCCGCTTGGATGCTGCCGCGACAAAGTTGCCGAGAAGTGACCTGGTTTTAGAATTATAAGATATTTGTGAGTGCCCGGAGCGCTACCTCCCATCGCAAATTTGTATTCACTACCTCATTAAATATGCACGTATGGATCGGTCAAAACATGCGTGCGATTTTGTCTTTATTACGCGCGCAGGGTCTTGTAGATTGTGTGATGTAATAATGTAAGGATTGGAGATGGGAGAGCGAACAGCGCTTTACTGAAAGCAAAAGCAAGATGTAATTGGAAAACCAGCACAATGTGATTTTGCTCGCCATGCCATTTACTTGGCGTTCCTTAAATAAGATCAACGGTGCACGTGTCACAGAAGTTGAGTGTTGTGCAGGCGCTTTATCGAGAAAACCTATCAAAATAGTGTTGCCCCAAACAACAAAAAACTGCTAACCACAAGCAGACTGCAGTGAAAGCTAACTGCAAGCAAACTGGAGTGAAAGCTTACGGCAAGAAAAGTGCGATCTTAGGGTTAAGGCTGACTAAGATCTTTAGCCTAACTTGAAACGCTAACCCTAACTTGATTTTGTAACCCTAACTTGAAATGCTAACCCCAGCCCTGAGCCTCGGGGTTCGCTTTTGCCTTAGGGTTAAGCGCTTAAACCCTAACTTGGAACGTTAACCCTAACCTTAGGGTTAGAGTTGTTTGAGTTATAGTTTGATCCTTAAAACGTTTGCTGGTTTCATTGTTTTAAGGAACAAAAGGGTTCCTTTGTTTATCGTTTGTCAAAGAAAATTCCTTAATATGCCGCCAGCAAAAACCTTGTCTTTTTGCATGTGTTATTTTTTCAAAAAGGAAGGAAAGACTAGCAAAATTAAATACAGGGCAGTGTTGAGCACACGTAAACGAACTTGCGTGCGAAATTTGGAGTTGTTTGTGACAATGTTCAATTTGGCCAAAACTCAATGTGCTGATTTTGCTCTCGGTCCTTTAATGATAAACCCTCCCTAACTGAGGTTGCAGAACCCCTATCCATACCCTCGTATATTCAAACAGAAAAATTCCCAGAGACAACAACACCCCACCAACTGCCCCCCCCCCCCACCCGCCGCCACTTCAACATGGCGACTTCAACAAAAAGTCAAAGATCTCTTCGAGATACCAACTATTTTGCATGAAGTATGAATAGAAGGTTTATCCTGGGCATTGTTGTTCGAACATATCATGGAAGAATTCAAACGTCTTTTAAAGAATTTTAACTATTGTAATAGTTTCTTTGTACTTCAGTTCAAGCATTTTTCTTTATCTTCGCTAAGGAAATGCTGTATTTGTCAGTCGCGACGGCTGGGTGCTTTGCGACTCATATACTGTGGCTTGGTTAAAAATAGTAAACTTTGTCGTTGGCCTTTAATCAAAATAGTTGTTTCCTTTCGAGTTAAAAAGATTTCAACTCGGCTTAATGCTGGGTTCCCAATAAAGGTTACGCAGGACAGAGTTACCTTTTGTCTCGTCACGCAATCTCTACCCCACATTGAGAAGTAAATTTTTGTTTGGATATTGCCAAAAGCCGCTTCTCCTCGCATTATTTTTTACCTTACAGCTACACATGCCATTTCTAACGGCTACATTTCCAGTAAAAAAGTTGCTGTTTATTTTTCTAATGGCAATGCATTTTAATGCATCGCCATTAGAAAAACTTCTAACAGAAGCAAAAATTTTCAACTTTTACTGCTTCACCGGAAGTAGTTTCACAACAGGCTACAAAAACACTTGTAAATATCACTTCACACCTGCATTGAATGATGTTGCAATTCTGAATTGTGCGACTCAGCAGAAAATAATCAATTGTCACGAAATTAGATGCCTTAGGTTAATTATTAGCAACGCTTTAGTGTGTGAAAGACTTGTACCAGTACAAATTTGCGTTCTTTTAAAAATCGTTTAAAACTGCGTTGCCTTCATGCACTGAACCACTAACATTCTCAATTGGTTATTTCATGTATGATTTGGGCTAGTCAGGTTTTTAAATTGTTATATAAGGCCCAGGCCAAACGTCAAACTTCACATGAGACGAACCTAATGCAAATCAGTAAAAGCTATTGTTTTTGGTCATTTGCATTAGGTTCGACTCATGTGAAGTTTGACGTTTGGCCCAGGAACAACGTTTGTAAATTTGACAAGTCACGTTTTTTTCTACGAGATCGAAAGTGTTGACGCACTACTATTGAGTGAGACGCTTTGATCACCCACAGCGGAAAGTAATCCCTTAAGAAAATAAAATATTCCCTTGAGAAATTAAAACAGTCCCTTGAGAGTTAACAACTATGTGCGGAATTCGGTAAGAGAGTGACAAGCTTCCCCACTATATCTTTCCATTTTGCTTTTAAACAAGCAAAATAGTCGATAAAAATGTTAAGGTTGCTTAGGGCCAGGCCAAACGTCGAACTTCACACGAGACGAACCTAATGCAAATTAGTAAAAGCTATTGTTTTTGGTCATTTGCATTTAGGTTCGACTCATGTGAAGTTCGACCTTAGTTACACTGGAAACCACTCAATATGAAAAGAAACACTTACCGGTATTATTACACACAAAACCATAAATAGATTAAATGTGGAACTGAATTTCCTAATAAAAGCTTACCTACACTCCGAACTACTAAAACTCTGCAACACTTGAGTTCTTGCACATGCACAGATCACTCTGCTCCCCATCTGTTTGTGAAGAAATCAGCGAATATAGTAAATGATAAGCAATGATAAATAGTAAATCATTTTTTCATTTTCACGGTTATATGACGGAAACAGAATAAGAAACCCCTCTAAAATAATTACTAACTTTTAAACCCTGTGTTTTTCCAGCGCTTATCCAAAATGGCAGAATTGTCCTTGCAAAGAATGCTGGTAAATTCGTTACACCTCGCGCGTGACACACGCGAGTGGATGGGGGCCAGTTAGTAATGGGGGTAAAAGGGGGTCCACGTTTCACCAGAATTAAATAGCCATTTCACGATTCACGAGGAAACTAAAATCGAAGTTCAGTTTCTTTGAAAAATTTTATTGTTATTGCTAGCATACGGCGTCCGGCTAACCGATTAAACCTCGGGGGAACTCCCGGGGGGGGGGTACTCAAAAAAGTTTTATACGGGGAGGCTCCGCCCAAAGTTCTTACCCCTTACCCTTTTATATACCATTTTTGACAGAAATTGTACCCCTTTCGTATACCTTTAACTGAAAAAAGGTACCCCTTTTATATACCTAAGAGACATGGCGTGGACTTAAAATAGGACGTTTTCTTGTCATTTTTATGTAGCGCTTAATAAATTAAAATAATACAGCCATAAATTGCGTCTGTTCGAAGTATTTTAATTAAAGGCCTTTTTTAATAGCCAATTGACAGATTTCCATACCCTTTCATATACTTAAACTCGTGAAAATCCTACCCTTTTATATACCTGAAGTCTGAAAAAGGTACCCCTTTCGGGCGGAGCCTCCCCGTATAGGCCATTATAGGGAGTACCCCCCCCGGGGGGAACTCCCATTTAAAATATATTAAACCCTGGGGGAACTCCCATATAAATGGTGGGGAGAGGATGCTTCTCTGGAAAATTTGAATTAGGGCCTAGCTCAAGCTTTATATCCCGACCTCTAAAAGACATCATTTATTTTGCTTTAACGGTCTAGATCGCCAACATTGTGTGACGGTGCTTTCTTTTCTTCACGTGCAATCCTAAAGAACCTAAAGGAGACCTTGATGACTCTATAATAGAGCCGAAATATTGTTCTGATTCAGTTTTCTTGTTATAAACCAAAACTTAATTTTTGCAATGACATCATTTTTCGGCCTTTATTTGCCTTCTTTATTTTGTATTCAAAATTGACAGACGCCTCTGCATAACGGTACAATAAATAAATGATTATAGCGAAATGAAAACACATGCGTTTAAAACATAATATTAAACAGACATAGTGCTTACGTACTGAGCTAATGCACCTATCAATGTTAAGCCCGAGGGGGGGGGGGTCGGGCAAGGGGTGGGGATTTTGACATTTTCTATAAAAAAATGTCAAATTCCCCACCCCCGGGACAAAATAATTGGTCAAAATCCCCATGAAAGGTGGTCAGATGTCCCTTCAAACCTTCATATATGACCAAAATCCCTACCCTGGGGCCATCACGTACGATCAAAATCCCTACCCTGGGGATCTACCTCACGATCAAATTCCCGTGGTTAGCCCGACCCCCCCCCCCCCTCGGGCTTAACATTGATAGGTGCATAAATGAGTAAGTTCTGGGTACAAAGTCGTGGCAAACTTTCGCCGAAGTGTCGAAGCAATTCTTTTCTCTTCTTCCTTTTTTGGATGTATTGAACTGAGTCAAGTGAACTGAAGTGTGGAAAGTTTAAAATGATTTGTTCTGGCAAATCTTTATTTATCAGTTTGCGATTTTCGATTCTTTTTTTTATATTTAATTTTCCGTGTTCAGTGGCTCATAGCCACTTGATTGGTGACACACATCGAGAGGGAACTGGGACCGGTGACAGGTGTAGCGTGACCAACTAGTCAACATTCGAAAGCGAAATCGAAATTCCAAGAAAAGAAATAGCTTGAAAGAGGAGAACGAAGTAAGGAGAGTTTTATCCAGTTACTTTCTCTCCAGAAACATGTCCTCATCGCGTGACTCGGACGAAGACATCACTTGGCACAAACGCGTCAATGAAGCTAACGACTTAAACCACGACACGAAAAGAGCTCGCAAGGAACCGGAAGCTGATGATGAGGCACTGGCAGCGAGGAAGCTTAAGCACGTTCATTTCGAGAAAACGTTAAAACTCAATATCGGCGGCCACCTTTTTACAACCAGTTTGGAAACTGTGACTAAAGATCCAAGTGTGTATAGTGTTTTGAAATTTCAGAGAAATTTAATTCATTATTATCTTAACTTTATCTAAGGCCCCATTCTCCCAGAGGAGAATTAAGGAAGCAGATGATCTTGAAAATCTGCTACATCAATGTGTATACTAAATTTAATGTATGTTTATTGTGTTTATTTCAGGTTCGATGTTGTACGCCATGTTTTCAGAAAGATTTGGCCCAAAGCCAAGCGAGGATGGATCTTACTTCATTGATCGCGATGGAACTCACTTCCGGTATATCCTGAATTTTCTTCGCACTAGGCAGCTTATTGTGCCTAAAGACGAGATTATCCGCAAAGAGCTACTAGTTGAGGCTGAATTTTATCAAGTTGAAGGAATAATCAATGGGTTGACAGCAAGACCCTTCAAGTTAGATTCTGAGATTGTGCCATCGGATCAACGCCAAACCCTGTTAAATTGGTTGAAAGACACCAGGCCCCTCACAACCGGCAACTGGTTCCCTGTCTTGTTATACCGAGCCTCTCGTGATGGCTGGACTGGCGCCAACTTTCACTCTTGTTGCGACAACAAAGGACCGACGGTGATAGTGGTAAGCGGTGGAAATGACATATTTGGAGGATATACTGAGGAACGATGGAAAGGTGGTAAGTCGTTAGTCCCTCTGTCCTCACCATTACTGATTCTGCGAACGGTTAAGATAACAGTTAAGATTGTCATTGCAATGTTGGATTATAGTCGAACAATTGAACAAACAATTGAGAAAATTTAAAATTGAACTGTTAAATTGTTTTACCATAATCTGTCGTTGCGTGACCCCGTGCTTGATTTCTCTCCCTCTTTGCACGATTCTCCCCTCGTCTTAAAATCGAGGCTCTTACGAAGTCATCTTTCTGTCTCGCATCAGATCGAGGCAAACCTGTCGAAACAAGGCCATAGGACTACTGAAAGCATGGCTCCTCACCGATTTATCAAGCCTGGTGAAGCAGGAGGGCATTTTGCGTGCGCATGCGTCGATATGGGCTAGTGCGCACGACAGAGAAGTTCTGCTATCGATTGTTTACATATTTTTCACAATTTATGGCCTAATTTTTAGCTCAAAATGAAAGGTGTTTCAAGTTTTATTTGCTGTATACGATACTAAGAGTCCTTGCTTTATCTTCTGACAACAACAAGCATACTTTGGTGTCGGCGTGCCGTTTATCTGATCGATTTTGGCTATGTGTATTAAACATTGCGCGTGGACAAAATGGCGACCGAATGTCGAGAACCTAAATATCTTGCCCATGTTTTTAATAGCCGGGAGATCTAAACGGACAAAGCGCTACGGCTACTTAGTACTAAAATATAAAACAGCAGTTTTAACTATACGATGTTATAATCAAGTATCCCGGGTTTGAGCGAATGATCATGATTTTGTTCAGATTTTTCATAAAACTGCAATTTCATCGTTCTCACGATGCGAAAATCTCAAAATCTAACCTTGATCTCCAGCGTCTACCGATGATATATGGAGCCTGAAGTACTTGAACTATCGTCTAATGCTGCGAAGGTAGCGTTAAAAAATGGTCTATTGTGGTAATTTTTAGCTTTCTTTAACGTACGTTCTCGCTGGTTTATTCTAACAGAGAAACTATCGTTTGTGATTATTTCCTTAAACTTAAGCATTGGTCAAAATAACTTCACATTTCGATGTACCACAATTATTCCGTTGAACAAGAAAAGAATTTCTGAGATCGGTCTTAATTTTAAAGTGTTATGGTAATTCTTTGCTGGTAGACTATTTGTTTACATTTTACTATGTTAATTAGTACATTTTTGGCTCCTTTATCAAAATCTAGCCTTGATCACCAGTCAAAAAATAGCATGAAACGAACAAGCGATATATATATTATTCAGAAACGTTCTAATAACTGCTGCATAAAATGTCTTAAGAAATAATTTTTAACTATAAACAATGTTATTTTCAATTTTTCATTCAACGTTTATTTCTTTAAGATTGATGTTCGTTCTGTTATAACGACTGTTTTACTTCTGTGTCGCCTAAATGTGATTTAAAGAACTGCAGTTTTTGTTCCAGGAAACCCTGTTTACCAGTCGAGGGCAAGTTGGCTTTGCTTTAGAGTCATCAGTGAGCTGCATTATTATGTGCAGAACACCCAAACATGTCTTTCCCCTCAGGGAAAACCCTTTTCTTTGGTGGCCGTCCCTTTAGGCAAAAAATCTCCCGACAAGCTATAATATTGCTCGCACTCTACCTGTATTACAACAATTGATTTGATGTGAAGTTTTGATCCTAATATATCACACTCCAGCACACGAATAAATGTTTTCCCCTTTTACGGCCTGTTTGATTTTTGTCGGTGAAGGCTTTCCTACCTGTCCCACATATTTTCCCATTATTTGCAACAACGATCCCGAAGCAGGCAGGAAAATCTGCTTTATAAGAGCCTTGCCACACACAAAACACTTTTTCTTAGCGAAATTACGTCTATATTAAATTATGTGACGATAAACAGTACAAAAAAACAAAGTTTGAATCTTCCGCGCCATTTTTATTCCCAATATCACGCGGTCTTTGTACAGCGGTTGCACGCATGCGCCCGCAAAATGCCCTCCTGCTGCCTGGTGAACGTAATAATCGAACAGTTTTTCTTTTCTTCACTAGCCTCTGAGGTTACAATACGAAGACCAGACTCGTTCCTGTTCAACCCAAGTGATGGACAAAAAGAAGACCAAGCTTTCACGCTAGGAGCTGGTTCGTTCAGGCCGTTCTCGACGATTTCCAGTCCGAAGCAACAGACAGCATGTTCTGAACATGCCGTCTGTTGCTTCCGTAATTGTGGTCACGTATTTAAAGATGGCTGTGATCCAGTTATTGTCAACGCACCAAATGACCCCAACAACTGCTCTGTAAGTCTGAACGACAGGAAGTATGTGACCGAGGACCAGTACCCTTCATTCTTTAACGTTTCCGCCTTCAGTTTCGGATCACAACGTACCACGGACCACGTCACGTACCACGACCACCACGGACCACGTGGCAGCAACATTCTTCGTGAAATGGAAGTTTTTGGGTTTGAAAAATAAGAAGCTTCCTGGACTATGAGCAGTCACTCTTTTTTATCCAAGCCCGTCGAACGCGAAGCGATAAAAGCGCGAGTGGAATATAATAGCCGTCTGAAAGGAATTTCAGGATTTCCCACGGCTATTTTCTCATTTATTCGCTCTCCATTTTCGTTTCACGCTTGGCGGACTAAGAAAAATTGTGAGGGACTGTTCGTATCTAGGAGGTTTCTGACTGAAAAGAAATATCTGATTTGCAAACAGTCATATCTCAGCTTAGTACTTTTTAGTAGTTGATCAGTAACTGATTGTGACATCTAGAGTGAGATCAATCAGAATAAAGTTTTGTGAAATCACTTTGCTGTTTGCTGTAATAAAGCCAGCCTGAATTTCAGACGCTTCTCTTGTCGCTTACTCCCTAGAAATATCCCAGGCTCCTTCTCCTGTTCCAGCCGTCATGTGACCACCCAAATTCTACGCAAGGATGGCCGATACAGGTTTTTCAAAGCGATACAATATCGATACGATATTTGTCTTTTTTCTCGAGCATTCAAAGGACAGTCCTGGCATTATGAAAGTTGGCACAAATGTTGATCGTTAATTTTTGGCCTTTTTGTTTCATTATTGCATCAGCAATGTGTGGACATCAAGTCAAGGCAAGAAAAAGTGAAATATTGACAAGAACAACGATATTTTTTTGGGCAAAATTTCATTTTTAAACCTCAGGTGCTGACCAATAGACCGCAGGCTCAGGTCACGTGCGCAGTATCGAAAACGTATCGAAAGGGCGATATTTTTCGGAAAACCGATAATTTTCAAAATTGACAAAATCTCTGTGTATCGAATATTTGGTATCGAATATCGGCCCATCCTTAATTCTAGGTGGTCACGTTTACAGTGCAAAACAGTTCCGTTGTCGCACAAAAAAATCAAGCGATATTCAGTCACCAGTGAAGTCACGGTTTCCTTCGACGTGAACTCTTTTTCTACTTCCATACCTGTGGATATAGTCCTAACAATAACCAAAAAGAAGCTACAACAAAAGCAGTGAAAACGTACCAATCTGTTTGTCAACAATTTGTTAAATTTATTTTTTAAGGTATCACGGAAGGAGAATTGGCATTTTCGTTCCGAGTGAAATTGTGTAAACTTTAAAATGGCGTTTTAGGGCATTTTTAGGATTAAAAATTCATAAAAAATTAATGGAGCAAAAACAGAAAAAAATCTGAGACACCGTTTTTTAGATCAAATTCCACATAAAAGTTTAGGCTCCCACGTTAATGTGTTCTCAAATAAACGTAATGTTGCGTAACATCCTAATTACAAACAAGATGATGACGTTGCTTATTATGGTCTATATGATCAAAACAAAATCCACAATTAAAATCTTCATTCAATAAGCTTTCAGAAAATGTATACTTTCTTGGGTTACCATTGATGGTTTTCACACAATTTCACTTAGAACGAAAACGCCAATTTTCCTTCCGTGAAAACACAACACACAAAGAAACATATTTTTCAGCATGGATATTACACTACTTACACTTCTTGCAATATTTACAATACTTAGACTATATTACAATGCAATTTATGAGGCTTGTAAAAAAGCATTCTCTATGACACCCGTTTATATATACAAACCACCGGCAGTACATTTACACAATACAATCAAAAAGCGAAATAAAAAGTGGAAAAAAGACACTGACTAAAAAGTAATTACGGTACGTGAAAACAGACGATTACAATACTGGGTACACTAATATTACTTGTACTATAATTTCACAACACTAACAAGTTTATTAAATAATAATAGTTAAGTAATAAAAGGCAAACGCAGCGAAAAAGGGAAAAGTGAGAGGGTGCAGACAAACACGAGTAGGGCAGCTCATGGAGAGCTTTGTTGATTAAGTATCGAAAATCGACTTTAAATTAAATTCTCGGATTTTCCATTGCACTCTTACGTTATTTAAAAATTGTGAACAGTTGGGGTTTAACTCATTGATTTTACAGCTGCAGTGTATAAATACTTTTTAACAAGTAAGACAAGTAGATCTAGTTGGTGTCTAAGGGTACTGTTGGAAGACATCGAAGGATAATTCTGAAATAGGATTTGTTCAGTCAACAAATTGATGTAAGTTTCTGTCAACAAAATCATGATGAAACCTTCAGTCCTTTATCACAGCTTCTTTAAATATGATGGCGACCATTACAATTAAAATTTTGGATCTGGTCATCATGCAGACCTGTTCCCAGTCCCTACTTATTCGTTCTCAAAGGTGATGGAAGACTGGGGAGGAATGAAATGGAGGTTGCGGGTCAGGCCTTCCCTTGATGCAATGCGTTCTGGTCAAAACCGTCTCGGGAGCGACTGGGAACGAATCTGATCATTATGTGAAAGAAATTGAAGACGCGGCGATCTATCTCCTCACCCTCCCCTCCCTCCTCCATATGGTGATGGTAGCTTCATTATGGTAACTTTTTCACGCTGTTTACTTTTCACATACAAGTAACAAGTTAACAAGAACGCAGAATAGTCGGAGTCTGGTAAAGGTTACTGCCAAGTTGTAGTTTCGCGTGATCTGTAACGTGACAAGTATTGTGTGACAAAATAGTTTGACTGCTGATAATTAATATGTGCATGCGAGCAAACTTCAAATAATTCAGGCAGAACAGCTCGATCGAAGCTCGAGTAACCCGTCGTTCGCATTCATTTCTCTAAAATGTTGAAACTGAATGTCGGCGGCCACCTTTTCTCAACAAGCTTGGACACCTTGACTAAGGATTCAGGTAAGTTATTTATTGTGAATATACCGTTGATATCTATTAAATACTGGTGGATTTCGTACTGAAATCAGCTTCCTGTTATTCATGTGTTTAATTATCCCAGGTTCAATGTTACACGCCATGTTTTCGGGAAGATTTGACACAAAGCCAAGCGAGGATGGATCTTACTTCATTGATCGCGATGGAACTCACTTCCGGTATATCCTGAATTATCTTCGCACTGGCCAGCTTATTGTGCCTGAAGACAAAGTTGTTCACAGGGAGCTTCTAGCCGAGGCTGAATTTTATCAAGTTCAAGGAATAATTAATAAGCTAACAGCAGTACCCTTTAAGGATTCTGTGACTGTGCCATCAGATCAACGCCAAACCTTGATAAACTGGTTGAAGGAGACTCGGGCCGTCACAACCGACAACTTGTTCCCTGTCTTGTTATACCGTGCTTCACGTGATGGCTGGACTGGCGCACGCTTTCACTCTTTTTGTGACAACAAGGGACCAACTGTGACAGTGGTCAAGAGTGGAAATTACATATTTGGAGGATATACTGAGGAACACTGGGAAGGTGGTGAGTCATAATTAAGTGTCCCTCCGCGAAGGCCTGGTTCACACTAGAGTCAAAAACATAACGGCAAGGTCACGCAAACGCATAAAACGTGTTGATGTTTTATGTTAGCCGGCGCCTGTGTAATTTTTTGGCGCGCATTTGGGAAATGCGAAAGGCTCGAGACGGCCACGCGATTGAAAAAGAGAGAAATGCGTGGCCAAAACTACACAGGCGCCTGCTACGCAGGCTAGTTTTATATCACCAGTGTAAACAAAACGACATAACAGCATAGCATGAACGAAATGACTTACGCGTCATAGACAAAGCCAAAAACCATAGAGCCATGGCATAGATCTTTTCTTTATGCCGTTATGTGGGGTTTTATGTTATTATGTCGCTAGTGTGAACCAGGCCTTATTATTGACATTATTCTAAATTCAAAAATGTCGAACCTTCAAATCTGTTCTTTTAGTATATTCTAGACATCAGTGTCACTAATTGCTGAGGAAACGTTTTTGCCAGAAGAGTGTTTGTTTTCGAGATAAAGCGTTTTGAAATTTGAGACAGCCTAACTTAACGTGTTCTTTAATAATTAACTGTAACAGAAACTAATATTTCTGCAATTTTAAAATGCTTTTCAGATATGCTAATAAGTTAAAATTGATAACCAACTAGGAAGCGTTCCGAGGTGACTTTGGTAGCAGAAACTTTCTTTCTTCTCGCATATAGTCTTGGCCGCCATTGGTGTACCTAAGTGGTACATCAAGTGGCGGACCCATACAAAGCTCTGAATTTTTGCCGAATTTTGTTTTGTGTCAAGTTAAAATTTGGGGAATATATTCCTTTCCACCAACTCTACAACCTTTGAGTTTGTTGATGTTTCTGATGCAAGCAAAACGATCTTGTTATCTTGGTGAAAACAAGAGAATGTTTTCACCAATATATACATACACTTCTAATGAAGTTTTTATTTTTCTATTTTATTCTTATTTTGGTGACGAGCCTGTAAACTAGCTTTTTAGCTAAGTGTTCTGACCACGCTAATGAAATATAGTATTCGTTGTTGTTATTGTTGTTGTTCGTAAATGTTATAATCGATCAAATTTTTTCTTTCTTCACTAGCTTCTGAGGTTACAATAAAAGCACAAGACACATTCCTGTTCAGCTTCGAAAAACGAAGGGCTCTCCCTGGAAAAGAACAACATGCTGTGTGTTGCTGTTTTTGTAGGTATGGGCCAGCATTTAGATATGGCCATGATCGAGTTCATGTCAGTGCACCAAATAGTCCTGACACTAGATGCTCTGTAAAGCTGAACGGCTGCGTCGAAAACTCGAGTGAAATGGAAGTGTTTGGGTTTGAGAAATAAGAAGCTTCCTCGCAGAAATACAGTACAATTTGCAAAAGATAAAATATCAGTATCTGTTTGTTACACGAATAAGTTGTTAATTACACAATACACCCATTGGAAAAAAAGTTTGTGAATTTACTCTGCTGTGTCCTATCGTAATGTTTGCTACTGCCGAATCCAATGAATTAATTTGTTACAATGAAAATTGCTTCATCTCAGAAGTTGAAACTACCTTTAGTCCTGGTTAAACGATCAAACAAGTTTAAAATTCAACACAAGTAATTGGGTAGACCACCTGAATGGTCCAACATCACTCGTCGCGCAAACTGATGTCACTGATGGATTGAAGTGTTTGTTTACCGTCGCCTTCAAACAAAGAAACATTACCAGGAAAAAATGATCGATGATGGCGTGTAATGGGTGTGATTGGGGGAGGGGAGGGTGGGTAGACTGTGGTTCCTACATTGTTGCAGATAGAGGAAAACATTGAAATTGTTGTTCGTAATAAAGCAATTCTCTACTGCTACCACACCAAGCACAACTGGACAACTTCAAAGCACGCATTGTTTCGCCTAGCGTCTTGGCCTGCAAAACACTGCAAGAGTGAAAGCTTGCGAGGAAAACTGAATGTTTATAAAACATTTGTATTTTGATTCAGTAGATATTGTGGCTATTTCTCTATATAATAAAGAGATTCTTCCTCGCCAAAAGAGGCAATTAAATCGAAAGTTTACTCAGCAAGCGTAGGTGCCTGAAAGGTAGTAGCAATTTCAAAGGGCCACAGTAATGCAGCAACACAAGAAAATATCTTAGAATAACTCAGAAGAAGTACTCAAAAGCTGGGGAGCAACCGGCATCTCAGAAAGTAGAGGGGAACAGGGGATATGAACCTCCCACCTCCCGTGCCTTTTACTCCCGCTGCTCGCATTTTTTACTCCAGCCTCCCGCCCCTTTCCGTAGCCGTTCTCTCCTCTAGTGTCCCAAATCTATTGCAAAATATAACAAAATGTTGCGAAATTTTACTAGTTTTCTCGCGGTTCCCGCCACCTTAGGAATTCCGCTTCCCGCCCTCTTCTCCCGGGCTCCAGCCCCCCTGTCCCCCTCCACCAGAAAGAACTACCATTATATAGTAACAACTTATTCTCATTAATGTCCGCCGTGCAATTAACTTTTTGTCTTGCTGGGTTTTTAAGGGCCCATTAACTGATCTTTTACAGCCGTTGTTAAGGAAAACTTATTGTTGCATTACTTCGTCATATTTAGTCATATCAGAGTTATTTCATGGGCTTTAACTGCTTTCTCGTCTGTAACATCAGGGATGACGTCATCAGACCACGCCCATGGTCACGTGACTAGTTTGGAAAAAGGCTAAAGGCACTTCAGTTTATTGATTTATCGGCATTTTTTTCATTGATTAAATTTTTTCGCTTCAAATTCCATTTTTCTATGCATAGATTTAATATCATTCTCAAAAGGTTAAATTCAAAGAGTGTTTCAAAATCTTTGAAAATTTGTAATTTTCTGAGAAAGGCATAATTCTACAAATGGAATGCATAGATTTGATCCTAACCCTGGTTTTAATGGTTTCCCGTCGCAAAAAACAAAAAAGAATGAAAGACGGCATTTCCTTTAGAGTTTAAAATATAACCGGAAGTGTTGCCGATGCCTACCGGAAGTTATTTTCTGCACATGCGCACGAGGATGGTGGAGTCTGTGGGATTTGTACGATCGTTCGAAGGACTGTTCGAAGCACTCTAAAACAGGGCAAATCAGGACTGTTTTTGCTAGTTTTATTACGCTTTTTGTCAGCGAATATATATTTTGTAGGCGGCCAAAACAGTGAAAGAGTGTTTTGTTGACTTAATTTTACGTATATGGCTTTTTAATGGCAACGAACAGAACAAGATCACTTGTTTCATTCAACTGGCTACTGACACTGTATTTGAGTCATGTGCTGGCTTGTAACTGGATCGGGATCATCCACTTAGAGAAAAGCAAAGGTAAGGGTGATTATCAAGTTGCATTCACTTAGTTTGAACTACATTATAGCTGTTGATGTGGGAAGAATCCTTGTTATTAGGAAGACAAGGACGGGCGTAATGAAGACGGGATTATTATTGTCCCGCCGCAACTTTTATGCTTTGCAAATATACATGCACAATTATGTATAATTAAAATCGAACATAGCCTTCATAAGCACATTTTATTAAAGACAACGAAAGTCTTGACGCATATGTTGTCTGCATTAGTTTTTATTCATCTCTTTGTAAGAGTTGGGAAATAAATTGATGGTGCATGCTTCCCATATGCATGGCAGAACAAAAATTTAAAAGCTTAAATCTGATCTAAGACGTAAGCTTAACTCTTTTTCACATTATTCTTGATAAAGACACAGGTTTTACCCGTACTTGTGATATGCGTTCCTATATACATTTTATTTGTGGGTAGTTTTCCACAAAACTGTAATTTTTGAATTTCACCAATTAAATAATTTTCCTTCTGTAATATTTATAATTTCCAGCTGTTACATAAAGTAACACACGTGAAATGATATTTACATTATTTACAAAAGATATGCGTTCCTATATACATTTTATTTGTGGGTAGTTTTGCACAAAACTGTAATTTTTGAATTTCACCAATTAAATAATTTTCCTTCTGTAACACAAGTGAAATGATATTTACATTATTTACAAATGAAATAAATAATAAATTACAATGCTTCTTTTAGCCATTTTTTTACAGCCACTGTTTACCTTGTCATTTTGATATAAGTATTCACATATACAATACCAGATTGCTAATTTATGTACATCGTGTTTTTCACAATTTGATTTCTTTTGTTGCCTTCCTTTCTCATGAACCTATAAACATAACTTATGCGTATGAGAATCTATTCAGTGCCGCAATCTTTTCATTTTAATGTGTAACAATCGTCTAGTACTTAAAATACCACGTAACTTAGACATAACTCCTTTACCAATAATAACCTTAATGTTAACCAATAAATTAGCCTTAGCCTTTCTCAAAATACTCTCAACTAAATGTGTTACCTTACTAAATTTATCATAAACCATAGGGTATATAGCAGTTGTTTGAAGCATGGATTTGGCATTCACTCTTCCCTTTATCATTACTTTCTCTGTGTTATAGTCAGGTATATTTCGAAGAATAAAAGTCTTCCTATAACCTAGCCTCAACAACCTTAACATAAATAATTTCAAAGTATGGTTATAGTCATCAATAGTTGAAGAATTTCTTATATACCTGAGACACTCAGTTTTGATTAACCCCTTAAACACATGTGTTGGATGGTTAGAAGTAGGATCCAAATAAGCAAATTTATGAAATTTCTTAAAATAAGTTTGTGTATGAAAACACCCAGTAGTATAACAAACATCATCAAAAGTAATTTCTAGATCTAGATAATTACAACCAACCCTGTTTACACTTACACTTATAATCAAATTCTTAGGATAAAAGAACATTAATTTCTGTAGATCCACTTCAATAGAGTCTAAGTCTTGACCAGTAAATATAGCAATTCCGTCATCCGCATACCTTTTCAGTAATAACAAATTCTTGTCCTTAAAAGCTATCAAATATTTATATTCAGAATACAGTAACACTAAATCACTTATTTCCTTACTAAAGTAGCACCCCATGCTAATACCCTTAATTTGTCTGAACAGATCATTTCCAACATTAAAATAGTTCCACTCATTACAAAAATTATACAGGTCCAAAATTAACTCTATTTCAACCTCCTCAATACAAAGGAGCTTACTTAAGTCTCGTAGTGTTCTAGCTGCATCTTCAAACAGAATATTCGTGTATAAATCTTTAAAATCAAATGTAACAAAAGTATACGATCTATCATAATCTATTCTAGTTTGTTTAATTACATCCACCAACTCCTTACTATCTCCAAGAATAGTGCAATTAACCCCCTTACTTTCCAAATATTTCTTGAAAGAATGGGTTATACCCCTCAATTTATTTTGTAAAAATTTAGAGGCTTCCACGGTACACCAACTATGAGCCGTTATTATAGGTCTACCCTTTAATTCTTTTTCATTAGAAGGACTAGCGGGTGCAGATAATTTATGAACCTTTGGCATTAGGTTCATACTAGGCAAAATATATTCTTCGATTTTGCGAGAATAAAATTTCTGTAAAGTTAAATAGTCAAACCCTCCCTTGTATTTAGTAAGGATCTCATTCAACTCATCCCTGCACTTTTGTACCAAGACACGCACTTCGTCTACATTACCAACCCTTTCATAAAAATCAGACTGAAATGCGCTGAAATGTGAGGAAATGCAGCCATATAATTTTGTCAAAAATGGCTCGTCCGCGCCGGGTATTTATACACATATTCCTTAACATTACACAAATAAACAGTGCAAATTTCACCGAGATCTTGCAAGGACCTTTCGAGGCAGTCGATTACGGCAGCGAAATTAGTGCTGTTTGAAACCGTCGAAGGAGTCGCCCCACTTCGCGAGACCCAGCTCCAAAGTGCGCAGGACTTTATAATGAAACACGCGGACCGCTGACCATTGATAAGTACACGCGAGGCTCATTAAATCATGTAGGTGTCTAGGTGATGCAAAAAGAGAGATTTTTGCGTTGCGTCTGGGCATTTCTCGACGATGGCGAGGTAGCCGGCGGTGAACTCTGCGAGTGTTAATTCATTATAAAGCTTGGGCTCACCTGGTGCCAGAATGTGCGGCCATTGTTGCGGGTAGAGTGTTCGCTGCGGGGCGCGAAGGTCTCCCAAAGATTTTGCTTGTTCGTGCGGTTTGCCTGGAGTGGATTCGTCAGGAGTCGTGGAAATCGACGAGGCCTGAATCCTGGCCAGCTCCAGTTGTAGCTTAAGCTTTTCCACCTCAATCATCTGCGTCTCTTTGGCAAACAAAAGACGACGAAAGTCTAGATCTTGCGGTGGATTTGGTGAGGCGGCTTGTGCTGCTTGTGCGAGGTTTTGTAACTCGACGACGACCTAACTCAGCCATATCGGCGGACATTCCCGGGCCAAATCGGCGGTAAGAGCGCCTAATGATTCCCAAGTGTAGTCGTCGTCCAAGGGCCTGCGAGGAGGTCGGCTAATCCTGCTTGACTTTTTGTGTGATATAACGAAGACTTAGCTCCCGAGAAGGAAATCAAACTCAGACGAGAAGCGAAAGGATTTGACAAGATTCGAGTAGACAAGATTCGACTAACAGCGAGCACGAGGAATATGACATCCGAGCCTACGGGGAATGAAATGATGCAACGCGACTAACAATAATTAACTAGTTTTAGCTAACGCCAACAACATTCAAATGAAACAGCAAAATATGCGTTCGACGCTTTGTTTTTGCGACGCCATATTTGAATTGTTATAGCCGGGTAGACCGCTGTTCAATGTGTTAAAGGCCGTATCGTTACGATTGCTCCACGAAAAAGCACGAAAAAAAATACGGATATTTCCGACCACTGTCGGAGAAAACATTGCGCATATGGGCGTAAACAAATCGTTACACTCAAGCTGCGTTTTGTCAACTAGGCTCTGCGAGGGTCGGATATCAAGACCCAGGATTAAACAAAAGCCATATATACAGTGAATGCTTTCGAATTATATTTGAAGATGAAATACGAAAGAATTTTGCTGTCTTTGACTGAAATTCCACTCGAACTGCGTAGATACGATCGCATGTTGTAAAGCCGATTCATGCAACATTGCTGTCATTCCCTGTCAACGCGAGGTCACGTCCCTAACGTACTAGGCTGATGACGAAATAGAGTTGCGCTTACATGCAGCGACCAAATTCGGCCTAATTTTTAACCGCTCCTAAGCTAAAAGAAACCCCCATCTCTTGCATTTGTTTTAACTTCAATAATATATTTGAAAAGAGCGAGTTTTTTGGTATGGTTTATTTTTGACGTTTGTAATTTTTAAACGATGTAAGTGCTAGTGATTATTTATTCGTGTTTTAGTTACGCAATCGTTGTTTGTGCGACGCTTTTTATAGATCGCCTTTCAGACACACGTGCGTTGAGATAAGAAAGCTGACATGTCACTTTTAAAATTGTTATATAACGTTTGTAAATGTGACAAGTCACGTTTTTTTCACGAGATCGCAAGTGATCACCCACAGCGGAAAGTAATCCCTTGAGAAATAAAAACAGTCCCTTGATAAATTAAAAAAGTCCCTTGAGAGTTTACAAATATGTGGTTCCAAATTTTGTCCACTAACCCCTATTCTACGTTTTTAGCTTGTAAACAAGCAAAAACGTCGAAAAAATGGCAACAAGAGCACTTGAACGCCCGTTCATCAAATTCTTTTTTCTCGTAATCGACCTAAGCAATATCCACCACTGTTTTACACATGATTTTAAATGGAATCAAACTACTATTAAAGATGAAATTGCAATTCACAGGCGCGTCGTTTTCTTAAGATATTACCCCATTTTCTCGTTAGTATGGTTTTGACTGTATTTATAGCCCCAAAAACTTCATCCCCAAATATTTCGAAAACGCTCTCATAGAATTTGTTCAAACTTTGCCAACATCGAGGCAGCTATGTGTGGTACACGCTCCTTTGAGCGATTTTCGAAAAAATCTCCTGGTGCCGAGCAATACGAGCGAAAGTAAAAAACGTAATGACGTCATTTCGTCGCTATGGCAACTCCGATGTCAATATAACACCAGTCATGAGAAAAATCTAATACAACTGTGGTGATCGTTTTTCGATAGCATTGTTAATGGCGACGTAGTTAATTCTCAAACTTGAGCGGTGTTACCCCTGAAAAATCCAGTTGAGCCACCTTAACCAGTTGCACAATAGTCCAGAAAAAAGTCCACATTCGTGTTACGGTATTTAATTGCTATTCTGCGTCCATCGAAGTTAAGATAACTTGGATCTTCTTTTGCTCAGAATGACTTAGCTAAAAGGATTTATACGGTAGACGCAAAAAAAGGAAGTGACTAAGTTGGGGTCGTGAAAACTACATTTACCCAAAAGTGACTAAGATGGGGTCTATAATTGGCCACAGAATATGACTATAATAGGGTAGGGGTTCTGAGGGGCCAGCGGCACATACCCAACAAAAATTGACCCAAGTACCCCCCCCCCCCCCGGAGCTAGGTAGAGGCAAAAATCAATGAAAAAAGTCCACTGATTTGTTCTATTTATTCCACGTAGTAAAAGTTTTATCCAGTCAATCCCTTTTGAGGAACATATGTCTTCATCGCTGGAAATCAGTTCTCACACCATTGAAGAGCTCCGCGACGATGTAAACAAACGTGTCAACGACGCTTTCGACATTTTAGCCCGTGAGACGAACAGAGTTCGCAAGGAAATGGGCCCTTGACGAAGCAGCAAATAAGCTCGAGCACGTGCATTTTTCAAAAACGTTAAAACTCAACGTCGGCGGCCATCTTTTCTCGACCAGTTTGGCAACTCTAACTAAAGATCCAGGTATATTAAGTGTTTCGAATTTTTTATTTGTCATGCAAGTCTGCTACATTAAAGATGATTTCCAGTCCGTACTGGCAGTTGGGGTTTGTTTTTTTTTTTTTTGTTTTTTTATTTTGGTTTTTTTTTTTTTTTTTTTTTTTTGTGGTTTTATTTTTTTTTTTTTTTTTTTTTTTGTATATTTGGGGAAAAAAAAAAAAAAAAAAAATATTTTGGTTTTTTTTTTTTTTTTTTTTTTTGGAAACGGGGGAGGGGGGGGTTAATGCACATGCTAAATGAGGCACGAGGTTTGGTTGAATGCAATTTTCGGTTATTTTGTTTATCCCAGGTTCCATGTTACACGCCATGTTTTCGGGGAGATTTGAGACAAAGCCAAGCGAGGATGGATCTTACTTCATTGATCGCGATGGAACTCACTTCCGGTATATCCTGAATTATCTTCGCACTGGGCAGCTTATTGTGCCTCAAGAGGAGCTTGTTCGCAAATTCGTGAGGAGCTTCTGGCCGAGGCTGAATTTTATCAAGTTGACGGAATAATTAATGAGCTAACAGCAAAACCCTTCAAAGATTCTGTGACCCTGTCGTCAAATCAACGCCAAACCTTGATGAACTGGTTGAAGGATACGCGTGATCTTACAACCAGTAACTCGTTCCCTGTCTTGTTATACCGTGCTTCTCGTGATGGCTGGACTGGCGCCAACTTTCACTCTTGTTGCGACAACAAAGGACCAACAGTGATAGTGGTCAAGGGTGGTAGTTATATAAAGCAATATTACACATTTGGGGTATATGAGGAGGAAGATTGGGAAGGCGGTAAGTCCCTCGAGCACTGATGCCCGGCGTATCTAATCGAACATTCGGTAATCGAACCCAATCGAACACCAATCGTTCGATTGGGTTCGGTAATCCAACATAATCGAACTCACAATAAAATTTGGTCAATCGAACAAAATCGAACGTTCGATTACCGAACAGTCGACAATCGAGCAAAATCGAACTCAGTCAAACGCTCGATTACCGAACTCCTGTTTGTTTATATTGCGGATATTTTGAACGGTGCACCGTCCCCCTGATTAGTCCTGCGTGACTTACATGTACTTTATCAAGAGATGGATCCCGAACAAAATCGAATCGGATTGAGTTTGATTGTGTTCGATTGGTTCGAAAATCGAACTCACAGCAAAATAGATGTTCGATTTTGTTCGATTAGTGAGCCCAGTCGAATGGTATGTGTTTGATTAGGTTCAATTGATTTTTGGTTCAATTTGTTCGATTGGATACGCCGGGCTGATGCTGCTGAATGTAACCTGCAATATGTCCAATTTTTCCGCTCTCTTATTAACTATTTTAGTTGCTGAGACAATACTGTAAAATTCCGGTTACAAGCCCTGGGCTTATACGACTTCGTAAGGGGTTTTGGGTGGGTTTATATCCGCGGGGGCTTTATAAGCGGAATAAAAAAAAATACGTTTCGAAACGAGCCACGGCAGTGTTGATCGAAATACGTTTTTAAGTTAAAAAGTCATAATAAAGCAACAATAATATTAGCCCTGTTCAGTACTGTTATCCGGCAAAGGGGGGCTTATAACCGGTTGTATTTTTTGTTTTGTTTTCAGGTAGATGGGGCTATAACCAGGGGGGCTAATAAGCGGGAAGGAATAGTGACTCCAAAGGAAATGACTTATTGTTCGAGATAAGCGTGCTCGAAATAGCGGGTTCCTATACTGTAGAGCAAACGCCTCTCTTTGTAATAAATTAAAATGTTGTGTCTACATCACAAGTGGTTGAATGACCATTCCTCCAAATCCTGGAAAAATCCGGGTTTTGCATAATAAGGATCAAGGAAATGTGTACCACCTCCCAATGGGATTCCCTCATTCAGAGATGCTTGTAGCTTTTAGGGAGACTTAAAGCAAGTCGGTATGTTATTTATTTGATTTATTAAAGACAGATTAGATACTTGAAGTCTAGAAATGTTAGTGCGCGGGGATTGGGGTGGAGACGGAGGTGGGAATAGTGCAGTGATTTCAATAATTTCAATGTTTACATTAGCAATTATCATGTAGTACATTTAGGATATTCTATGTATTGAAAGCAACCATCTTGGTAAAGTATCTCTTAAAAATAATGAATTTGGTGCTTTTTCGTATTATCGCTTTTTAGGATATGGCTCCGAAAGTGGTGATGTATCATGTCTCGTGAACATTTTAATTAATCAGATATTTCGTTTTTTCACTAGTCTCTGAGGGTTACACGAAAGACTCGATCCTGTACAGCTGTTTAAACCGAGGCCAACAAGAACAACATGCTGTCTGTTGCTGCAGAAAGTATGGGCCAGTACTTAGATATGGCTGTGATTATGCTCGTGTCCAAGCACCAAATGATTGTGGTATAAACTGCTCCGTAGTACTGGGCCACACCTACATGACCGTGCATGAGCGAACGATCGATGAAATGGAAGTTTTTGGGTTTGAGAAGTCAGAGAAGTAACATGCTTCCTGACTGAACTGAAGAATAATTTGCAATCGGTCATATCTCCCAGTTTCCTTTTAGTAGTTGATCAGTAATTGATTGTTACGTGTGAAGTTGTTACACAGTACACCTATAGAAGTATAGAGTATGATTCATTGGAATAAAAGTTGTGAAAGTTTCTGAATTTACTTTTGTGTTAATTACTATTGTAAAACGGTGATTCTGAATCTATTGAATTGATTGGTTGAATTTGGTTGATGGGAAGGAGAGCTTTTCCTTCACCCTTCCCTTGATGCATTGTGCGCCGCTCAAAAAGCGAGAGAAGCGACTGGGTACGAGTCTGCTTTCAGATCAGAAATGTCACTGAAGATAGGTTGAACAAATTGTGCATTGTTGGAGTTTGTAACAGTAACAATCTATTCTACTGTTGTCAACACAACAACTTCATGGCAAGCAATTTTGATGCACTGGGTGCGTCCAGGTCAAAACACTGCAGCAGTGAAGGCTTGCGAGGAAAACAGAACGTTTATTGCATTTGGGTTCAGTCGCTATTCTCACTGCATACATAATTAGTTATTTAAACCTTTCAAAATACAGGGTGCGTTCATGCCTCGGGGCATGAATGATGCTTTGCGGCCTCTTGGCTTAAATTTCTGGTTTTAGCCTCATTGTCTGCGTTTTTGCCGGCGTTCTGCACTTATGTCCAGGATTGAACGCAAGTATTGTTTTATGAGTACTTCATGTTTGACTGTGTTATTTGACATTTCCATATTACTTCATATTTGACAGATTTTGGTGTGTTTTTTTGTGAACTTTTATTAATGAGGACACTTTGTGATGCCTCTCATGAGGAACGTGCATCTCATTAGCGTTCAATCCTGGACATGGTTGGCATTCCGGTGGAGGAGGATTCTGTCGCCCCACCCTCCTCCCCTGGAGCCGGTTGACGGTGCTACCCTTGTTGCCCGCTGTATACCCTTGATGCCACAGTAGTCGTGGACTCCTCCCATAACTTAGTGTACCGTGATGTGGTAATGGGGTATGCAGTGAGCATAAATTACTATTGTCAGGGACCGCGCAGTTAGAATTTGTGTGTTTGTGTGGTAACAGGTTTACAAAGTGATAAAATATCAGACTGACGCAGAGTAAGCGTGTCAGTAAAATTTTGACCAATTCTCAAATAACAGTTAAGCCACATCCGGACCTGTACATATACCAAGCAAAAGTTGCCTTACCAGTCCCACCCCTCTTTCGGACTTTTTACATGCTCGTGTATTTAAATTCTTGCTACCAATAACGAAGGTGGATTGCCAAGTTTTGTCACCAGCGAAAAGACGCTACTTATAATCTTTTATTCGTATCATTAAATGTGTTAATTCGTCTCTTTTTGAGTTGTTCAACTCTAAAAGAGACGATGAGCCACGCAGAGGAAAGCTGCTCCGCGCTAAGTTGAATTTTACAGTGGCACTTTTATCATCGATTAACTAAACAGACAGAGATTCTATCGCTTTAGTTTTCATTCAAGGCGAAGTTTGTTACCCAATCATATTTCTTGTCTATTTGAGCAGTGATCAGTTTGTAAAGACATTCCAAGGAGTTCTGAATAAAACGTAAAAATACTGTTTATTGTATTCGCTCTATTTCCTGTTTTTATTCTTCCTTCCGAAGCCAAGAAATGTTTAGTTCTTGTGTGCTTTCAATGGAGATCGCTTATCCTTTATCCCTTTTACTAGCGTCAAACAAAACTGTCATTTAAAATACGTATACGTGAAAAAACAATTAATCAATCAATCAATCAATCAATCAATCAATCAATCAATCAATAAATTTCAATCGATCAATCACTTTCAGTTGCGGATCCAGACTTTCAGCTAAGTGGGGGGCAAGATCATCCAGACTCCAAGAACAAGAGGGGGGGGGGGTCTGGAAAATAATTTTTCAGCCCTACAGGCCTTGGTTTGGCCTGAAAATAAGGTGGGAGCCTGGGCCCCCCAGGCCCCTCCCCTAGATTCGCCACTGACTCGACCATATCTGATTGGCTGTTAAAAATTTGTTCATTTCATCCACAATCTCCGGCGCACGCTCACATCAAACCGGAATCAGGAATTCCTGGTTCCAGTTTCTGAATCGCCCAGGGGTCCGTTTCTCGAAAGCCCCGAAAACCTTTCGGGCCCGTAAAGCGATTTTTAGTTATCTGTATCTTAAAAACAGAGAAGTGTATAGGCCTGAAACTATGTATGGAGGGAACCTCTGTTCATATTAAAAATATGCGAATGAAAGTCCTGTAGTCATAAGGTTTGAGAATTTGCTATGGCTTTCCGGGTGCGAAAAACTTTTCGGGTCCTTCGAGAAACGGGCTCCAGAACCGTTAAGCGTTCGGTCACTGCTAAGAGTGCAATCAGCTTTGAACCAATCTCGTCCCCAGAGGCCGCGATCCTTCTGGTCTGCGCCAGGGATCGGGACCCCTGGGCTATTCTGAAAGCCCGCCACAAATTAAAGGCGTCTGTCTGAATCTGATTGGCTATTAAAAACTTGTTCGTTTCACCACAATCTGCGGCGCACGCGCACAATCGAACCGGAACCAGGATTTCCTGGTTCCAGTTTTGGATGAGCCAGAGCCGTTGAATTTCCGGACTGCTTGTCAAGGGGAACGAAGGCTCTGTGAACGAGATTGGCTTTGAACGGAATAACCTCTGAGTCTGGGTCCAACGACCGGAAGTCCGTGAGTCACGGGCTTGGACTCGGACTTGACCAGAGTCTGTGTTCTTGCAATTGGTGCTGACTCTCAGTCCGGGGATGAGAATAAGGTGCACGTCGATACAATATTAATACAATATTATTTTGGCTAGCCACTACCACAGAGATTCTGCATATGAATATGAATATAAATAATATACACCTAATTGCAGTAACGTTGACATAGAAAAAAGAAAAAAAGGTAAATAGGAATTAATTAGCGTAGTTTCATAACTGGTAGCATTTACAGAAAACTCACGAGTTTTTATCTGCAAACTTTGAGTCCACTTTTTTTATGCTGTAACACGACAAATTGATTTATTCGTATTTTGAGGCATTTTAAGGCCGTTTGTACGAAAGTGTCTGCCTCGAATAGGATACAAATGTATTACTTTAAAGCTTTTGTCTGAGACACACAACAGAATAATGAATATAACGTCGTTTTTGGTCGATTTTGGCCTGAAACAGGAAAGAAAGGAAATATGGGAACTGGGTCACGCGAACCCTTTTGATGACGCGCGTGAGTGGTGTAGCGTGACCAATTAACCAATAACGCATGCGAAAATCGAACTTGCATTTGCAATTCCAAGAACCAGGATAGCTCGGTACAGGCAAAAATCAAACACAAAAGAGTTCCAGTGATTCGTTCTATTTATTCTACGTAGTCAGAGTTTTCTCCAGTCAATTTCTCAGGAACATGTCTTTGTCAGGTAACCCGGAGGATGAAATCAGTTCTCACACCAGTGAAGTGCTCAAAGATGTAAACAAACGCGTCGAAGAAGCCTCCGACATTTTAAACCACCAGCCGAAAAGAGTTAGCAAGGAACAAAAGAAGCTCGAGCATGTGCATTTTTCGAAAGTTGTGAAACTAAATGTCGGCGGCCACTTTTTCGCGACCAGTTTGGAAACCCTGACTAAAGATCCAGGTAAGTATGCATGCTTTGAAACAAACTTTATCTTATCATTGAAAATCTACTGATCGATACTGAACACTAGTGGAGTTCTGACTGAATAACCTTTCTGTTATGACCCGTTATTGTGTTTAATTATCCCAGGTTCCATGTTACACGCCATGTTTTCAGGAAGATTTGAGACAAAGCCAAGCGAGGATGGATCTTACTTCATTGATCGCGATGGGACTCACTTCCGGTATATCCTGAATTATCTTCGTACTGGGCAGCTTCTTGTGCCTGAAGACAAGACTGTTCACAGAGAGCTTTTAGCTGAGGCTGAATTTTATCAAGTTAAAGGAATAATTAATGAGCTAACAGCAGGAGCCTTAATGGAATCATCGATCCTTTCATCACATCACAGTGAAACCTTGACAGACTGGTTGAAGGACACCCGGGCCTTCAACATTAGCGCCAATGGCAACCTTAGTTGCAACCTGTTCCCTGTCTTGTTATACCGCGCCTCTCGTAATGGCTGGCATGCCGTCAACTTTCACTCTTGTTGTGATTACAAGGGACCGACGGTGACAGTGGTCAAGAGTGGTAATTGCATATTTGGGGGATATGCCGAGGAACACTGGGAACGATCGAGTAAGTGAATAGGTCTATATCGAGTCTATAAACCGGGGTATTGCGGGATGGCATCCTATCCAGGGGGGTGGGGGAATAGAACTACTCTTAGTCGCTTCATGCTACGGAGACCGGGATAAGCTCCGGCCTGATGAGCCACTACCTCTTTTAAAATTCCAGATGAGCAGCCCTGTTATTTCGTGTGGGATTTTCTTTCCTTTCTTTTCTTTCCTGGGGTTGGGGCGTTACACACAATATACTTTTTACTTGCCAATTTTTCTAGTGCCCTTTACGAGATGCTAGGTGTTGTATTCGTACTGAAAATTGATTTTTTTCATTAGACTCTGGAAGTTACAAAAGAGCACCAGACTCGTTCCTGTTCAGCCTTGTCAACCCAAGCGGTCTGCCAGCAACAAAGATGCCTTTGATAGCTGGGCAAGAAAGAAATGCTATCTACTGCGGTGAGTATAATGGGCCAACATTTGGATGTGGTCCTGATCTTCGTATTTCCAATTTCCCAAATTCCAAAAACTGCTTGTCACGCCTGAACAACAGTTACCAGTGTCCCCCAGATGAGGATCCTGACACGTTCCTAGCCGGAGATCGAAACTTTACTATCAGTGAAATGGAAGTTTTTGGCTTTAAAAAGTAAGAAGCTTTTACTCTTTAACTGATATGGCTTGCAAACATTCACGTCTAATAGTATGGCCCTTTTAGCAAATAGAGATGTTCATCTACAGTACTCGACACAGAGACAACCTGAGACTACCCCGGCGTGTGACAGAGAACTGAGAAAAGGAACAATTTAGATGTAGACATAAGAAATTCAAACAGTATTACGTTTTTTAAACGCAAATTTTTAAATCATTTAGAATATTTTTTAAATACGCTTTTAATTCTCGTTTTTCAGCTGTAAACTTTTTTTGTTTATTGATCAATTATCAGATTGTATATTTCATTTTATTGTAATCCCAGAGCCTTCGATGGGAGAGTCTCCTGGTTTTAAAAATATTATAATTATTATAAAGTCGTCATAGAGTAGGGCTATAAACAGATAAAGATTGATGATGAAATTGTTGAAATAAAAGTTTGCGAGTTCATAAAAAAGGGACGAGGGTACTCGTGAGAAAGTTTATATTTAACCCCTAAAGGAGACCAATCTGGGCGAAGCTCAAGCTTTTTTTGACCCCTAAAAGAGACCATTTATTTTGCTTGATCGATCTAGACCGCCAAGATAGTGTGACGGCGCATTCTTTTCTTCGCGTGTAACCATAAAACGAGACCTTGACAGCTAAAGATAGAGCAGGTACAAAACACATACAACTAACTTAACGATGACAGAAGATTGTGTTGTTTCAAAATCAAACCTTTTTACCGAAAAATGTTCCGTAACATCTATATATTACTATTTTCTACAGAAAAACCCAGCTAGATTTTACTTGTAGAGTTGCCTTAAGGGGAACCTGTGATGGATACGCATCCCATCCAAGTAGAGTTAACACACTCTTAGACGGTTTATTCTGGCTATGGAAACAGGGACCGGTTATGAGTTGCCACAATCCAGGCCGGGACAACCGGGGACAAGCGTTGTGTGGCGGCTCAAATAATAATGACGAATAAGACTACGCGTATTTGCGACCGTCCCTTACTTTTCCACGCTGTTTACTTATCACATACACATAAAAGTAAACAAGAATACGGAACAATCGGAATTTGATGGAGGTTATTGTCAAATTGTAATTTTGCGTGATCTGTAGTGTGACAAGTGTTGTGTGTCCTACCACCCAGACAGTATGAAGAGAGCCAGAAAGGTTTTGCTGATAGAGCGATAATAGGTGATGAGAAACACATCGAAGACGTTCTTGTGGCAAATGGGTACCTCAGGGGGACAGTGAGAAGATTTATGGACAGAGACCACTTTTCACTCGTATTTTCTTTGTATTATACACACTCGCCTAAAGGCTCGTGTGTGTACCGAGAAAATACAAGTGACTCCGTCTCGTGGGATATTTCATATTATTAAAAGCTAGCAATGGTATATTGCAATTCCTGCGTCTTGATTGGTTAACAGGCAATGGTATATGAGCTCATATACCATTGACCACAAATATGGTAGCCAATACGCCTCAACGAAAACAGCTGGAGAGCTCAAATATTGCAATTCTTTGGGCGTTTTTTATAAAACAATTGTTTCACTCGCGCTTGTTGGATATGAGATCGTTATAGCCAACTCGGCGCTACGTGCCTCGTTGGCTATCTACCATCTCATATCCAACGCGCGCTCGTGGAATAATTGTTAAGTATACCACTCGAAAGCGTTGCATAACTAGTATGTATTTGTATCAGCGTTGCAGGCTAGGGAACGATATGTATTTTGAGGTGTGATTCTTCAATGTAAAACAATCTTGAATATGCACTGTAGTACGGTAAAACGGCTATAAAAGAACTCAGTTCAGTGTTTCTATGAGCTAAGCTATCAAGAACTACTTCAAACAGCTGCCGTCAATTTGTTTCGGGCTCGCCGTGTGCGTATGTGCCGATATTTAGAATAAGACAGTAGCTGGTTCAAAGAGTCTTTCTTTATAAGTTAGAGGAAATGCGGGTTAGAGTTTTTTTTCTTTTTTTGACTTTAGACTTTATTTAATGAGGGTGACCCGTGACAGTAACTGAAGTTACTGATAAACTTGGGGCCCTCAGCTTAAAATAATTAGAATGCTAAAAATATATTATTTACAATAAAATGCTAAAATACTATATTATTTACAATAAAATGCTTAATTAAGTTATTATTAAAAATGGTTACAAATAATAAAACTGGACTTACAATACAAACATACTACGAATAATAAGGGTAAAAAAATAAAAAATTCCATTCGTTTTCTAAGAGTTAAAAATAGTATTACATAATTTATCCTTAAACGATTTAACGGACTTCTCTGTTTTTAAAGACCGGGGTAAACTGTTCCAATCTTTTATAGTTCTGACGGCGAAGGTGCGTCCTCCCTCCGAGGCGTTTCTGTGAGGGGGGCATAATAAATTTAAATTACAATTTCTAGTAGTTCTCGAATGGACGTCAGAGTTTTTCCTTAAAGATGTGTTCATGTATTCAGGTAAAGTTCCGTTTATCCTTTTTCTTCGGGTTTTTTCCTTTTTTTTCCTTTTTCTTCGGTTTCTTGCGTTTAAGTTCTTGACAAAGCATCTGTTTTTTGTTATTATACAGGAATCAAAACGAGGATAGTGTGTCCCGGGGGTGGGGAATTGTCTCTTTGTGTGTGCCCCCGGGTGGGGAATTGACCGCCAAACATTAAAAAAACAACAAATCCCCGGGGGTATGCCTGGAGGAAGGACATGGTAACAGGTCAAATTGAACCATGCATTATATCAAAGTCCCCCCGGGGATTAAAGAGATAAAACACACCTGTCAAGAGCCGCTTGGTGAAAGCCAGATCTCAGTGCTGTGTATGTTGTTTTAGGACTTTTAGAGACGTGGCGCCTTTTTCTAGACAAGAAAGAAAGAACATATGGACAAAGACAGACTAACGAGGACCTTCAAAAAGGGAACACTCTGTCAGCGGAGAAACGGATGGGTAAAGAAGACGTCACGTCCATGACATTATGTGTCCTGAGATGATGTGTGAGCCTCTCTATGGGTATTTCCGAAGAAATCGAAGACGCGAAGATCACCGCGGAAAAAACGAAGATCTCAAGATTGGAGCGAAGATCTGAAATTTACGGTGGTTTCAAAGGGACATCGATTTTCCTTCTCCTTTTTTTTTCACTTGCGACTTAGCTGCTACTTACTTGCGACTTAGCTGCGACTTAGCTGCGACTTGCGACTTACTTGCGACTTACTTGCGACTTACTTGCGAGTTACTTAATTGCGACTTACTTGCGAGTTACTTGCGAGTTACTTGTGACTTAGCTGCGACTTGCGACTTACTTGCGAGTTACTTGCGAGTTACTTGTGACTTAGCTGCGACTTGCGACTTACTTGCGAGTTACTTGCGAGTTACTTGCGACTTACTTGCGACTTAGCTGCGACTTGCGCCTTACTTGCGACTTACTTGCGAGTTACTTGCAACTTACTTGCGAGTTACTTGCGACTTAGCTGCCCGGTTACCCAGCTAAGCCATGTGATTCGACAGGTCCAGGCTACATTACTGAGAAACAGCATGGACTCTCAGGAGGAAGAACTTAATGTATAGCTATGAAGTTTCTCACTATTTTTACTTTCATTTTAATGTGCTCTAAGTTGGCGGCAGTGATTCCGACTTACTCCCCTGCAATAGGAGACAATGCACGAATACGCGATGAAATAATCGAAAATTACTTGAATCTTGAGCTTACTACACCAAAGATCGCATTATTTCTCGTAAGTGTACAGGCTATTTAGAAAATTACAACAGTGCTTCAAAAACTACAATTGAAAAAAGTCTGTTTATTGACATCGCGTATGGTTTATTTTTTTCCGCTCGTACGTTTGCTTTTATAGTAAAAGCCTGGCCTATAGACTCACATGGCTTAGCTTGGTAACCGGGCAGCTAAGTCGCAAGTAACTCGCAAGTAAAGGTGGATTTCCACTGACGCGTAATTTTTTACGTGCGTAAAAAAATTAGAGACAATGTATGAACGGCTTGCGTACACGTTTACGCAGGCCGTTCATACATTGTCTCTAATTTTTTTCACGTACGTAAAAATTTACGCGTCAGTGGAAATCCACCATAAGTCGCAAGTAACTCGCAAGTAAGTCGCAAGTCGCAAGTCGCAGCTAAGTCGCAAGTAAGTCGCAAGTAACTCGCAAGTAAGTCGCAAGTAAGTCGCAAGTAAGTCGCAAGTAACTCGCAAGTAACTCGCAAGTAACTCGCAAGTAAGTCGCAAGTAAGTCGCAAGTAACTCGCAAGTAAGTCGCAAGTCGCAAGTCGCAGCTAAGTCGCAAGTAAGTCGCAAGTAACTCGCAAGTAACTCGCAAGTAAGTCGCAAGTAAGTCGCAAGAAACTCGCTAGTAAGTCGCAAGTAAGTCGCAAGTCGCAGCTAAGTCGCAATTATGTCGCAAGTAAGTCGCAAGTCGCAGCTAAGTCGCAAGTAAGTAGCAGCTAAGTCGCAAGTGAAAAAAAAGGAGAAGGAAAATCGATGTCCCTTTGAGACCACCGTAGAAATTGGCCAAATTTTTTGTGACCAAATTGAACACTCCGATATGAAACTGTAAAAATAGGGCCCCAATGGGTCCATGTGTTTTGCTGCTAGAGCAAAGTCTTAGGGAACATGTTGATGAAAGACAAGTGAGTCGAGATTGAAATCCAACGTCTTTTATTGTCTGTCACTTGTGTGCAGGTTAATAATTGCACTATATTGTAGTCACTTTGTGTTAATTCAATCCTGATAATTTTACTGATCAATGTTATGTTGAAATCAAAGACAGCAAACATAATTTAATTACTAGTAAGTTAACGTAATGTCTGACATGATTGTCTCTTTGATAAAAAACAGTAACTCTTAACATTATAAAAAAATCTCAATGAACTCAATGTGATTCTTTTAGTGGCGTTATCTCACTGGTTACCGTTAGTTGTATTTGGAATCATTGTCACAATGGTAGCGTTTTAACAACAACGAAAAAGACAGAATCTATTGACCTTATAAGAACTCAATGTGATATATTTATTAGTGACAAGACAGTGGTTCTTTAACCACTTTCACCCAAATTAAACACTGGAACAACTAACTCTTAACAAACTTGTTGTGTCACCCTGAGTTAAATATGCAAAATTCAGAAATTATAAATAATCGCACGCGCACCGGCGTACAACAACAGAAAGACGGCGTTGAACGTAACGCAAAGTTCATTTTGAAAGCGAAAGTTTACAAATAATTATTATCATTCGTCAGTCATCCCTTCACGCATGAACACTCGTCGAATTTCAGTGTCTTCACAACAAGATCGGAAGATCGATAAGGACCAATTTTTGAGTCTGCGAAAGTTCGTTTTCTTAAAGTTTTAGAAATTTGTGAAGTTGGAGGATTCACTGAGGACTGCGTAGCCGAAGATGCAGTGGCTCGCTGGACATCAAATTCTATTTTTCACGGCGTTTAATTAATCTTCACAAAATAAACATGTGGCGCCAGCGCGTCTGGCAGTCAAAAATTCATTTTTCAAAAAACTTTCCCTTTCCAGCTATTTTAGCGGGGCTTATACTATAGTACCTACCTGTCAGTCGTAGAAAAGCTGAAATTTAAGGATGAACTGTTTATTAAATGAAGACCGTATTATTTTTTAATAACTAGTAAACAAACTGGTCGCCACGCAATTAAACACGAACTGACGAATGTTGCATCTGATGCAGTGAATCTGGTGCCGAATGAGAACTTCCTTTAATATTTCTTTGTTTTCGACGGTGTGAACCACTGAATAAGTTTCTTTCCCATTGTGATGTTACTAGTATTAATTCGTTTCTAGCTGTCTTTTATATAGCTCGAATAGAGCTACAATTAGCGGTGCAGTACCAGCATGGTATATTCCTTTCCAGCTGTCTTTGCGTGACAAGTTACACGTTCATACATTTTATTTTAAAATATGAAGTTCAGAGTTAATACAGTACTAGTATGCTGTAGACAGTGTAGACAAGGTGAGGGTAAGTTTATTTTCAAAGCGAAAGTTTACAAACTGTGCACTAACCGGTCCTTTGGAGAAAATATTTATGACCTTCGGCGAGGTTCCAAGTCTTCGCTCTTTTCGTAAATGATGAAAACTGCAGAATAATTTTCTCATAAAACTGGAGTGGTCGCGCCACAGTTTGTTTTCTTTCCCAATGCGATATACTTTTAAATCGGTTTTCTGTTTTCCAACGTGTCCAACGTGGTTTGCGTTCGAATACTTTGGCCCGTAACTTCGAATGCGATCAGCGCTACGGTTCATTGGTTTCGATTTTGTTTGTTCATGGATTTGATTGACATCGGTAGTTCAGATTTCTCCTCTGTTACGGCACTTACACCTTACGGCACTTACCACCTTACGGCACAAACTTCAGCTCTCAATGTGTTTTGCTTGCAGCCATTGCGGCTGCAGCAAAACACAAAAATTCGTAAACGGTAAGAAAGTATTTGTAATTTCTGAATGTTGGCATTTGACCACATTTCACGAAAACAAAACGAACGAAGATGAAACGAAGATCTGCTTTATAAAAACGAAGATTTGCAAAAAAATTGCGAAGAAAACGAAGACCGTGGGTACCCATAGAGAGGCTCATGTGTCACATTTTCCCGCGCATTTTGCCGTGACTTTCACGTGTACGTCATGTAATGGTCATGATGTGCTTCAGTGAGCGGTCACCAAGCATATCCCGGAAAATATACAACTTGAAATTTAAAATAATTTGACTTCTGATATAAATTATTTGCATCCGTGCAAGCTTCATTTAACTCAGGCAGGACAGCCAACTGAAGCTCGAGTATTTAAACCCGTCGGACACAATCATTTCTCTAAAAATGTTGAAACTGAATGTCGGCGGCCACCTTTTTACAACAAGTCTGGATACCCTGACTAAGGATTCAGGTATGTTCTTATTTGTGAATACACCGTCACTAAGCACTAAATGCTACTGGATTTGGTGACTCAAAACATATATCCGCCCGTTATTGTGTTTAATTATCCCAGGTTCGATGTTACACGCCATGTTTTCAGGAAGATTTGACACAAAGCCAAGCGAGGATGGATCTTACTTCATTGATCGCGATGGAACTCACTTCCGGTATATCCTGAATTATCTTCGCACTGGGCAGCTTATTGTGCCTGAAGACAAGACTGTTTGCCGAGAGCTACTGGCCGAGGCTGAATTTTATCAAGTTGAAGGAATAATTAATATGCTTACAGCAGTACCCTTTACGGATTCTATGGCTTTGCCATCAGATCAACGCCAAATCTTGATAAACTGGTTGAAGGACATTAGGCCCCTCACAACCGACAACTTGTTCCCTGTCTTGTTATACCGTGCTTCTCGTGATAACTGGACTGGCGCACGCTTTCACTCTTGTTGCGACAACAAAGGACCGACGGTGACAGTGGTCAAGAGTGGAGATTATATATTTGGAGGATATACCGACGAACCATGGGAAGGTGGTAAGTCTGAATTTAATGTCCCTCCGCGAAGGTCTGGTTCACACTAGAGACATGAACATGTATAAACGGCAAGGTCACGCAAATGCAAAAAAAACACCTTGTGTTGATGTTTTGTTTCACCAGTGTGAACAAAGTGACATAACAAGCTATAACAACATACAGTCAACTCTCGCCTTGTGAACACCGCAGTCACTATTATGGACACCCAGTTATTACGGACAGGACCTAAAGTCCCGGAGAATAAGAAATACTGAAAATAACTTCCATTACTACGGACTTTCTATTGTGGTCTCAAAGGTGTCTGTTATAGTGAGAGTTGACTGTAGCAGGAACAGGGTATAAGAGTCATAGAAAGCCAAAAAGCATAGCGACATTAGGAAAAAATAGATCCTTTCTCTATGTTGTAATGTCTGTAGCAAAGTCAACCAAAGTTTTTCCATGTTGTTAATAATTGTCACTAGTGTGAACCGGGGCCTTATTTATATTTGAATAAGTCACCAGGACAGTTTATATTTCAATCTCAGTTTTCGGGGTGTCATATTTCCTTTATCGTGTCTAACCCTTTTCCCTTGTTTACCCTTACAACCTGCTACAGGTGTACAAGGAACTACTCAACACATAATAAAGCAAAATTATAAAATTTGAAACGATCTCTGACTTAAAAACTTTAAAAATACAAGCTTTCGGCTGTTTGAACTACAGTGGAACCCCGCCTTACGGCCACCTCGTTAATACGGCCACCCCGTTATTACGGTCACTTTATTTTGTCCCGGCTAAACGCTCATACATTTCCTTATAATAACACCCCTTTAATGCGGCCACCCTGTTAATACGGCCAACGGCCACATTCTGAAATCCCAACCTGTATAATCCTTCATAAATTTACCCCGTTAGTACGGCCACTCGAACCAAATACCCATTTTTCGATCCATTTATGTTAATTTTTCCATCATATTGTATATGTGCTGATTGAATCTACATTAGCTTTTTAATAACTGTACATCTGCAGTCGGAATGTTTATTAAAGAACAGTTGTTTAGAAGTGCAATTGAAGTAGACCCCAAGAGTAGACCAGTCATGAAATTTGACCCTACCCCGTTAATACGGCCACCCCGTTAATTCGGCCAAATTTCCATGGCCCGTTGGTGGCCGTTTTAACGGGGTTCCACTGTACAGCCTTCGACGGGTAAAATGTAAAAAGGTAAAATATGCAGTGTGTGAAGTTGCGAAATAAAAATGCTAATAACTAAGAATATTTGTTAAAAAGAATGCGAAATAAAAATGCTAATAACTAAGAATATTTGTTAAAAAGAATGTTGTACTGTCCAGGTAGAGGACAGGAATTGTTATCCGCATTGGGAGTAGTTTGGAATGCCACGCTTCCAACGTTTTTCTTGTTCTAAAGCCGCCTTTGTCAATGACAGATGCATTATCAAAGTCAATCGCGTGATTGTTGGACCAAACGTGATTGGCAATTCTTGAACCTTTTGCCGCGTTTTTTACATTTCTCAGGTGTTCTTTTTTCCTGGTGTTGAAGGCTCTGCCCGTCTCACCAATGTAACACCATGAACACTCAGAACAAGGAATTTTATAGACAACGTTTGTCTGCGATTCCAAAGAAGGTCGAAATTTTGGAGCCGGGAACTGTTGTTGGAGGGTGGTCAGTGGTTTGTTTACTACTGTGATATTGTGCTTTTTGAGGACACGGGTCAGAGGTTCCGTTATGCCTTTAATGTATGGTAGAGAGGCGAATGACTTGTGTGATTCGGGCGCCTCAACCATTTTGAAAAATGTTCCAACAAGTTCCTCCGGGGACAGCACTGTCGAGGGTCGGGTTTTGTTAGACTGGATGTTTTTAATGAACTTCGATGGGTAACCATTCGATGGGTAATCATTAGATTGTACTGGACAGTACAACATTCTTTTTAACAAATATTCTTAGTTATTAGCATTTTTATTTCGCATTCTTTTTAACAAATATTCTTAGTTATTAGCATTTTTATTTCACAACTTCACACACTGCATATTTTACCTTTTTACATTTTACCCGTCGAAGGCTGTAGTTCAAACAGCCGAAAGCTTGTATTTTTAAAGTTTTTAAGTCAGAGATCGTTTCAAATTTTATAATATGTTGTATCCTGGCTGCGGTCCTTCAATATTTTCAAATAAAGCAAAAGCCTCTCTTTGTTATTAACAATTATTCACTGAAGTGGATGTGACATTTGTTTTATTATATACCACACAAATCCAATAACTAGCGCATCAAAACATCACTTTCGTGAAGACTGTTTTTTCTCTTTAGCTGCTCAGAGGTGAATAGTACTTTGCTAATCACCTGTGAGTTAATAAATCAGCGCGTGTGAAAAGTACTATTCACTTGTGTGGTAGATACTAACGCCAAATATCTATATCCGAGTTGCTCTGGAGATTTGGTTATCACAAGTGAAAATTCGTCCAATATAGATATAATACCGCCAAAGTATTTTCCAAATAGGGACTGTGGGGTGGGGGTATGCGCTTATTCGAGGCTGGGCGCTTATTAACTTTTCCTACCAACAGTGTGGGCGCTTATTCAAAGTGGGTGCTTATTCGAGGTTGGACGCTTAATCGAATTAATACAGTAGTAAGAGTAAGGTTTTTGTTTTCTTCACTAGCTTCTGAGGTTATATTTAAAGCACAAGACACGTTCCTGTTCAGCTATGAGAAACGACGGGCTCCGATAGAAGAACATACTACTTGTTGCTGTTTTTGTAGGTATGGGCCAGCATTCAGATATGGCCATGATTCTGTTCATGTCAAGGCACCAAATAGGTCTGACACTAGTTGCTTAGCAATAATGAACGACAGCGCTGAAAATGCAAGTGAAATGGAAGTGTTTGGGCTTGAGAAATCAGAAGCTTCACCGTCGAAATACAGTACAATTTGTAAAAGATAAAATCTGAGTTTCTATTTAGTAGTTGATGAACTTGATTAGTAACTGATTGTTAAATGTAAAATAATGATAATTATAATAAAGATGATGATGATGACATATTTTTAAAGGATTGCTGCATTAGTTTTAAGAAACTGTTATCAATGCAGGCCCTGTTAAAAATAAAAAAATACAAATATGTAAAAAATATGGATAAAAAATTACAACACTTTGAAAAAGCTAGATTACAAAGAAATTTCAAACTGTCATAAATTTTAAGAATTATTTAAAATAGTTGCACCTTTGTGAAAAAAAAAGCTTGCTTGGTGCATTCGTAGTTAACAGATGTTAAGTTTTTTACACAATACAGCTATAGACGATGGTTCATTGGAATAAAAGTTTGTGAATTTAGTTTGCTGTCTTCTATTGCTAATGCAGAATCCATTGAATTAATTTGTTAAATCACAACGAATTTTAATGGCCGTTAACATTGCTCCATCTGGGGGCCTGTTTACAAGCAGGTAGGGTAACGCTAGTGCTAGGGTTACCCTAACAGGAGGGTTACCCTAGCGCTCCCACATTTCTTCTTTTTTTTCCTCGACGTGTTTACAAGGCAGCTAGGGTTACCCTGGCACTAGGATAACCCTAGCTGAGCGCTAGGGTTACCCTAGTGCCAGGGTAACCCTAGCGCCTTGTAAACGCTCTGCTAGGGATAACTCGCCTACCCGGGACAACTTTATTTTGGCTCCAAGAAGCTAAATATGTTTAAAAATACCCGACAAAAACAGCGAATTGTGAACAAGAAACATCGTGTTCATTCACAATTTGTCGTATTTTTGCACTGGAACGGAATTATTTTCGAATAACAGCTTCTTACGACAAAATTTTACAAGGTTAACTGAAGCGTAACCGGTGTAAGTTGACCCGGGTAGTAGGGTTACCCTACCTGCGAATTTTTGCTTGTAAACCCGGGCTATCTTCTAACCCTCTTGCTAGGGTAACCCTAGCACTAGGGTTACCCTACCTGCTTGTAAACAGGCCCTAGGAAGTTGAAACTGACTTACCGACTCCTGGTCAAACGATCAAACATGTTAATCAAACAAGTAATTCTTGATTTTCACGTGACGTCATCACAATTCTAAAATCCAGAATCGCAAGGCCCCTGAGTTTTTATCCTTCACTGGCTATTAGACGTCCATAATACATATCTTTTTTAATGTTTTAAGCTCGATAGCATTCGCCGTCTTTTTAACCCATTGACTCCCGGGGATACTTGAAAGAAAAGCATATTTTGTGGACGTTTTTGACATTTTCTGGTCAGTTATGAGCTAATTAAGATGGTTTCCGCCAAACATTCGAGCAATACAGGCAAAAATCAAGTTACCACAGAGACCTCATAGCATGGTAACAGTTTGAGTACAGCTAACAAAAACCTAACAAAACTTTAGCTGCCAAGCTGAACCCGCGAAAAAAATGGATTTGAAATTATCTACATTTCAGTTAAAACGGACGTTTCACGTCAATTTAAAACAAAATGGTGCGCGTTTGAAACAATAAGCCATTTCCGAGTTACTCTTTGCCTCTGTTTTAAAACGAGTCTACGTGCAAAACCATTGAAAGGAAATGAGTTTGATTTGCATGAAAATTGGCCTCTAGGTGAAACTCATTTTCATATGAATGGTTTCGCACGTAGACTCGTTTTAGAACAGAGGCAAAGGGTAACTCGAAAATGGCCTATTTTACTAGGTTTTATTTAAGTTTTCTCGAGAATGCTTTAGAGTTTAATCACGGGGACACTAAGACAAATGAATTTCAGTGAGTTGTTTCAAATAGTGTATAAAATGTTACCGTACTATGAGTAGGTTTTTGGTACTTAATATTTTGCACTCATTGCTCGAACTTTCAGCGGAATTTAAGATCCAATCTACTCAAGACGTCACTTGCAACATGAAGGCATGCCTTTCTTTTCACTAGCATCGCGTTTTATGACGTGCTTGGGCATGCGCAAAAGGCAAAGTTCATTTTTCCTCGCTTTTCATTTTTCTTCTTTTTTTATCTTTTTGCTGCAGTTGTTGGCCTTTCACTTTCACTGGGCTTGCTTGCAATTCAAGAATTTTCGAGAGAGCGCCATCTAAACAGGAGATATTTGCCATTGAGGAGCCAAGGGTGGTTGAGGCAAATTCTCCTACGAGTTTCTCACTTAAATTTCTAAGCATTTTGTGGGTATTTTAAGCTCAATTGACCCAAACGCTCTTATCTGGGCATCATCGAAAAGGCTTTTTCCTCCCGCAGAGTTTGAGTATGAATGATGCCCTTTTTGATAAAAGATAATGACGTCACAAGTGGAACAAAGGGTCACGTTCGTCACCGCCGGTTTAGGCCGCCACAGGAACAAATGGGTTAAGATAGAGCATTTTGAATTTCGGAGTTTTGCGCCACACGAGATCAAAGATGGCCATGAGAAGGCTGTCCCGTTTTCTGGCTTAAATTCGTATTAAACCCCACTTAGTCCCGGTGTTGTGGAATAGCCTATTCACATGAATCCATGGGTTGGATGGTGGGACATGGACAGATAGCGGCGGATAAGCTTTGTAAATGCGTTATATAAAGACCATTACCATAAAAGCTTTACTGGTTAACAGTAAACGTCTTTTAGTCACATCCCGGCCGTGAAACTCGACATTGTGGACACTGAGGGAATCAACTGGTTCAAGCTAATGATCCCAAGTTTTTGTTGTGTCTGATGTATTCGCTGAATGACACAATTGTAAAGCGACACCATGTATGTACTCAGGACACGAAGAGTTGTGGTATTAAAGTACGTTTTTTGGAATGAGTTGTCCGTAAAATACCTTAGCGTTAAGTTCGCGTGACCTGTAACGCGACAAGTGTTGTGTTACCTAGTCCCCTGTCAGAGCAGAAAAGTTCAAGAAAGAAACAGGTTTTCCACTGGAGTAAAAGGACGCATAAAAGAAAGGCAGAAAAGGGCTGATAAAGATCATACTATTATTGTGCATAATGTTGCAGTTAGATCGAAGTTGCTGTCTCTTTGTAGGCTTTTGTAGTTTCGCGTAACCTGAAACATGACAAGTGTTGCGTTACCAGAATATGATAAATATACATATACATTTTCGCTGATCGCAAATTCCGAGAATCAAGGCTCAGCGCCAGTAGGCTGGTTGTTCAGCGGCATTTCGCTGTAATCGGCCAGCGGCGTTTATTGTGGTATAGAAGCCCGCGCGTGCTGTTCCTTGGCGTCCGCCATCTTGATTGTATCTAGTTCTCGTTACGAGTAGATTTCGCTTACATTAAAGGTAAAGCTTACGGTTCATCGGGACCTAGTGTGTGTCCATTTAAACTACTGGCGCAGACTATTCAGGCAGAACAGCTCGAGTTCTTGAATATTCTTCACCGTCTGCAGTGTTCAACACGGTACGGTGTCTCTTCGTTCCAAAGATGTCTTCATCGCGTAACTCGAAGGAAGAAGACAGTACTCCCAGCGATGAAGCTCTTCAGAAAGCCAGCCACCACATGAAAGAACTCTTCGATATATTGAAGCACGAGACGGACAGAGTTCGCATGGAAAAGGAAGCTCTTGACGAGGCAGCGAAGAAGCTGGAGCACGTTCATTTCTCGAAAATGGTGAAACTGAATGTCGGCGGTCACTTTTTCTCGACCAGTTTGGAGACCCTGACCAAAGATGCAGGTACTAGCGTTTGTATTGAAACTAACGCTATCTTATCAAGTTGTTTTATGTGAATTCATGTCCATCAAATCTCACTGAATATTATAGTTTGTATTTATTAATATCGTGTTTATTTTAGGTTCGATGTTACACGCCATGTTTTCGGGAAGATTTGACACAAAGCCAAGCGAGGATGGATCTTACTTCATTGATCGCGATGGAACTCACTTCCGGTATATCCTGAATTATCTTCGTACTGCGGAGCTTATTGTGCCTGAAGACAAGATTGTTCGAAGAGAGCTGCTGGCGGAGGCCAAATTTTATCAAGTTCAAGGAATAATTAATGAGCTGACAGCAGAACCGGTCAAGGACTTATTCCGAGAATCATTGATCCTGTCATCAGATCAACGCCACACCTTGATCAACTGGTTGAAGGAAACCCGGGCCGTCACAAACAGCGACATCTTGTTATACCGTGCTTCTCGTAATGGCTGGGCTGCTTCCGACTTTCACTCTTGTTGTGACAGCAAGGGACCAACTGTGACAGTGGTCAAGAGTGGAAATTACATATTTGGAGGATATACCGACCATCCTTGGGAAAGCCCTGGTAAGGTCTAACTCTAAGGGAGCGTTCATAATTTTTCAACTGGGGTGTTCAACTGGGGTGTTCAACTGGGGTGTTGTGCAGAGAAAGGGTGGTGAAAGGGTGGGTTCGTGCTTTGAAATAACATTTTTTTAACAATCCCCAATCCAAACCTAGGGGCACTTACTAGTAGTCTGATTTTCGGCTGTTAGGTGGAACGAGAACGCGGGGACTGGGACGCGAGGACGCATGTTTGGGACGCGGGGACGCGTGGCCTGGGCTTCGGGGACGTGGGACTCGGGAACGTGGGACAGGGGGACGTGGGATTTGGGTACGTGGGACTCGGGGACGGGGACGTGAGAACGCGACATCGGGAACGCGGGGACATGATAAACAAACAGAACCAGTTTTGCTTTAAATGTGTAAAATACAGTTTCCCAGGGTGTCGAAAAAGAAAGATACGCGCGACAGTTGATTTTGGAGTAGACGTCAACGATTTTGGTCTGTGGGTTTGGTCGTCAAACCAAAAAGGTGAACGCACATCATTTCGACACCTCCGGTATTGTATTTTACACATTCAACGTAGCCTGCGAGCAGGCTCCCGATTTGACCGGCGAGCGAAGCGAGTCGAGAAGGGACTAGTGGAGGAACAAAAACGGGGAGCCTCTCCCCCTTCTCTCTTTCTTCCCTTCCCCCCTCCCTTTTCTTCCCGCTTTCTTTTTGCTCCATCCTCGACTGGAGAGCCTGTTCACAGGCTACATTCAACGCAAGAACTGGTTCTGTTCGTTTATCACGTCCCCGCATCCCCGATGTCGCGTCCCCGAGTTCCCCCGCGTCCCCACGTCCCAGGCCACGCGTTCCCGCGTCTCGCGTCCTAAACACGCGTCTCGCGTCCTGGACACGCGTCCTCACATCCCAGTACTCCCCGTCCCACTTTTAGTCACAGCCATGATTTTGAATGGGCTTCACCCCAACGGTGTGAATGGGACTTCCGGTTTTCATATACGCAGTCGTGATGTTTCTATATACTGCGTGCCAGAGTCATGCCGTTTTTTACATCAGTTTAAAGCTATGATGCATAGAAAATGGCCTGGGCACTAGCTGTGTTTTGTTACCACTTTTAAATGTTCCCGTTAATATTCTAGATGAGTAGTCCTGCTATTTTCTTACTAGATTTTCCTCCTTACGTACAAAATATTATAAGTACTTGCCATTTTTTAGTACTCTAAAGCCTGTTACTCTGTAGGCGATGTCTGCATTGAAATTTGATTGCGTTTTTTTCTGATTAGTTTCTGGATGCTACAGAAGAGCACCAGACTCGTTCCTGTTCAGCCTTGTCAACACAAGTGGTCTGCCTCCAACAAAGATGCCTTTGATCGCTGGAAAAGAGGGAAATGCTATCATTTGCAACAGTAACTATGGGCCAGTATTTGGAAGTGGCCATGATCTTTGTATTCATGAACAAAATTCCAAGAACTGCTCCACAAAGCTGAACACCTCTTACCAGTGTCCAGCAGGTCAGAATGCTACCACATTTTTAACGGGAAATCAAATTTTCACTCTCAGTGAATTGGAAGTTTTTGGTTTTGAGAAGTAAGAATCTTCAGATCTTTTAAGAGAACTTCGTGCGGGATCTTAAAGAAGATTTGCAAACCATCACATATCAGACAGCTCAGTTTATTTTTTTATAATTGATTAGTAAATTTCTAACTCGCAACACAGTATAAAAGTTTACGAGTTCACACTGCTCAAAACAGCTAGTTTCCTGCATTTTTCTTTACCTTAACTTTGACGAATCAATACGTACGACTCTTTTCCAGTTGACTAAACAGTTCTGTTATTAAAATATGCCCAATCACAGGTGAACAAGTTATGATGACAACTTATAATGCAATATCGGTTGGATGTACCAGCTAAATGGTCAAACATTGTTAATCTCGCAATATGTTGAATGGAAGTGTTTGATTCTTTCACGTTACTGGTATCTTAAGAGTTATCTTCTTATTGTAGTCACACGCTCCTTGTGGAAATCATCTTCCTTTCTTTTTGTTTATATGTAGTTGACAAGGCAAGCATGTTTAAATAAACTTTACCATCCATCCATCCAGCATTAAATTTATTCTTCTTCAAACCAAGAAACGTTCAGAAAAAATGGAGGTCGTTTTTGTTGTTGTTGATAGCTTGTTAGAGGAAAGCCATAGAAAAAAAATAAACAAAAAATGTAGTATTAAATTATTCCTCATCATACTTACGGTATAAAAATATCCAGCAACGAGATTTATTTATTTATTTTATGATTATTTTTTAGTAAACGCGCCTGTTATTGCGATCACATGATCTTTGCTTTGAAAATATAGCATTGTAAATTGCAGTAGATGTTTTAGTTTAATAAAACATTTGTGTGGTGCACTTGACAAATTGTTATATTACATTTACTAAATATCTAGTCTTCAGCCGTGCAAAAAAGCCTTGCATTCTACTATCTAATTGATTTACTTGACGCGGGCGTTCGTGTTCAAATCCATTTGTTGTCGAAAAATTTGTACGAAAAATTGTAGGAAAAATTTATTCTCTGCATACTTGTGTGCAAAATTCTCTCGCGGAACTTCGTGTTACGAAAAAACATCGGGTTGTTTTGCAACGAAATTTTCCTTAATTGAAGTAGTGCAGCCCCTGAACTCTTTCTTCCGCTCGCCCTTTATAGGTGCTGAACCCAGGCGTGCGAAGAGAGAGTCCACACCCCTATAAAGGGTGTGCAGAAGAGAGAGTTCAGGGGCTGACTGACTGAAGCTATTGCTGACGAGGTACCCTTTTCTTCGAACAAGATAAAAGTTACCTTTGCTTCATCTCCCTCCAGCACCTCTGAAATCCGACCGCTCCGAAGCAATTTTCCCTCTGGAGGGAGGGGGAGGTACTCAAAAAAATTCTTATACGGGAAGGCTCCAACCCTTACCCTTTCATATACCAATTTCGACAAAGAGTAACGCATTCGTATACCTTCCATAGGAAAATGGTACCCCTTTCCCCCTTTCACATACCCTAAAGAAGAGAAAATGCATCTCTTTTCTTTATATTTCAATTGAATAACCCCTTTTTCGTAGTTTTTAAAATCAATCAAAAACGTTCCTGTAATTGAACTCTTGATAGTCGCTTGTTTCGTCAAGCTTGCTCAATAAGGGCCTGTTTATATGAATGAAACTGAAACCTGGCCCTGTTAGTTCAGAAGACTGGCGTGAGTTGTTTTAAGAATTTTAAGATATATTTCAAAACATCTATTATGGCCGGCTTTTCTAAAAACCGGACGAGAAAAGATTTCAAATCATCTGCAATTTTGTTTTGGTCGATTGTAGCGTTTGCGCAAGCTCCTTATGTGTCAACTTGTCCCCGGTAGGCGAGGCAAAAATAACCAAACTGTTAATAAGAAAACAAAAACTTGGCTGACTGCCTCGCTCTCAGCTCCAGGGTCAAAGCGAGTAACCCTCCGCCCGAGGTCACCCTGCCCCCCTCCCTCCCAAGCCAACATTGTAATTTCTCATTTAAACGGTTTCGCGGCTATTTATAAAGAACGTATGAAAAGTTCTCTCTCCCTGGGTGGCTCGGTATGGAGGGTAACCCTCCTACCAGGGACAACTCTTCTCTATATAAACAGGCCCTAAAAAGAACAACCGTAACTCAAAACGTTCATTTGATATGTTGTCGTCGTCGCTCAATTTTGTATCGCTGATTTCTACTCGTGAATATTTCCACAGATGTTTATAACTACGAGAAGCTCTTTTCTCTTTGCTCTTTTTTTTCTAGAAAAAAATATACCGTATCCTGAATGACCCTGAATGTACAGTAGAACCCCAGTAACTCGAACTCCTCGCTAACTCAAACTTACTTCCATTTCCCTTGGATTGAGCCCACTTTTCTGTCATTTTTATTCGGTTAAATGGAACTCAAATAACTCGACAACCCCGCTAACTCTCGCCCGAACTAAATTTTGTTTCCCTTGATCAAAATTTGGGTCAAATTTATCCTGATAAGTCATAACTCGAATTCAGGTTCTTGCAACTTGCGACGGTTGCCTATTGATTAGAACAACGTACAGATCACGTTTTTGACAGTCATCTTTCACTGTTATTATAAGAATTTATGATCGTGTTAGGGCTTCTGACGAGATAAGTTTAATTTGCACTGTACTGTATACTGAAGTGCTGAAAAGTCTCGACCCCGATAACTCGAACTGCTTTTCGTTTCCCTTCAGAGTTTTTCCCTTCAGTGGCAAATTAAATATTCAATCGATAACTCAAATCCTCGCTAACTCGAACTGTTTTTCGTTTCCCTTCAGAGTTTTTCCCTTTAGTGGCAAATTAAATATTCAATCGACCCCGATAACTCAAAACCCCGCTAACTCGAACTGTTTTTCGTTTCCCTTCAGAGTTCGAGTTGCCGGGGTTCAACTGTATATCAAAATTATTGATTACACCATTGTCACATTTACGAGAATCCCGATTTCTGAAACCTCCAGGGGAAACGAAAATTGCTTTGAGAAATTAGGGGTAAAATTTATACTGCAATCAATTATTTATCAGTGCCGTAGCAAGGGGAGGGGCCGGGGGGGGGGGAGTCCCGTGCCCCCCCAGTTTTTTTCCCAAAAAGGAATAACAGACCTGTATAAAATGTTGAAAATAAAATTTTATCTCCCGAGAGGTTTGAAACAATAATATTTGTACTTCTTTTCATTTTTTTAACGTACGTAGGGTGATGCACAACAATGTTAAACGGCCAAAAACTAAAACAAACCAGAAATTAAGACCAGAACGTACTATGATGACTCTGAAAGGTGAAAAATTTGCTGGTTTTAAGATACATAGACAGTCGGTTTTCTATCTTATAATTGACGTTGCAAGTGTTATACTCTCTTCAGTGGTTTGCTCAGACAGTGTAGGAAGTAAATAATTCGGGGTATGCGTTAATCACAAATAGCTCTTGGAGAACGCTGGACATAGCATTTCCAAGCTTCTAGATTTCAAAATTTTCTGAGGGGGCATGCCCCCAGACCCCCCTAGTGGCTCGCTCGCGCCTCCGGCGCTCGCGTGCCCCCCACTTAATTTACCCTTGTAACGGCACTGTTTATGTTCGCTGCCTTGATGTATTATCTTTTCTGACTTTTTCTGACAGGAGAAATACTAAAAAAGTTAAAATAAAAATAAATAAATAAATAAATAAATATCATATGCTACCTACGGTTCTTTCACTGCGGCAACGAGATCGCGTGACCTAACGATCTCGGTAAGTCGACTCCCGACAACTCGAACCGTCAAAGGAAATTGAAAAAGGTTCGAGTTATCGGAAGTTGAGAACAAATGACCGGAAATAAGGTAAAAACGGTGTTAACGGTTTTTCTTTTTATACAGTGCACATTTTAATCAAGTTTAATTACAGTATTGAGATGTCGAGTAAAAATGAAACAAAACAGTTCAGAATTACTGTATAAATCAATATGTAACGTAATGTGAAAGGAAACTGAAAGGGTACTTCGAACTTTGCAGGCAGTTTCATAAAGAACAACTTCGGGCTACTGCTACAGGGTTCATACAATTTACTTTCAATACTGACGCCCTGACGCTTCTCAAATAATCTATATTTTACACTTGTAATCGTTTATTTTTAAATATTTTCTTATGTTGATTTGAAAGAATCGGTATCAATCTCAACCAACAAAATAAACGTCTGTAACACTGACGTCAATGACGTGGCAAAGTTTGTGTTTTGGAGGGCATTTTGGGGGCTGCTCTGACTCGTGTTCTTATTTATTTCAAGATAAATTCAGTGTTTTTTACTACAGTACGCTGTTTGCTTTGACGTGTCACGTTTAGATAGGCATGGTTCGAGTTATCGACCCGGGGGGGAGGGGGGCACTCGAAAAAGTTTTTTACGGGGAGGCTCCGCCCCGAGGTCCAACCCCTTACCCTTTTATATACCATTTTGACAGAAAAAGTGCCCCTTTCATATACCTACACGACACGACATATACTTAAAACAGGACGTTTTCTTGACATTTCTATGTAGCGCTTTATAATAAATAAAGGACGATACAGCCATAAGTTGCGTCTGTTCGAAATATTTACTTTAAAGGTTATTAAATATCTTAATGCCCGAATTTTCTACCCTTTCATATACCTCAACTTGTGAAATCCCTACCCTTTTATATACCTGAGGCCTCAAAAAGGTACCCCTTTCGGGCGGAGCCTCCTCGTATAGGCCATTATAGGGAATACCCCCCCACCCCCCAGGGTTCGAGCTACGGAGGGTAAAATTAGAGTAAATGTATCCCACATTTAACGGAAATCCAAGGGAAATCGATTTTGGTTCGAGTTAGCGTGAGGTTCGAGTTAGCGAGGGTTCGAGTTATCGAGAGTCGACTGTACAGTTGAATCCCGATAACTCAAACCCTCAGTAACTCGAACTCCCGCTTACTCGAACCTATTTCGATTCCCCTTCAGGTCATTTTCTTACTAATTTTACCCTCAATAACTCGAACTCCCGATATCTCGAACCTGTTTCGATTTCCCCTGAAGGTTCGAGTTATCGGGATTCAACTGTACTTTAAACGCAATGCATCGTGGGATATATATGCAAATTTCCTCCTTTGGAAAGTCAACAACTACACAAAAGGCAAAAGAAGCGTTTGACAGTAATCGACTCACTGAAATACGAGACGAACAGTTTCGATGGAAAAGGAAGCTCTTGACGCGGCAGCAAAGAACCTCGAGCTCGTGCATTTCCCCAAGAAGATAAAACTCGATGTCGGCGGCCACTTTTTTTCGACCAGTTTGGAAACCCTGACTAAATATCCAGGTACTTACGTATGTTTAAGGCCCTGCTTTGTTCCTTGCTCCCGGGTGGGGGATAGGACCAGATGTTTGAGGCCCTGAAAGGGATAAATTCCGACGGGGACACGGTCTGAATCGGAGACATGAAGGAACTGAAATGACGACGAACGACAAGATCGCCGCCGTGAAATTACGACAGCGACGAATATAAAAGAATTGTTATTTTTATTGGTAATGTTTATGCTCAAGAAAAGCAAGGGAAGTCAGTATGAATTAAGTGAGGACAAGTTAACTTGGTTTTTGTACTAAGAAGTTAGACTCAGAAGTTTTGCGACGAAATCGCAATCTTGTTTTCCCACCATAGATTCTTTCTCTGTTTATGAATAAATGTCACGCTTCGCGAGTTGGGATGTCACGCAACGCTTCCAAATTACGGCTTCCAACGAGACTAAAAATAACGTCGAGGCTGAGAAAAGGCCAAAATTTAAGAACATCCTAGAATGAACGAATTTACAACATGACAAAGATATGTACTACATGAATCAATTTTTATTCAAATCCAACCTGTAACCAACATTGTTATCACCCATCAATTACGTGAACATGTTAATATCGATTAGGGATGAATTGATTGCAATACCACTTTGTTAAAATTTAATTAATGAGAATATTTTAGGCCAAAATCTTCGAAAAAATTAAGAATGTTTAGCCTCGGCCGAAAATAAGACGTTCTTATATAAAAATTTGCGTGTTTTCCAAACAGTGTCATTCATCGCAATCCCTCAAAGGAACCAGTCAATCGAGAAAGACGAATCGCCCGAGGCGTTCTTCAGTCCAGTGTTCAAACCAATAGGAAGCTAAACTGGATGCTTTAGTTTGATGTTATCTTGAACTGCTAGACAAAGCAATTTTAATTGCTAAATATTTTCAAGTGTTTTAACACAGTATCAAAGGTTTAATCATAGCTTCATTACTAATTTACACATTCACCTAATGAATAGCAACAAGTTCTTTCCATTTATTCAGATAATTATTTGTTTAGGGTGCACAAAAGTTGGTCTCGAAAATTGCCCGAAATATGTCACGAAGTTACGAAGTTGTGTAAGCCCAGGGCTTAATATAGCTGAAATTTTACGGTTTATTCCGTCAGCGGTCTTGACCTTGGAAAATTTAGCCGCATTGGCCGCGCCACATTCGGCGGCATCAGAGGAGCGACAGACTAGCTAACTAAACTGGGGGTCTTCAGAAAGAGCATAGCTAGTAGCTGTGATCTATTTATTTGAAATTGCAAAATTACTTAGCTCTTGAAATGAATTTAAAATTTTGCACATTTCACCAAATTTCTGGGGAGGGTTAGCCTGCGAGCAGGCTCTCTATTTCGGGGCTTGAATATTGAACCAGGGTTCACGCCTTCGGTGCTCGAAGAGTTTAATATTCAAGTTGCCCCAGAATAGAGAGCCTGCTCGCAGGCTAGGGGAGAGTATAGGCAGTAAACGTGCAGAAATGCTCTGGCTGGAAAATCTAATTTGATATCCAGCATGTTGTCCACGATAACGACAACCGGGAGCCCTGACGAGATTGAATCGAAGAAATGATTTTTATTGGCAAAATCCACAGGCACTACCAGATCCTTAAGTTGTATGCCTTCCTTGTGTTAATTAATACATGCAAGTCCCAGATTTGGTTTCTCGGCGCTAAGTCCCGGGCTCAGATTTCCTGCAATTATTGACGTCCCAGTCTCGGATTTTCAAATAAGGGACCCGCGTCTCGGCTAGTCTCGGATTTCCATTCGCCACCCCTACTGTTTGAGCTTTATCCGCCACGAAAAGGTCAGTTAATTTACCTGCCAACTTTTCCTAAGTCAAACGCGTGAGATCGTTCTCTACAATTTTCGAAATTTTCCGATTGTTTCCGGAGTTTTCCGAAGATGTTCCGGCAACTTCCGAGCATTGCCGAAGAGTAACGAAGATGTTCTGTCGATGATAAAACGTTGCCAAAGTGAGTGAAATTGACTCAAACACGAATAGCAGTGCTCATTTTCCAGATTATTTTACGCCAAAATTTGAATTGAAATTACATTTAAAGGGTTTTAAGAGTAAGTAATCGAAATTTGTCAGTCAGGCGTGAGAAATTGGCCTGTATGCGTGAGATCGACATTTTGGATCGCCAAGCGTAAGACTTACGCATAATGCGTGAGAGTTGACAGGTCTTTCAGTATAGATTGTGATACAGTCATTTGTACTTCGACGAAAGAGATTTACAAAAAGGAGACAGTTTCAACCCTCCGAGAAGGCATGAAAGACATGCGGCATACGGAAACCCCCAAACAGGGCCTCGTTTTTTGAAACAAACTTATGCTTGATCATTGCTGTTGTGAGTTCTGACTCAGTGAATATCGTTTGTGTTATTTTTGTCATGTTTATCTCAGGTTCGAAGTTGCACGCCATGTTTTCAGGAAGATTTGAGACAAAGCCAAGCGAGGATGGAGCTTACTTCATTGATCGCGATGGAACTCACTTCCGGTATATCCTGAATTACCTTCGCACTGGGCAACTTATTGTTCCAAGGGACGAGCTTGTCCGAATTCGTGAAGAGCTTCTGGCCGAGGCTGAATTTTATCAAGTCGGAGGAATAATTGATGAGCTGACAGCAGGACCTTTCAACTTTTTTAATGGCTCGGAGATCTTGTCATCAAAACAAAGCCAAACATTGATGAACTGGTTGATGTACCCCCGGGCCCTCATCAGTGACAACTTGTTCCCTGTCTTGTTATACCGTGCTTCTCGTAATGGCTGGACTGCTGCCAACTTTCACTCTTGTTGTGATAAAAAGGCGCCAACCGTGACAGTAGTCAAGAGTGGACTTAATATATTTGGTGGATATACTGACGCCGAGTGGGTCAGCTCTGGTAAGGTCTAAAGGCTGGTTCTCATATAATCGCCCCGATCGTTTCTATCGCCTCGGTCACTTCAAATCGTTTTGTCTCGTGTTACGTCGCGGTCACGTCGTGAACGACGTGACCGTGACGTAACACGAGATTATCCGAGGGGACTTGGTAGCTCAGGATAGTGCTTTGTGTAAGACCTCTCGTAAGGTAACGAAGTGATAAAGTAGCAAGGAAACAAGGTAAGAAATAGACATATTTACATAGATACATTTTGCTGATAAGATGCATCGGGATGCTGTTCTTCGTATTGCGCGTTTTCTCTTGTCGAGTTTTAAACGTGCTTATTTACACGTGTGAGACATGGTGTAAATGTTTGGATTACTAAGGTATGTGAATAATGTAATATATTACATGAAGTATCATCTTTAGTAATACCGCCAAATCTGATAAGGAGATTTTATCTCACATATGTTGCTTAAATAGGTAGTTTTTTACATGGAAAATGAATTTATCTTTACGGTAGGTTTGTGTTTTGATATTATATTTGCGGTGGGTATTGTTAAAGTATGCGGCTGGCTGAAAAGCTGTTGTTAAATTTCTGTTTGCGTTACAAGAAAGCCATTTTGGTGCGTGTTAGGGTCGAGGGTTGTTGAGGTCAGAGCAGTTTTCAGATATGTCAAACGATGTGTCAAAAGGAGAATATTAAGTGAAGTTACCACGCAAACAAAAATATTGATGTGGTATCTCATCTTCGGCTGTGTTCGTTTCTTTAAACTTTATTCAGTAAAGAATAGGAAGGGCGTATTATGAATAGTGTAGAAACAGAATAAAAGAATTAAGGGAAGTGCGATTATCGTTATCTGACAAACAGGAAATAAATTTGCTTTGCTTTGTTAATTGTATACGCTTTCCAGAACGTGATATGATATTTTGAAGACACTAATGTCACAAAGTCAAATTCATAATTCCTTTTTGTTTGTTTTTCTTAGGGCCGGGTCGCACTAAAAAAATTTTTGGAAGAATTTGTTTACTTTGCGGTGAAAATCTATCAACACGCGAGATTTTTAAGTGCGACCTCCACTTAAAAAAAAAGGCGAACCGATTTTCCAAAATTTTGTCTTTAATAACAAAGGAAGCCGTCTCCAGTGATAACAGAACCTGTCAGGGAAATGACATTGAAGGTCATGATCGCACGCAATCACAAAGCGCGGGAACTTCGCTAGAACACTCGATCATGGATGGAGGTGGCTTTTTTCTCAGTTCAACACCATTTTATCCGGTTACTTTTTTGATCAGCAGCAGCAGCAGCAACAGCAGTTTGGCCCTTTTATGAATGAACTGCATTCGCAGTTAAACGTGGGTGAAGGCAGTCAAAGCAGGCCAGGGAGCGCATCGAGCGATATAACGAGCTCCCCGACGAGTCCCGTTGCTGTTGCAAGCACATCTACAGCATCTTCTCCCGAATCCGGACCGGCAAAGAGAACTTACGACAAATGGGTCCGACGATGATCAGAAAATGCTAATTCGTCTTTGGGCTGATAATTTCGATCGCCTGAAGAGCAGAGAAGCACGAAAAGTCTGGGATGAAATGAGGCGAGCACTGAACTCGAAATTTGGCACGAAGAGGACCAGGGATAAAGTCTTTTAAGCGTCAAGCAATCAAATTCATTTCCGGTTGTCACTTGCGAAGCCGGACCAAGATATATTAAGTGATAATACACAATACATCTTGCAACATGCAGTATCAACAAAATGCAAGTAATCAACGTTTTCACGGAACATATATCTTGTTCTTCCACGGCGTAAATTTTGAGAGTTTAAAGCGTATTTTACAAATAGACTGGAGCAAAAACAAACTAAACTAGCAAAACATGTGGCAAAGAAGTGTGAAACAAACAGGAAACCACGCAGCGCAGACTATAAATGCAATGACCTCTAGACATTTCCTTGGCCACAATCTTAAGGCTCTATTAAATACATAATGCCTCCAGATAAAACAGATCCCCATTAGAAAGAAGTGAGAAGCAAATTACGTCAAAAAACCTTCTCAGGAAACTAATTTGCTTTGCTTTTCACCACTTCGGCTTTAGATTTCAAGTGTAGTGTCAGGTGACGTTCTTGCTAAACAAAGACTGAATGTTCGGGCAACATCTGTCGAAGATACTGTGTAGTGGGTAGTCGGGGGGTAGTGTACAATCGGGTCGAGGGTTGTTGGCGCCAGAGCACTTTTCAGATATGTCAAATGATGTGTCAAAAGGAGAATATTAAGTGAAGTTATCACGCAAACAGAAAAATTGAAGTGGTACCGTAGAATTCCGGTTATAAGCCCTGGGCTTATACAACTTCGTAAGGGGTTTTGGGTGGGCTTATAAGCGGAGGGGCTTATATCCGGGAGGGCTTATAAGCGGAAGGAAAAAAACGTTTCAAAACGAGCCACGGGAGTGTTGACCACAATACGTTTTTAAGTTAAAAACACATAATAAAGCAACATTTAGCCCTATTCAGTACTGTCATCTGGTAGAGGGGGGCTTATATCCGGGGGGGGCTTATAACCGGATGTATTTTTTTGTTTCCAGGATGATGGGCCTATAACCGGGGGGGCTTATAAGCGGGGGGGCTTATAACCGGAATTCTACGGGTATCTCATTTTGCGTTTTGGTAGGTTGTTTAAACTTCATTCAGGCCATAATAGGAAAGCAGTATATTGAATACGCGGTAGATACAGAATAAAACCATTAAGGGAAGTGCGAATATCGTTATCTGCGAAACGGGAAACAAATTTGCTTTGTTCAGTGTACTTATGTCTTACTAATTAGGTAGCTGTATCAACAAGTTGCGCTGGAAGTTCTAAAGAGCGTATTGAGAATTAATAATTTAATCAAGGTTATTATTTTTGACTGAGGGCTTTTCATGCACAGTTCTAGTTTATTTTCACTGAGAATAATTTTAGTTGCAAGGTGAGTGAACGGTAGGGTAACATGTCTGTGCAGAGGTGTATATAGAACACTTCTTTTACATATTGGAAGCTATCATCGGTCTTTAAGCGGCAGAGCAGAAGTAGTTGTTGAATATTGACCTTAATTTTTTCATATGCTCACTAGTGGCGCACGACGGAGTTGTGATTTTTGAACAAGTTATGTAAAATAGAATATTTATTTAAAGGACGATTTCTAGAACGTTATATGACATTTTGAAGACACTAAGTCATCATTCAAAATTTGAATGTAAGTAAAATTTGTGCAAGCTATGAAAAACACTCACTCAATGTCAGCTGTGTATTCATATATACAGTAGTAATACATGTCATTATTTTCATTGACTGACCCAGGCAATAAGTTCTGAAGTACATGGCTTATCTTTTGCGGCACCTGTTGGAGACCAATACTATAAAATTCTGCTTATAAGCATCCCCCCCAGATATAAGCTCATTTACCTGCATGTAGACACTGAAAATACATCCCTACTATTGTTCCATATATAGAAAGGAATTTGATTTATGATCAATGTACAGTAATTCAAATGAATTTGAACTTGATTTACATTGTAGAGAGGTTTTCACTTGAGTGTTAACTCATTAAATGTTCACTGCCAGATTTCCACATTTCCACACTTCCAGAGATAGACTGTTAACTGTTTTGCAGTCTATGATTGTGGTGGAAATGGAGACTGTTTTCGTTTTTCGAAGTGTTAGTCATCAGATCTTTAACCCGGTAGCAAGTCATTTGCTGCCCTCAGGGCCGATGGCGAATAGGGAAGTAGGTAATTAAGTATGTAATTAGCAAATCATTTGATAGTGCGTTTTGCAGTTGTTGAATACCTTAGAAATCATTGCGAAGATTTTGTTGAGTTTTTGGAAGGACAGTTGGACAGGTTTGACTATGTGAGTAGAATGTGAAGAAAGGGCACATGGTGCGATGCTGGTATAGCACAAGCTGTTGCAAATGCTTGAGAATGAAATTTGAGAATTAATATTGTAGAATCCGGAGATGGTTTTTCTGAGCTTATATGATTGTTAGCAACGGGTGCTACTTTACTGATCTGTAACACGAGACAGCCCAACGGGCACTTTGATCTTGCGATCGGGCGATTATATGAGAACATTACACAGACGATCGCTAACGTCTGCGGCGATTGGGGCGATCAGGATCGCTTGTGTTCTATCCTTCTAGCTTCTCTTTGGCTTCTTGGCCGTAAAACTGCAATAACTGAGAAGATAGGAGGCCACGAGTTTGCTCTTTCATTGAAGGCTGCCACTGTGTCGGATCTAGGGCTGAAATGATTGTTTTTCGTAGGTCTTCGCTCAAACCAAGCAATCGGGACGATCACATGGGAACCCCTGATCGCTTTTAATCGCTTCGATCGCCTGCAATCGTCTCAGAATTTGCAAACGATCGATGCGATAGAAACAATCGGGGCGATCATATGAAAACCAAGGCCTTTAATAAGGTAGCGCTCATTATTTGTAACGTTGGGCGTTAGGGGGGAGGGGAGTTGTTGTCTAATTATATGTTTGCTTTGAAAGAACATTTTTCATCGGTCCCCAAACCAAACCCAAGATCTGTTTGGTGTACCCACACCACCATGCAGCCACCAGCTTGCAATGAAGGCTAATGCGAGGAGTCTTTTTCAAATACAAATGTCATGAAGGCCTTTTTAACGATATTCCCCCGCATTAGCCTCCATGCATTGCAGGCTGGTTTCAGTCCAATACCGAGAATACAAATATGGTCTATTGTAGTAGATGCAAAAATAAAACACTTGCTATGATGGCCTGGGCACCAGTATATTTTGTTACCACTTTTTAAGGTTTTAAATAAGTAGCCCTGCTTTTTTCTTATTAGATTTTCCTTCCTAAGGAGGGGCAGTTACGTACAAAATACTATCGACTTACCATTTTTTCTAGTGCTCTTTAGGCTGTGGCTCTGTAGGCGATGTATTACTTCAGAGCATTGAAAATTAATTGCATTTATTCTGGTTAGGTCCTCATGGTATTTCCAAAAAAGCACCAGCCTCGTTCATGTTTAGTCTTGTCAACCCAAGCGGTCTCCCAGCAACAAAGATGCCTTTGATAGCTGGACAAGAAGGAAATGCTATTGTTTGCAACAGTCGCTACGGGCCAACATTTGGACTGAACAATGGAGTCAATGACCTCCGTATTGCTATTGAACCAAATTCCAAGAACTGCTCCACAAAGCTGAACAGCTCCTATCAGTGTCCAGAAGGTCAAAGTGCTGACACATTTTTAACAGGAAATCAAAAATTTACTCTCAGCGAATTGGAAGTTTTTGGTTTTGAAAAGAGAGAATCTTCTAAATCTTTAAAGATCTTTTAACAAACCTTCTCCTTTTTGCAAACCATCGCATCTCAGACAACTAAATTTAGTTTTTAAAAGTTGATCAAACTGTTGGTAAATTAAACTAGGATTAAATTGAATAGTTTTAAAGATTGCTCCGATCTATTATATTTTTTATTATTATTATTAGTTGAAAATGATGTAACTTTTTATTTAATGGCTAAATGGTCAAATATTGTTCATCGCCCAAAATGTTAAATGGAAATGTTTGATTCCTTAACCGGCCTTAAAATTACGATAACACGATGAAAAATACGTCAAAAACGTTAAAAATAAATTTTCGCGAGTCTAATTTCGTGATATTTTAAAAATCGCGAAAATCGCGAAAATTAAGTCTCGCGAAAATAAGTAACAATAAGGTAGTTTTAGCTAACGCGCCTATAACTGCGATCACATGATCTTTGCTTTGAAAATATAGCATTGTAAATTGCAGTAGATGTTTTAGTTTAATAAAACAGTTGTGCGGTGCACTTGACCTATTGTTATATAACATTTACTGTGTATCAACCGTGTAAAAATGCGGACTAACATTCTGCTATCTAATTGACTTAATTGAGCGCGCGTGCGTTCGTGTTCAAATCCATTTGTTGTCGTAAAAAAGTATAATTCTTTTCTGTTCGAAAAATTTATTCTGTGACCAAAATTCCCTCGCGAAACTTCGTGTTGTTTTGCAACGAAATTTTCCTTAATTGAAGATATTGTTGAGGAGATAGACTTTCTAAAAGTCGTTCGCTTTCCGTTTCCGGTTTGGTGGAAGTAGACCCTCGGACTCTCACTCTTTGCGCTCTCTCTCTCGCGCTTCGCGCTTCGCGCTCTGTGAGCTCGACTTGTAAGCAAGTCTACTGAGGAGGCACCCTTTTCTTCGAGCACGAAAGAGGTCACATTTTATACTTGTCTCCCTCCAGCACCTCAGAAATCCGACCCCGCCGAGGCAAGATCTCCCCCGGTGGGAGGGGGAGGTACTACGAAAATTCTTATACGGGTAGGCTCCATATGTTTAGTTTTAAACCTTTCGCTTTTTGTAACCGTCACTTCTGAAGATGCGTGCTGTAGCGTGTAGTCCATGTGTTATGTTTGTTGCCGCTGTTTGTATTTTAATTCTAGTGAAATTGAAATGGCCAAGAAACAAGAGCGTATATGAGGCTCCATTCGTATACCTTCCATAGGAAAATGGTACCCCTTTAACATACCTACAGAATGAGTTGTATAAATACATCCCTTTACTTTATATTTCACTTGAATAGCCCCTTTTTGGTAGTTTTTAAAACTAATCAAAAACGTTCCTGTAACTGAGCACTCAAAAAGTCGCTTGTTCCGTCAAGCTTGCTCAGAAAGGAGCAAAGACTCGAGTTACACGAGAATTACGATGACGACAAATCAAATTTTATCCTCTTGCAAAGTTATTTTCTCGCGCGCTCGCCTGCTTGCCCTGACTGATTGACCCTCGGAAAGAAATAAAGGTCTTGAAGGGGGAGGGGAGAGGTGGGAGGAGAGGGGGGCGGTGTATGTAAATCTCATTTCCCAGTCTATTGCTTTCCCGACGTTTCCAAATCCCAGTCCCGGTTCTATTGTGTTTTGTTTGTGATTCCCAGTCCCAATGACCCAAATTTCCTTTTCCCAGTGAAAATTTGCCGAAATTTCAGTTCCCATTTTGTCCTGCGATCACACCATGACTTTTCTGTCCTGTCGGTTGCTTACTTTTTAAACGCACGTAAAGAGTGTAATAGAAAAGCTCGGCGGGTAGAGTCGTACAGTGGTTGCTGTCATGTTGAGGTTTCGCGTGACCTGTAAACTTGACGTGACAAGTGTTGTGTGATCAAAAACAATGAAACATACATCACTTCCGCTAAATTACCGAGAATCAACAGACAGTTTTAATAGTCGGAACAGCTCGTGTTTTCTGCTGTGTTTAGCACGGTGGCTCTTTGTTTCAAATATGTCTGCATCACGAAACTCGAAGGAAGAAGACAGTATTCCCGAGGATGATGAAGCTCTTCAGAAAGCCAACAACTACATCAAAGAACTGTTTGGCATATTAAAGCAAGAGACACACAACGTTCGCAAGGAAAAGGAAGCTCTTGACGAGGCAGCACAGAAGCTCGAGCACGTCCATTTCTCGAAAATGGTAAAACTTAATGTCGGCGGCCACCTTTTCTCGACCAGTTTGGACACACTGACTAAAGATCCTGGTATGTTTCGGAATTATGTACCATCATTGTGAATATGTACTAAATACTAACGGATTTTTGGCTGAGTACAGTTTACATCATCGTGTTTTAATATTCCAGGTTCGATGTTACACGCCATGTTTTCAGGAAGATTTGAGACAAAGCCAAGCGAGGATGGATCTTACTTCATCGATCGCGATGGAACTCACTTCCGGTATATCCTGAATTATCTTCGCACTGGGCAGCTTATTGTGCCTGAAGACAAGATCATTCGCAGAGAGCTTCTGGCCGAGGCTGAATTTTATCAAGTTGAAGGAATGATCAATGACCTCAGAGCAGGATCCTTCAAGAGTTCATTAATCCTGTCGTCAGATCAATGCCAAACCTTGATGAACTGGTTGAATGGCACCCTGGCCCTCACAAGCAGAAACTTGGTCCCTTACTTAGCATATCGCACTTCGCGAAATGGCTTAAGTGCTACCAACTTTCACATGTATTGTGACAACAAGGGGCCGACGGTGACAGTGATCAAGAGTGGAAATTACATATTTGGAGGATATACCGACCAACACTGGGATGGTTAGTCGAGTACTTATCTACTGGCATGTTTGTTATTTCATTTTATTGCTGATCAGATCTCTCAGTAGATCCTACGAATAGCAGCATTATCGTTTGCGGTCCCTTGCAGTTTTAGTCTTATTTTTAGACATACAGCTACCTTAACAATAACAGAAGGTTGCGCTGTTTAAAAATCTGACTTTTTACTAAAAAATGTTCTCTATAACACCTGATTTTTTTTTCAGCGCTGTCGATGGTCAAATGCCCGACCATCCGGGCTTTTGTTTGAACAAATTCCCCACTATCTGGGCCTTACTAGCGGTCAAATGCTCGCCGGGGGTTGCCCGGGGGTGATCTGGCTTAGAATTGACTGTTATATGGCCCTGCTCATAGCATTATTTTCGATCAGATGACAAGTTTCCTTTCTTTATTAGGTTCTGGGGCTCACAAAAAAGCACCAGCCTCGTTCCTGTTCAGCCTTGTCAACCCAAGCGGTCTGCCGCCAACAAAGATGCCTTTGATAGCTGGAAAAGAAGGATATGCTATCTACTGCAACATTAGCTATGGGCCAACATTTGGAGGTGGCAGTAACTATGATCTTTACATTCCCAATGCACCAAATTCCAACAATTGCTCTGTAAACCTGAACAACGCGTACCAATGCCCAGCAGGTCAGAATCCTACCACGTTTCTAGCAGGAAATCAGAACTTTAATGTCAGTGAAATGGAAGTTTATGCATTTTCCAACTAAATTGAAGAGTGATCTGCAACAGCTCTCATTTCAACTATTTCATTAGGTGCATGAGTCGATTAGAAACCATTTATTAAAGTCATTATACGGTAACGCTTAATACAAAGTGTGATTTAAGTAAATTAAAAGGTTGCGAAGCCAATAAAGTTGCAGTCATTTGCATTGTACGAGGCCTGGATATAGGTGCTTGAATCTCCGTTATCATTAAAACGTTTGGTGATTTCTGAGCTGTCTGTAAATATTTCAGCTTATTTCTCGGCTATCAGTCGATTAAGCAGTTTTCAGATCTCAGCTATCCGTTAAGAAATGCTTTTTTTTTTTCAGTTGACAGTTAACATTTTGACCAATTGTAAAACAATAAAAATGCAAGCAAGATACAAATTCTCTTTAGATACTTATTCGTGTGTTCAATTGAGTAAAAAGTACTTTTGATGTTAAGAGTTAGGTGTTGTATCATTAAAAATATAATATTGAAATATTTTAGGTGCTTAAGACATAAAAACTGTACGACTTGCTTTCTTAGTTAACTGATCAATTGTTATATTCTTGTAACCTAGTCACTGTACAAACAGATGTAGCGTTTCCAAGGAACCAGTCTTTCCACAAAATATGTATCAACTACAAAAAATATTATTGCATAGGCAAATGAACAATGTAACTTAGTTGTTTTTAACTGTACACCTTAAATATAACTTATAAACTATTTTTCTTATTCAATTGGGCTCAAACACGTTTTTCGGGCATCATTGCTGTTTTGAAATATCTTCTATTTTCCAGCTGTGTTGGATATGAAAGTTGATTGAGTAAACACGGGTGTCGATAGAAACAATAAGATAAAATTGAGGAACTACTTTCTGAAACCGCCTCCTATAAGTCCAATCCCCACGTCCGCGTCGTAGGAGGTGGAAACAGGCAAAGTAAGGGATTGCCAGGCAGGGCGAAGTATGGCGGGGAGTTTCACTCTCCTGGCCGCTACGGTAGCCATGAAGGCCTGCCTGGACCTACCCCGAAACGTGCTGGCCAACGGGGACCCTGGTGAAGCTGACTGGGCTAATCACCCACCAGTGGATTGAGCGATTACAGAAACGGAAACAATGTTTACAACAGCTAGCCTGATTCTAGAAGAGGCCTCTTTGGAGAGCTGCATGACGCCATCTGGTGAAATCCCACGGGAAGCCAGACGGCCGACAACTCTTTTGACGATGAAGGGCAGGACTAGGATTGGGACATGGAATGTCCGCACCCTGTATGAGGCAGGAAGGGCCACTCAAGTGGCAAACGAGATGCGCCAATATAACATCGCGGTGCTTGCTATCTGTGAAAGCAGGTGGAATGGAGCAGGTCAGGTTACGCTAGCGACTGGAGAGCAGCTGGTTTACTCTGGGCATGAAGACGAACAACATGCACACACGGAAGGAGTGGCGTTTATGTTAAGCGAGTCAGCAGCAAAGGCCTTGACTGAATGGAATCCAGTGTCACCAAGGATTATCACAGCAAGATTTAACTCCAAGGGCAGAAAGGTCACCATCATAAACTGTTATGCCCCAACTAACACCGCAGCAGATGACCAGAAAGAAGAATTTTATAGTAGTCTCCAAGGTGTTTTAGATCACATACCAAGACGAGACATCAAAATTCTTTTGGGTGACTTCAACGCCAAGATAGGTCCTGACAACACCGGCAAGGAGAGGGTCATGGGTTGCCATGGGTTGGGCTGCATGAGCGAAAATGGAGAACGGTTTACCGATTTTTGTGCTTTCAATGACCTAGTCATTGGTGGAAGCATTTTTCCCCACAGAGCCACTCATAAAGCCACCTGGATATCTCCCGATGGACGAACGGCAAATCAGATAGACCATATTACAATTGCCAGGAAATGGAGATCGAGTTTGTTGGACGTGAGAGTAAAGAGAGGGGCAGACATTGCCTCAGACCACCATCTTCTACTGGGGACCTTTAAGGTGAAACTTAGGGCATACCGCGACACTTCAGCTAGACCTCACTGTAAATACAACATCCCCAATCTCAGTTGCAGTGAAACAGCGAAGATGTTCAATTGCACAGTAAAGAACAAGTTCTCCGCCCTTGAATTTGTGGATGACGATCTCAACAATCACTGGGCAGGATTGAAAAAGACGTGGCAAGAGTCATGCGATGAAGTCCTAGGTAGAAGGGCGAGTAACCGAAAGGAATGGCTGTCCAACGAAACTTGGTCTCTGATCCTGCAGAGGAAAGGTGTTAAGGAAGAGATCAATGGATGCAAAGAGCAGGACAGACAAAGGGACTTAACATCACGGTACTGGAAATTAAACAAGGAGGTAAGGAAGAGTGCTAGAAAGGACAAGAAAGAATTCTTCAATGCTCTTGCAACTGAAGCTGAGACTGCAGCAGGGCAGCGTAACATGAAGAGGTTATACGAAATAACTAGAACGATGTCAGGAAAGAAAAGTAAACAGACAAGGCCAGTTAAGAACAAGGAAGGCAGGACCATCTCCACAGAGCCAGAGCAAAGGGCGAGATGGGCAGAACATTTCCATGACATCTTAAATAGACCACCTCCTCCTGTTACGCCAGGCTTTATTGAAACAAATGGACCCCTTCTAACTGTCAGCATCCATCCACCATCCAAAGCAGAGATTGTTAGAGCTGTGAAACAACTGAAGAATGGGAAGGCAGCAGGACCAGACGGGATTCCGCCTGAAGCACTCAAAATCGATCCTAACAACACAGCAGAAATGCTACATCCACTTTTCCTTAAGATCTGGGAAGCAGAGAAAGTTCCAACAGAATGGAAGCATGGTTATCTGGTGAAGCTGCCCAAAAAGGGAGATCTTGGACTCTGCAACAACTGGCGTGGAATTATGCTTCTCTCCATCCCAAGCAAGGTATTCTGCCGCATTATCCTTGAAAGGCTTAAGGACGCCCTGGACAAACAACTGCGATGTAATCAGGCAGGGTTTAGGAAAGATAAATCCTGCACTGACCACATTGCCACTCTAAGGATAATCATCGAACAATCCAACGAATGGCAGACTCCATTATACATGAATTTCATCGACTTCGAAAAGGCTTTTGACAGTGTTGATAGGAACATCATCTGGCAACTCATGCATCACTATGGAATTCCATCAAAGTTCATCAAGCTGATACAGGACCTATACGAGTCGTCATCTTGTCAAGTCATTCACAACGGGAAGCTGACAGAATCTTTCGAAATGAGCACAGGAGTTCGTCAAGGGTGTTTGTTGTCTCCGATGATCTTCATCATGGTGGTCGATTGGATTATGAGAGAGGTGGAAGATCAGGGTAAGACAGGAATCCAATGGACACTAACAACTCAACTCCACGATTTGGATTATGCAGACGACATATGCCTTCTTTCCCAAAAACTACAACATATGCAAGCCAAAACCAACAACCTGGCACAGATTGCAGAGACAACCGGCCTCAGGGTGAGCAAAGAGAAAACCAAAGTGATGCGAACCAAAAGCAAGCAGCGGGGCAAAATTAAGTTGAATGGCGAGGATCTGGAAGATGTCGAAAGTTTCACTTATCTAGGCAGTATCATCACAGTCACTGGAGGAACTGAGGAGGATATGAAGTGCAGAATTGGTAAAGCGAGACTGGCGTTCAACATGCTTAGACCAGTCTGGAATGCCTCCTCGATTTCCACCAAAACCAAGTTGCGCATCTTCACCACTAATGTAAAAGCTACGCTTCTCTATGGCTCAGAGACCTGGAAAGTGACACAAGCTCTATCAAATAAGCTACAAAGCTTTGTCAACAAGTGCCTCAGAAAGATCCTCAAGATTCACTGGCCAGAAAAGATCAGTAACAAAGAACTTTGGAGCAGGACAGGACAAGAGCACATACCAACTGAGATAGCAAGAAGGAAATGGGCTTGGATCGGCCACACACTAAGAAAACCAGGCACTGACACCACCAAGCAGGCCTTAAAGTGGAATCCGCAGGGGAAAAGAAAGGTGGGAAGACCTGCTAAGACCTGGAGAAGATCAACTGAGGAGGAGTTAAAGAAAGCTAACATCAGCTGGAACGCAGCAGAGAAGGCGGCAGCAAATAGAGTTCGGTGGCGAAGCATTGTTGACGCCCTTTGCTCCACCAGGAGCCTAAAGGAATAAGTCAGTAAGTCACTTTCTGAAACCGCTCCTTTTGGAAATAGTTGCGTTGGATTCTACCATACACTATTTAACTTCTGTCCGATTTTTATTCCAAACTTTGCTCGTTTTTACTGACTTCTCGGATGTTTTTAGTTGCAATGTTTGATTACTTTTGTATTTCGTTCGCACTTCGCACAAAGGTGCAAAACCAAAGCATTGATGCCTCATGAGATATGTTTGCGTTCCGTCCACGTACGCTTAATGATATGGATAATTTCTATGGGTAAACCCCTCCCACGAAACTGTATTTCGCAAGCGTATTCTTGTAACACCTAAGCCTTTCCCAAAATTTCAACAACAACCTTTATTGTAAATCTTAGCGCTACTCTTAACTATTAACGTGTAAACATGTTCCTTGTAAACTTTATAATGCTCGCGCGTTCTTGTTTGGACCAAACTTGCCTGTCATGATACTAAAATTCGAGAAAAGACAGATCATTCGGAAAGAAACTTTTTCGAAGGTTCGTGGCCAAGGTGGCGTACGACGCAGTCGCAGTTGAACGTAGAATATGCTGCGCATGAACTTACGTAAGCCTAAATTTGTAAGTTTAGTATTTTTGGTGACTGATTGACAGCTCAAGTTTGGCGCCTACATAAGCGCGCGAGCAAGATCAATCGATCAGAGTTGTAAAAGTTGCTGACCAGAACAGTTTATGAAACCCAATAAAGCAAGTTGGCAGAAAACCGAGTGTGGGAGTGGTTACCGCTAATCCCCGTCGTTTCCACTTCAACACAATTCTCAGCTATCGGTTAAACCCCGCCCAGACCCTCTTCCATGAACGCCAATATATAATACTGACCAAACCGATAAATACCTTATTCTTACTAATTTTCGCGCGTACTTAATTTCGCGAAAATTCAGGAGCCGAATTTCGCGAGTATTAATTTTCGCGATTGCAAGAAAAATTAGAGAAAAAGTGTATTAAATTTTGCGATTTTGTCATATTTTTATGGATCAGTCGTCAAAGACTAAGGAACTACTGGAAATACATGCACAAAGGCTCAATGTAACTACAAGGAGAATGCAAACGGAGACTTAAGTGACTGTACTAAAGAGATTTTGAACCAATTTACAAGCTGCCTCGAAACAGTAATCAGAGAAAGGGTAGTTAAAAACAAGACGGAAATACATTTTCAAAGGTGGATAGTTGCAGTTCTAAACATTTAAAATTTTTATTTTTTTGATATATAATATGGTATTAATTTTCGCGTTTTTAAATTTCGCGCAATGTTTCTTTCGCGCGTACTAAATTTCGCGATTTTAAAATAATCGCGAAATTTGGTACTCGCGAAAATTAGTAAGAATAAGGTAAGTTAAATCGGATTAGCGTCGGGTGTATGGACCAACTACCGGTCTAACATCGTTCACTGCGTAAAATTTTTAATTGTTTATTATCTTCAAACCAAGAAACATTACTAGGACATTGCTTAGTTCCTGTACCGGCTTTCCACAGGCCCACCTGCTCGGTTAATTTCAATTTGGTGATGCCGTAAACGAGACCACGTCACTGATCCGAAACGAATAGACTGCGCGACGTGATTTTTTAGGCCTAGGAACTAGGCAATCTTACTGAAGTCGTGTGAACAATACACAAGTGGATTTTCTTAAAATTTTTTTAGACGGTTTCCGCTAAACTTTTAAGCAATAGAGTTATCATAGTATGGTAAAAGTTTGATTACAGTAGTCAAAAATGTATCGAAACGTAAGCACTCAAGCTGACCGCGCGAGGGAAAAATGAATTTGAAGTTATCCATATTTCAGTTAAAACGGACGATTTACGTCAGTGCAAAATAAAATAACGCCCGTTTTAAGACATTTTATGAGTTTTGACCTTACCTTTCTCGTGAATGCTTTAGAATTTACTCGTGGGGTCACAATAAAGAAATGAACTACAGTGAGATGTTTCAGAAAGTACTACAAAATGCTACTGTTCTATGAGTAGATTTTTGGTAATTAATTTTTGGGTATTGCTCGAACTTTCAGCGGAATCCTATGTTGTCGCTTTTGGAATTTTGTTGTTATTCAAGAATAGGCAAAGAAAAAAAGACATAATTATATGGTGTTTATTTCAGGTTAATACTTAATTAGGGTGTAGATATATATTTGTAGTGAGGTAATTGATTTTAATTTTGGTAAATACGCCTGTAAACCGGGACTATGCCGTAATCAAGTAATTTTTAGCAGGGACGGCGGAGCCGGGGGGGCTTTATTCCCCCCCCCCCACTTTTTCCGAAAAAATAAAGACTTATTAAGAGAAGAGTCTGTTAAGCCCCCCCACTTAAAGTCACTAGTCAGCCCCCCCCCCCCCCCCCAACCTGGAAAACTGCTCCGCCGTCCCTGTTTAGTTAAATCCCGAGCATTGTAAATAGCAGTAGATGATCCAGTTTAATAAATTAGAAACGCTGTGTAGCACAAGTGTGTTTGGTAACTTTCGTGATCCCCCATCCCAGTCTTTGCACCCACATTCATCGTTCGACGAGTACATATTTTCTCAACAAAACTTCCCCGGCGTTTATTTCAAACTCGGCCTGGTGGACCCGGCTTTCCAGGTTGACCTTTTTAATTACCCATCTTACGAGACCCAGGGGCAGTTTGTCAGGGTGGAACAAATATTGTCCCTTCGTCCCGCCTCGACATACTGCCCCTTGGTCTCCGAGGACATGATTATTTCCAAAATTTACAGTATTACACACGGCACATGTATGGTGCAATCAAGGTTTTTGGCAGAACATAAACAATATATGAACTATATAGGAGCAAAAAATATCGGCAATGTCGCCAACTGCTTTCTCTTATCTGAAGGAACCCTAGCGATTTCTACGACATTGAGTTCCATGACCCAAGAAAGAAAGTGTGTCAGTCGTGACAACACGAATGCGAACATTGGTATGATTTTTTTGGTTTTACTCGGCCGTCCATCTTTGTTACGTTACGCCGGTACTTTTATCCTTTTCCTTTTATTTAGTAACATTATCAAAGCAACATACTGTGCTACTGAGTTGGCCTATTTAGAAGAAACACAAAAATGAATCGCGCCACAAGAAACTTCAGTCCGCCCGACTCATGTAACAAGTTGATAACACCGGGTGATAACAGCGCGCGCATATAAACCTGGCCACATCCAGCAGATAAATCACTATCCAGTAGATAGCGAAGTAGGTTTTGTATGACAGTTATCCACTGGATAGTGATTTATCCGGTGGATAGCGTTATCCACCCTTTCAACAATTGGACCCTGTTGAAGAAGAACGAAGACGTTTCCTTTGTGCACGAATAAATTATCACCGTAAAAAAAAATGTAAATACAATTTTAAAGTCCATACGCGGGACGAGGTACCCTCAGTGTCCGAGCCAGAGGCTCATGTGTAAGACGTAGGACTGATAAAGATCGAATTGGAATTTAGTAGTGTTGATTTTTGCGGAGGGAGGAAAACCGGAGAACCCGGAGAAAAACCCTCGGAGCGAGGACGAGAACCAACAACAAACTCAACCCACATATGACGCCGGGTCCGGGAATCGAACCCGGGCCACATTGGTGGGAGGCGAGTGCTCTCACCACTGCGCCATCCCCGCTCCCCCCAACCGTCAAAAGAAGAAGCGACTTGAGCAGAGGGCACGTCATCTCGTAGGAAACTTGACCTCAATTATTGTCGCAGGACAAATTTTCGGTTCAATCGAAGAGAATGATTGAGTTACCCCTGTCGATAGTATCAATGCTGACTTTGCTAAGAAACTGACAAGGCGTTTAACTCTAGGCCCTTTGCTGTGGCCACTCGAAAGTGGAAAGAATCTAGAACAAGTGTTGGTCATTTAAAGGGCACAAAGTCCAGGTCAACCTGCCGTAGAAGACTAAATTTTTTTCAATGATGAGGCTCAACTGGCAAATGAAGTTGGTAAATTGGATGACGAGGCTCAAAACGAGGCAGATGAAGCAGTTGAATCGGATTTATTATAGAGCGGACAAAGAGGGCCCATTAAAGGGGGGAAAAAACCTTTATGTTAAACAAACACACTATTTCACAATGTTTCAGCTACCAGAAGTTATGGTTCACAATTTAGAATTCACCTGTCGTGTTCAAAGACGAATATATTAGCTAAGGCATAAGCACGTTATGAAAGAAAAAAATATAAGTGTTAATACGTTCTCGATATAAATTTAAATGTGCACATTCGCCAGTATCACATTTTCCGTCTTTTTTAATAAAGTTGTGTTAGAACCAATTGAAGGTGCATTTATTTTGTATGCTCTCAAACTGTCATTATCCAAGCAGCTTTGAGTGGTGCCCATCAGAATCCTTCTAAACTATTTCAGTGATTCCCCTTTTGGGCTCTCTGTCACGACTGATCCCCTCTTCTGTTTTCCTTCAAATCAAGAGATCTCCCCAAAATTCCTTCCACCGACTCCCCCCCCCCCCCCGGCGATAAAAAATGGCAGGTTCCGCAACTAGTCCCGCACGGTAAGTATCTCTAGTACGTGTATTTGGTTCACGCATTTGCGCGTCGTATGTCGTATATCGGATGTCACGCTACAATATATTAAAAGCAACTTTGTTGAACAACAACAACAATGGGAAATATAAGATTCAATAAAAACTGTTGTTCAATATTAAGACTAAAACTGCAAGGGACCGAATACGAAACACGTGATGTGGCAACGCGTGATTCAGAGGACAAGTGCGTTCAAAGTACGGAACACGATATAGTGTACAAGTTAATGAGCAATTTATTTGCGTTAGCTTTTTGAGCTAGCTTCATTTAGATTCGCTACACCGTGCTGATGAATCACAATAAGGACGAAACAGCTGTCCACGGTTGCAATCCTGCTGTATCGGTTCTAGTCGGGTGGTGTCTCGTCTATTTTTCACGTACAATGATCAGCCTTGCAGTCTCGTTTATTGTTCACTGATTAGCAGCTTATCTCTGAAGATAACGGTTATTTTTACATTAGTTTGAAATTCAACAGATCCTCACACTGCATTTTATCGTGCTTTTAAATCAACAAAATCAATTTCAGAATTTAATTGTACCTGTACTTCGGAAACGTCATCGCTTCCGCATGCATTGCGTGCCGTTTATTTCCTTTCTCCCCAAGCCTCTACCGAGTTCGAATCCAACATGGCGGTCGCTTGAATTCTTCAGTCTCCTCATTGCAGTGCCTCTTAGTTCGGTTCCAAAGATGTCTTCATCACATACCTCGGAGGAAGAAGACGGTGCTCTTGGCGATGAAGCTCTCCAGAAAGTCAACGACCACATCAAAGAACTATTCGGCATTTTGAAGCAAGAAACAAAGAACGTTCGAAAGGAAAAGGAAGCTTTTGATAAGGTGGCACAGAAGCTCGAGCATGTGCACTTCTCAAAAATGTTGAAACTCAATGTTGGCGGCCACCTTTTCTCGACCAGTCTGGAAACCCTGACTAAAGATCCTGGTATGTTTCGAAATTATTTATCATTGTTGTGAATATATAGTTAGGTAGGTAATCGAGTTGAATTGCAGAACTGCTTTCAGAGTGCTCAATAGTAAACTAGAGCGTGATTATAACAGAAGATTTGTATTTGAAAGATCAAAAGTGCTGACAGGGCTAACCCCTCAGAAATGACTTTAAAAAACTTCTTCAGAAAATCTCATCTACAAGGGTGGGGGTGGATTTAAAATGGAATGTGGAATGGAATGCCCATAGTGGCACATACAGGCCGGAGCTTATCTCGGTTTCTGTAGCATGATCGATGGAATGCTAGTCCATCACAAGGCCCCCCAGCCGATTATGTCGCCAGTACCCATTTATACACCTAGGTGGAGAGAGGTACTATGAGAGTTAAGTATCTTCCCCAAGAACACAACACACTGACCACGGCCAGGCTTGAACTCGGACCACTCGATCAAGAGTCCAACATGCTAGCCATTCCCAGGGTCTCTCTCCCCCACTTTCCAGAGCTCTTGGGGGCGGGGGGAGAGAGACCCTGGGAATGAGATTGGCTAACAATTAGGCCATCAGCTGAATACATACTAAGTCTTAAATACCAGCGGATGTTTTACTGAGTACAGTTTCCATCATCTTGTCTTAATATCCCAGGTTCAATGTTACACGCCATGTTTTCAGGAAGATTTGACACAAAGCCAAGCGAGGATGGATCTTACTTCATTGATCGTGATGGGACTCACTTTCGGTATATCCTGAATTATCTACGCACTGGAGAGCTTCTTGTGCCTGAAGACAAGTTTGTTCGCAGAGAGCTACTGGCCGAGGCTGAATTTTACCAAGTTGAGGGAATAATTAATGACTTAAGAGCAGGATCCTTCAAGAATTCATTAATCCTGTCATCAGATCAGTGCCAAACCTTGATGGGCTGGTTGAATAACACCCTAGCCCTAACAAGCAGAAACTTAATGTTTCCCTACTTAATATATCGCACTTCGCGTCATGGCTCAAATGCTTCCAACTTTCACTTTTATTGTGACAACAAGGGACCAACAGTAACAGTGGTCAAGAGTGGAAATTACATACTTGGAGGATATACCGACCAACCATGGGATGGTAAGTTAAATGCTAATTCTGCTGGCATGACATACATGTACTTAGGAAACAGAAAACATGTAATTTTTAAGTATATAATTAAAAATAGTAGAAATCAGAGATTAGGAGAGTGCATTTGACCTAAGATAGATACTGACCACCAGGCAAAAGCTAAGGGACCGTTCATTGCCTGACAGTGCCTGTAAAATGGGCGATTCCAGAAAATATCCGTACCATACCACGGACGGTTTTGGAAATCCAAGGGAAGGGGGGTCATGAACTGGAATTCCGAAGGCATGGGGGGAACTAGAGGAAATTCCAAAGGCATGGGGGAGTCAGGTCTTGATTCAGAGGAGAAAAAAGACGATGTTTTGTGGACACCAAGTCGCAAATAAAGCACGAACTGACGACCGCGTAGCGTAAGCAGGATACAAGACTGTGAAGTATTGATCGATCAGGCACGTGTTTGCGTTCATTTACAAATAAAGAAAATCGCTAAAATGTGGGTTCACACAACCAGATGCCTTAACACGATCTCGATAGTATTATCTCCCAGTTTACACACGGTATCACACAATATCTTATTTAATGTTCTGCACCAGCTAGGGCATAAAATTAATGTAGGTTGTATTTGTTGAACAAGGGTAGGAGAAAAGTCTATTTTACATTTTCATCCCAGAATTAGTCATAATACTGTCCTATGTACAGATCGAGTCATTGAAATAATTTGATGTAAAATACGCCACATTAGGCGTATTTGTGAACCCTGACAGGAATCTAAAGAGCTGACTAAAAAATGAAAAATCTGAAGGGAGGGGGGTTAATGATATGGAATTCCGAGGGTGGGGGGAAATGCATTTGGAATCCGAAGGCAAGGGGGGCTAAAATATGGAAGCCGTCCGTGGTATGGTACGGATATTTTCTGGAATCGCCCAATATAATGGCCCCACTCTACAACAGATAGTTTTTTCCCTGAGGGTATCAGTATTGTACTCTGGCAGTTTGGTGGTTTAACCAATTTTAGATTCGGTTTGTGGGTACATTTGTATTTATCTGGCTGGTTAAGTCAAGAAATTATGGTGATTTTTTGCAGTCTTGAACAAAGTATGGCGGTCTGCGGACTGTACAACCCCCTGTAATAGACCCTCTTCCCTGACCTCCCTGAAAATGGTGACAATTAAAACTTATCAAGCTAAACTTAGATGGGAGGTGGGGTGGCCTAATTGTTAGTGTGCCAGACTCCGGATCGAGCAGTTCGGGTTTGAGCCCTGGCTGGGGTCACTGTGTTGTGTTCTTGGGCAAGATACTTTACTGTCATAGTGCCTCTCTCCACCCGTGACATAATGCTGGAGGGTACCCTGCGATGGACTAGCATCCAATTCAGGGGGGAGTAGAAATATTCCTAGCTGCTTAATGCTACAGAAATTGGGATAAGCTCCAGCAGTATGGGCCCCATGGCTCGAGTCTTCCCCTATAGGCTTAACTTACAATATCAGCCACCTTGAAGTAAAAAGTGGTATAATAATAATACTGCTAGTGCATTGATTAACTGTTTTTTTATGGGAGATGATTGTTAGCTTGGCTCAACTGTGTTTGCATCCAAATACTGTAGCTAGTTGGTGAGATTGACTTGATGCTGCTTGGTACATAATTTACAAAGGAGAGGGTCAGGGTGGATGGATGATAGAACAAGTATTGTTCTAGAAATCTAGAATTAGATCTAGACATCTAATTATAGATGTCGAGCATACAGCCCTTAGAGGTAATTACTTTGAGTGCTCCCCCCACCTTATACAGCAAATTTTTCTCATGGCTCCATTTGAACACATTATTTTGGCCTGGCTCACCTCAAATTGCACCACCCACTTTTTTTATAAAATGCTTAAAACTGGTAAGAATACTGTCCATGTGACAAAATTCTTGTTAACACTGTGTTGAATTGCCTGTGGGGGCCACTAAATTTTTTTAATATGTCCCAAGGTCCAAACCCATACCATTTTATATACCATTGTTGACAGAAAAGGTGGCCCTTTCAAATACCTTCAGAAGGATTACTACACCTTTAATTTTATTAACTTAAAGTTTTCACTTCAATGAGCCCTTCAAGTACATGGATGAATCAATTGTTGGGTGGGTCTGTTTGAAATATTTTAAAAGGCCCTTTTAAATACATAAATGACAGTTTTTCACTTGCCTTTGTAGACACGTTGTTGCAAAACAGAAAAAAAAACGAAAAGAATAAAATTTATGTGGGATCCCTAGGGTAACCCCATCACTAGTCTAGGGTTACCCAATCATCTTGTAAACAGCGTCAATGTTCTGATTTCCTCTGTCTTAGCTTGGTGAAATTTAACGAGTTTGAAAAATCAATAAAGTCGGGGTGTGTTTATGCACTGGTATGTTTTAAACTGGTATTTGTAAACCTGTTTGTCAGCTAGAAATACTTCAGAGTGCAGAATTCTCTTTTGTGATGATTTGGTCATGATCTTGTCTCACTCACTGACAGGCAGAACTAATTAATTAAGTCATTATTAAAAGGACAATTGCCATAAACTAGTTGTAGACATGTTTCCTTTCTTCATAAGGTTCTGGGGAGTACAGAAAAGCACCAGACTCGTTCCTGTTCAGCCTTGTCAACACAAGCGGTCTGCCACCAACTAAGATGCCTTTGATAGCTGGACAAGAAGAATATGCTATCTATTGTGACAGTAGCTATGGGCCAATATTTGGAAGCGGAAATGACCTTTGTATTGCCGATAGACCGAATTCCAACAGCTGCTCTGTAAAGCTGAACAACTCGTACCAGTGCCCAGCAGGTCAGAATGCTACCACATTTTTTACAGGAAATAAGTACTTTACTGTCAGTGAAATGGAAGTTTTTGCATTTTCAAACTAAAATGAAGAGTGATTTGCAACAGTTTACATCTCAGTTTATTATCATGCAACTATTTTATTAGGTGATCATGATCAGTAATCATTTATTAAAGTCGTTATACTCTACAGCTTTATACAGAGTATGATTCAGTAAATAACAAGGTTGTGAAGCCAATTGAGTTGCTATTGTACGAGGGTCTGGATATAGGTGCGATACTGGTACGATTTCTGAATTGTCAGAGAGTTTTCAGTAAACATTTCAGCCCATTTCACACCTTTTTTTTCATCTTGTGAATGAGTGAAGCTATTGAGGCACAATGTTAGCTCCGTTATGGCGAAAATGCATCAAAATCGCCATGATACTGCCCCTTTAGACCTTATCCAGATCCTCTTACATGGACACCAATACCAAACCGATAAGTAAGTAAAGTCAGATAAGCGTTAGTTGTATGGACCAGCTACAGGTGAAACATTGTTTTTATTTTTTTTTGTTTAATTATTAAGGTCGCGCAGGACCCTTGCTCATAATAAATTCATAAGCCAAATTTCTTAACGGGGTGCTATCTTGTAAAGCTTTAATTCGCTCGTTTTGAACACCGATCCTCTAAAATTTATCAAGGATTAAGGGACGAGGAAACAACATGATTGTCCTTTTACTGAGAGATGACCGTTTACTTAGTGTTACAGGCCAGAGCAGAAGATGTGTCCAAGTTTTCGGCTACAACAGCGCACCGAAAAATGACCTATATTCCGGACTGTTCACAAACCGCAGTCGCTCTAAGAGTAAAATGAAACTAAAGATCACCTGAGCGTTATTCATCGCTCCAACAAAAGAGTCCCAGCAGTTCCCCCCCCTGACAAACGGCGAATGAAAGCAGGCCGCCGAAGACCTCGAGATGTTACCCGACGTGCACATTCACAGCGAAGAATTCGCTTTGTCAGCGCCGGCACGCAAGCTGAGAACAAACCGACTGACAAGAGAAACGTGTCATGATTCGTTTGTTGTCGGCTCAGTCGTCGCAGTTCGTGCATACTCTTTAAATAAATACAACAAGATTTCAAGGGTCCTGCGCGACCTTAAGTCAAGGTATTAGATTTTGTCATCTTCAAACCAAGAAACATTACTAAGACAAATTTATGTAGTGTGAACGATGTACAAACGGATTGGCTTTGGCATAACAGTGTGTAAGAATGTTGTTGTTGTTGCATTTGAAAGTTTGTTATTATTAAAGAAAAGCCAAAGAAAAAAGGCAAATAGTGTGGTGTTAATTCCAGGTTGATCACGTTTTACAGAATATTACAAATAGTAGATGCAAGTTTTTAGTCTAAAATCAAATAAGAAATTCCTAGCATTCTCCTATCCAACTGGCCACAACAATTTCTTCTTTGCATACTTTCACTTGCACGCAAAGCTATCTTACCAAAGCTTCGAACTTTGTAAAAAGTGACGCACTTTCAGTTGAAAAAAGTCTGCGTCGAGCCAAGAGCCCCATACAAGCCGTAGCTTATCCCAGGTTTCGTAGCATTAAGCCTCCGACTGGAGACGACTAGCTCCAAAATAAAATTCTTTAAACCTAGCAAAATGACCTTCTTTCACGGTTAACGCTTAAAAAGAGAAATATTTATTACTCACGTTCAAAGGACGAGAAATATTCAAAGGGGATTTAGTTCCTCAGCTGCTCATTCTTCATTAAAGAAGCCAAAGAGTCGTGGGCTATCGGCTTCAGTTCAGGGCTAATCGTCTTGGAGGTAAATGCCCAGATACCTTAAAGTCGTTACATAGAACTGAGGGTTATGGGGTATGATTCATTGCACTTCGCTCTTTGCTATATATACTGTTGCCAATGCCGAGCCTAGAAGGCCGTCAATATCCTTCCGTCTGGAAGATGAAACTAATAAAAGTTGCAGTCTGACCTATTATACGTCAAAACACACGGTGCCAATGTACCGCATAAAAGGTGGGGGTATCTCTGTTAACCCCCCACCACCCGAGTACCTTATAGGTTGGTGTCTTGTTTGTGTAGCCCCCACTCTACAAGAAGCACATTTGAAGCCTTCTGTTTAAAGCAGTTAAAGGTCCTTGTAAACAGAATATTGATTTAGACTACAAGCAGTCCCTATTTTTTTGCAGAGTCCGTCGAGCGTGAAGCGAAAACATTTTCGCAGCGTCCGTAGATTTTTTTCGCTTTAAACTCGACGGACTCTTCGAAAAAAATTTTCCCTTTAAGCTCCACGGACTATGCGAAAAAAAATAGGGACTGTTCGTAATCTATATTAAATTTACATCTTAATTTTTAGACTTGTATACCTCTGAACTAGGCGCAGGATCCTCTTTGAATATAGCCTGCGTAGCAGGCGTCTGTGTACCTTTTTTAATACGCGCCTTTCGCGTTTCCCATACGTGCGCTCGAAACTACGGCGCCAGCTACGCAAGCTACCTCGAATACACTTGTTGACGTTGTTGTGACCACTTCCTTAGGTTAAAACAAAACTCTCTCTCGCGTTCAACTTTTAAACAGCTTGCATGCAAAGTTCTCTTACCTTGCTTTATGCTTCATAACTGGTAATGCATATAGTGATGTTTCATTAAGAATAATCAGCAACATTTCTCTGGAATTATTTTCTTCTTGACTGCGGAAAAAGAAAGGAATAATGGGAATTTGAGAGTAGGAATAATGAAATAATGGACACTAAATTATTCCACTGTAACCAAGGCATAAACCACTTTTTCTACTGTTTTCTGTACCTAGCCTTACTCGAATGTTAAGCTATACTCAGAGAGATATTATTATTAGCGCAGCGCGAAAATACTCGCGGGCTAAGTCCGCTTGCGTTATCGGCGAGCGGCCGAATTCCCTCGCCGTTCCCTTCCCTTGCCGTTCTCCATAAGCAAAGCACTCGCACTCGGTCGCGAATCCCGCCAGGTACTCAGACTATCAGAGAAATAAATTTAAATTTTTCAAGAAACACTCGTTATCTGCACGAATTTTTGAAATTCGTCATGTACCCTAAGCCTTTGAGAAAGCCAAAGTACAGGAAATTCAGTAGTTGAATTAATTTGATCAAATTAGTTATCTCATGCTTTCTTTGAAAATAACTCCATTTTGTTTCAGAGAAATCCACAGTATTGCCGCCATTTTTTGAGTTTTTTAAACAGCGAAATGTAAGCATTGTTTATGTGCGGCGGAAATGCGCACATTAAAAAATTCATTATCTGGCTTGAGTTATGTGTATAAATACTTTGCACCCTTATGTGACAGGGCTGGAAAGGATGAATATTTCAAGCTTGTAAAAACCTCTGTGGGTTGTTTTGCCCCAAGTACCCATGGGATAACTTTCCTGTCCTCCGTCGACCAAGGAAGTTTTATTCTCGTTCCCAGTCTCCTCGTTGGTATCATTACGAATGTTCACGTGACTGTAGCTCTTCGGATCAAACAAGAAAGCTCGCGACGAAGGCCAGCTACTTCAATCTGTTCGATACGACGAAAAGGTAAGAAATAGTGCCCGGCTATTCAATAAATGCTTCTGAATAAATAGTATCTTTTTGTACTACTATAATTTTACACGTTTGTACTCGACAAATTTGTCCGTTTCCTTGTTCAGTGGAAAACGCATTAGCAAACATGTTGGCTTCTCGCAGTGAACAAAATATGTACGCTGCGTTTGACTCGGATTTTCAGCCTCAAAAACTACACAAAAGGGTCACGATAAATTGAACTGACTTCCGGTACTGTGGGATTGTATGATTAGAGCGCCGAACCTTATAATTATCATGTTATATGAGCTTTTGTAACGCATACAAACAGTCTAAAAAGACTCGTTTTTTTGCGCGGACTTCACAAGCAGTTCAATTGGTACACGTAGTTCCTCTTTCGATATTAAATTTCGTTCTTACATGAGTTTTGCGACGTAACTGAACAGGTCATAGTGTTAGTCCGTCAGATAAGAATTTTCTTGAAGAAGACTAATTCATAAATTTCTATCATTCTGCTTTTTGCAACCTAAAACTTCAACATTTCCGTACAATCCAGACATGATAGTCGAATTGTCGAGAACATGTTTTTTCTGAGAATTCACTCTGTTGACGCGTTTCTTTCTTAGAATCAAGAACGTCAGATCGAAAATTATTCCTCGAAAGCTCTGATAGTTAAGTCCCGTATTCTTGTTATTTGCTCGTTATAACTACAAAGAGAACTTTCTTAACCTAACAGGCAAATGTTGAGATGCTTGCTTTCAATTGCATGCGTAAGCGGAATGTATGCGACAGCTTTAAGCCAACGTCGCCTCAAGTCATGTTTATTACTTTCGTTTTGCTTGAATTTTCACCCCACAGCTTTTTCCCTGTAATAACTTTACGCGAAGCACGGGATCTGGCGTTTGACAATGTCATTTCGAACATTTAAAAACGTTTTAGTTGTGAGCCTCATGTAAATAGCGTGTTTAGTCTCCATTAGTTGTACCTTGTATGCAAATTTGATATCCACATTTGAAAAAAGCTTTGCGCTTCTGTTGTTTTGATGCTCCTTGTGACGTGTGATTCAGTAATTTCATGGATAATGAACACAAATAACTGCATACCTTTATTTACATGTTTTAAAGAAAACGGCTCAAGCAAACTCTATGGGTCCCTATGCCATGCACAGCACAGTGTTGTATATACTAATACAGTCGAAGCTCTCTTAACGGACACTCGTAAGCGGACAGCTCTACTTACGGCCGCCTTGTTTGAAACCCCGTTTTACGCTCCCATACAAACTCTGTATTTTTACATTCTCGTAAGCGGACATTCCCGTAAGCGGCCGTGGACACTTTCGGAGATTACGACTTAGACTTTTTCTTTGTTTTTATGCTCCTGTAGGCGGACACCCCAAAGAAATTCCTTTCTAACAACCTCTGTATCTTGTATTTATCAATCAGCTTCACACGCCTTCGTCACAATGATTTCACAGAAATTACAGTACAATATTTCAGTGTTTTTTGTCATCATCCACGTCTGTCCGGCGGAGCCCCGTAGCAGCCATCTATCCCTTACACCTCTAGTGGCCGCTTACGAGAACCATTCTCGTAAGCGGCCGCTCCAGTTACGGACCTTTTCGCTTCCCGAGGGTGTCCGCTTACGAGAGGTTCCACTGTAATTCCAACAATACTTGGATGTGATTGGCTAGTGGGGATTCTGGTAAATCCTTATTGGAAAAGGCTAGAATGTACTTGAAGTACAGTACGTTCTTTTGCAAAAAATGGACACAAATATAAATCATGTCTTGATTTGTTTGCTCTCAATGGACTTGTTTGTTAAAACATAATTTTATAGTGTTCTAGAAACTTGCTTATATACTACATGTAAATAGTTTTACTCAAATAGTCAAGAAGTTTAGGAACTTTGAAATTGTAATTAGCCACCAATTCTTGCTGGCAAATATTATAAAAGGGTAGGGATCTCACAAGTTTAGGTATACGAAAGGGTATGGAAATCTGTCATTAAGGTTTTTTAAAGGGCCTTTAGTTAAAATATTTTGAACAGACACAATTTATGGCTTTTTTTAAATTTATTAAGGGGTACATGAAAATGACAAGAAAACGTCCTGTTCTAAGTCTCTGCCATGTCTTCCAGTTATATGAAAGGGGTACCTTTTTTCAGTAAAAGGTATACAAAAAGGGTACAATTTCTGTCAACATTGTATATAAAAGGGTAAGGGGTTAGAGCTCGGGACAGAGCCTCCCCATAGTAGTAGTTTTAGTACCTTCGCCGGTACTTGCACCTACCCAACCAAAATCCTGTCTCAAACAGGCTTACATTTGATACAACACTAGTAAAGCTTTTTATGATGCCGTGATTATCTTAACAGAAAACCATCATTATGGCTGAGGCGACAATAATTGAGAACACATTCAAAATGACAACACCTGAAGATTATGACAAAGAAGCAATCTCAGCAAAACGGATGAAAAGAGAGGCTGGTTCAGTTACAGGAAAAAGTGTTGTAGTTTTGAAGAGCAGCGATGTTATAAAAAGAGACACTATCGTGTTTATGCCAAACACGATTGAAATGGCACAACTTAAGAAACCAGAGAGGGGACAATTTAAGACAAATGTACAAATTTCTTCAAAGATGACAGAAAGTGACATAAAAAAGACATTGATGGAGACCTTTCCTATTTTAAGACGTCAAAGGTAAATTTGTTTTGTTAAAGTTGTATAAAATTATAGTTTGTGTAGAAGCTCAGGTAGTGTCTGGCCCTATTCTCCCAGAGGAGAGCTAGGATCATCATCATCATCATCACCCTCGGATTTAACTCTTTCTTGTCACGCACGGCCATTTACCGGTCCTTTTGGACCGGTAGCACGAAAATTCCTAGAAAATTTGCCTTACTTACGTTTTCCTCCAAATTTGGAGAACAGGAAGCTGATATGATTAGCCAATTACAGAGCGATTTTGGGCCAAGACACTTGAATGTGCCTTACATGACCAATTTTTCCAAGCGAAAAAAAAAATTCAACATGGCGGACGTGACTACGGAATCAGTCGAATGAATTTAAACAGCTTTTAAAATCCGTTGAAGATGGTTTTTGAAGAGGAAGTTGATCCAGAAGGTTTTTCAAGTCTCAAACAAAGTTATTTGGACAGTTAGCTCGAAATTCGAAGCGAAAAATTGAGGTAAATGATCTTTTATTTTGCTTCGCACGTGTTTGTGTCTGTTTGCGATATGAGCACAATAATGTCATGTTGTTCAAAATGCGACAAAAAAACCGCTCGGATCGCCGTTTTATTACGTTTAAAACTCGTCTTTATCATAAACAATTTGTCCTTTGTCGAGTTTGGGAATGTAAAGCTCAATTTCTTTGATAATCACTCGTTTTGTAGGGATTATGCAGCCGTGAGTAGCCGCACGTAACTTGAGCTCTGATAAGTCGTTGCCATGGAAACTGAAATGCGATCCTTCTATTTACGTAAGAAAAAAAATTAATAATTAATTCCCTGTTTGGAATTTTTTCATCCGGTTTTCGGCACCAATTTTGTCTTAGAATACGGAAAATGATTACTTGGACCTTAAAATTTACCCAGTGGAGCGTTTTTGCACTATTTCAGTTTTGCCTAAATTTTGTGACTTATTTTTACTGATTTTTTGTGATTCAGAATTTTTTTTGAAACGTTTTAAGTATCCATGAAGGAGATTTTATTTTTTCTAGAAAGCATATTTTGTGCCCTTTCAAATGAGATATTGGAGACTTTAAATACTTTTGGAGTTATTAAATAAAACGTGCGACACGGTCAATTTTGCATTATTTTTGATGTGACAACAATGAGTTAAAGAGTAGCTTATACAGCTAATATCTCCGAGCATTTCACAGTTAACACAATACAACGGGCAAAGACCAGACCATAACACCGGGAACTCCATGCCCTACTCTTTACGATAAGCGTGTGGGTTCTTTTACGTCCCCTGCTGACCATAACACTAAAGATGCAGGAGACGGGGCCCTACGGTTTATCGTCCTTATCCGAGAAGACTAGAATATCTAACCATTTGCAGATGTTATTGCAAAGGCAGCACATTCTCCTCAGTTATTTTAAGACCCTGAGTGTTGGTCCGGTCTGGGACTAGAACCCGAGACCTCCCACACTGTAGACTGTCGCTCGACCAACTGCGCTAACCGGATCAAGATGATGAGAAGTTCAGGTGTTATTGTAAGGTTTGTGTTCCACACACTTTTACCCCTAATACTCTTCCCATAAAAGGGTTTTGACTTGAACCTCCCTATATATCCCCCATCCTTCCATCCACCTTCCCGTTATCCTTCAAACCACCATTTCCCATCCCTCAATTCTCATATCCCCCATCTCCTAACACCCTAACTCCATTCTCCCATCCCCCCATCCCCAATTCTCTGTCACTCATCTCCCCATCCCTCTCAGGAAAGTCAACTTTAGCTTTATATTTTCCTTTTTAAAATTACATCCCTCCCCTCAGAATTTCCAGTAATTTTCAATGACACCAAACTTTGAATTTCCTAATCAAACTAGCAACTAAGGGATGGACCATTATTTTCTTGGAGGGGGGAGGGGGGGGTATGAAATATTTTCCTCTGCAAACTTTTGTTTATGCACCTCTGCAAACATTTTTTTTTCGAAATTCCATCCCTGTTTTGTCATACATATCCTGTTTGCAAACAGTTTATTTTGTCTTTAATTAATTTCTAGGCCCTGCAAACAATTTTTTCAATATTTCCAACCCCCCCCCCTCCAAAAAATAATGGTCTATCCCTAACAGTGATAACATAATAAATGCTGCCAGTCAACCATGATCTTGATAAAGGAAAATAATAACAATGAGTGTGATTTATGTTTTATTTATTGCAGATTCTCGTGTGCTGCGGCAGTTGACAATCGATCAAGATTAGACTTCCATGGTGAGCCTCGCATCTGGGACGGACCCACTGTAAAGAGAAAGATAAAAGGAAACTCGGCTCTCTATATTTTAACAGAAGAGGTATTACTGTACAATTTCTTGTTTTGTTTAAGAGACAGATTTCTTGTGATGGGAGCCCTTTATGGTTGCTTATTTAAGCTCTACATTAATGAAATACCTTAAACTTCTATAAACATTGGGTAGGTATTTCTTTTCAAGACCTTTCGAGCAGGGAATGGGGGTTCTTCCTTAGAAAGACTTTGTTATGAAATCTCTGGGAGGGAGGGTGAGAGGGAGGAAGGAAGGAAGGAAGGGAAAAAAAGGAAAGAAAATAATACTTCATTTAAGTGTTGATGTCTTTAGCACTGTTGTGCTAGGTGGGGACACTAAAAGTAAAGTCTTTCTCCGAGCCATGAGGCCCATAGTAGCATTAAGCGACTAGGAGTATTGCTACTCCCCCCTGGATGGGATGCTAGTCCATCGCAGGGTTATCCCCAGCAGTAAATTCGCCGGTATCCATTTATACACCTGGATGGAGAGAGGCACTGTGAGAGTAAAGTGTCTTGCCCAAGAACACAACGCAGCGCCCCGGCCAGGCCTCGAACCCGGGCTGTTCAACTCGGAGTCGAGCGCTCTAACCATTAGGCCACCGCGCCTCCCACACTGGGCCGGGGACACTAAACAAACAAATATTGTAAACAGAACAGAAACTTGTTAAAAATTTCAACTGTTTGAATGCTGACCAGGTGGCTACAGTCGAAGCTCTCTTAACGGACACTCTCGTAAAGATCTCATAAAGATCTTCGTAACAAAAAAAGCCTTTTTGAATTCAAAAAAGCAGTTCGGGGCAGTAACATTACTGATGTGTTGGACGGACATTGCAGATGCTACGCTTGCACAATATAATAATGTAACTAATTTTAGTAATCTTGTAATCATTTTTAACTTATTGAAATTTTAAAAACATATCTGTGTCATTTTAACTATCTATCGATATATCTATTTTATAATATTAGTATTTTTATATTTTATATCTATTTATCTATTTATATAATATTAGTGTTTTTATATTTTATATCTATTTGTATAATATTAGTATTTTTATATTTGTATATTTATTTTAGTGTCCCCAATTAGCTCTTTAGCTAAATACCATTGACACTTAAATAAAGTTTATGATGATGATGATGATCGTAAGCGGACAGCTCTACTTACGGCCACCTTGTTTGAAACCCCGTTTTACGTTCCCATACAAACTCTGTATTTTTACATTCTCGTAAGCGGACATTCCCGTAAGCGGCTGCGGACACTTTCGGAGATTACGACTTATACTTTTTCTTTGTTTTTAAGCTCCTGTAAGCGGACATCCCAAAGGAGATCTTTTTAACAACCTCTGTGTCTTGTTTTTATCAATCAACTTCACACAGCTGTTCGTCACAATGATTTTACAGTAGTTACTGTACCATATTTTAGTATTTGTATTGTCATCATTTACGTCCATCTGGTTATTGTTAGCTGGGCAAGCTCCCGTAAGCGGCCACCTATCCCCTACACCTCTAGTGGCCGCTTACGAGAACTATTCTCGTAAGCGGCCAGCTCCAGGGTGTCCGCTTACGAGAGCTTCGACTGTATTTACCAAGCATGGAGAAGTTGAATTCGGGGCCACCAAACACAAATCTAACTAGTAGCAGGGAGGAAAATTTCAAGTTCCGCACCCTAACCTATCCAACAAGTCATGCAGGGCGCTGTTTGCATTCGGGAGCGACAAATACAGTTATAATTTTTGTAGTCTTGTCTCTTCTTGCTCAGATTGCATTTCTTAAAATCAATCTTTTTAATTCCCTTAGTTAAATAAAATCAAATTCTCTCTGGTTTGGAAATTTGATGTTGGTATTGAAACCGAGCGAAATATTTTCCAGTATTTCAACCTTTTGCGGAACACTCACATCCAATAACAGAAATGCCAAATTGTTTAAAAGATCAAAACCGTACGTCAAGTATTTCCTTTCTCTATTAAAATGGCTCTTTTACGTTTGTTATGTATTTCAGTTCCGGTTCTGGTTTTGGATTGCAGATTCTGGGGAGGGGGGGATTTTGTTTTTTCCATGCACCCTATAGCTAACCACTAGGCTGCACTGCCTCCATATAGCACGGCGGAAGCACGGTATTAAGAACATTACAATAAAACTGCATTATTTTTTTTTCATTTTAAGCTACAACAGCAACAACATGGTGACCAGCTGGACATACGAGCGCCAGAACAGACAACACTTAAACGCTCACATGATCAGATAATAACAAATGAACAGTCCAAGCAGTCCACAAGTGATATGGTGCCTGAGAAAATGCAGGCGAGACTTCCAATCGGATTTGAAAAACAAGCTGAATTTTTTGCTGCACATGGTAATCCTCTCAAACACATCACAAGCTTTCCAGTTGTGGTACCAGGACAAACACAAACAGTTGTGCAAAAAAATGACAACTTGCCGTCAACTGAAAAACAATCAATGCAAGAAGGTTTGGACAAATTGGCAGCTATGCAAGGTTTTGTTTTGGTAACCTCCCAACATATGTCGCCACCGGTTTGTCGTCCAAGCATATCAACAGTTCACAGCATACCTAGTGCAAGAGATGTAGTTACCATGGCAACATCATCATTGCCAACAGCCTTTCCTATGGGTGAGGTTTTTCTATCAAAAAAAACTTGTTTAACTTGTTTAGTAACTCATTGTACAGTGTAACTTAAATTGAGGTCACGATGTATTTGCAATTGCTTAAGATTTACCTCTGATATTTTGCCATTCAGATAAGGACTTTAGAAACAGGCCAACAGTACACACAGAAATGCACTATTGTACTGTATCAGCCATTTCCACTGCTAATTGATAACTCATAGCTAGCAGCTTCAGTATATTTAACTATGCACTATTTTAACAATTGAGTGCTTCTGTCTAGGAACTATCGGCTGATAGTTGCCCCGCGGAAATTTGATGTTCTTAAAACAAATATTAGCCCGAGAAGCGAAGCTTCGACGGCTAATATGCTAGTTTTAAGAACATCAAATTTCCAAGGGGCAACTATCAGACTGATAGTTCTGAGACAGAAACACTCTATTGTCTTTATTGTTCACCACTAAATTTTCTTCCGCGCGCACATACAAAAACGAGCATGGTGAATTATTTTTACTTTTTAGGATAAAAAACTCAATTGAAAGCCGGAATTTAACAAACGAAACAAAACCAGACAAGAAACCCACTAAATGCAGTCAATTTGGTTGGGTTTTTTTGTCTGCAGGCACGCTTGTTTACAAAAAAAGGCACGGGTGCGCTCGGAAGGGCACTATGGGCTGATAGTGCCCTCCGGCGCGCGGGCACTATCGCATCACGTGTTCAATTTAAACCAATTAGAATCGGAGAAAATTTAGTGGCGAACTATAAAATCTGATAGAGCTCATGCTGCCTGGCATGAACATCTTGCTTGCCAGAAAATGTTTTCTTGCACAAGAAGAACTTTTTTTGTGCTCTCAATTTCCTGGGTTCACCATAACTCCATAGTACACACTAAAGCATGAACCAATAGTCAATTAACGTGTTTTTATTTTATTTTAAAAAATAGCATATATTATTATACATGTATTAAGTATATTCATTTTAGTATAATTATACAGAAGAATATAATACAAGGTAGATTGTTTTCAAATAGAAAAAAGCTTATGTGTTAACTACATGTGCAAATATTTATACCTTGTTTTCTGATCCAGGAGCAATTATGGTTCCTGCAGGAGGGATTGTCGTAGCACAGCAAGGGCCAATAGGAAATAAAGCAGTCTCCACTGTGTCTGATCACCAAAGTTTAGGGAACGCAGTTTTTCATGTTGCTAAGGGCCATGATGTGCGGCATACAGGGTTACACATACCTCCACAAGTGGTGGTGTCTTCAACGTTAACACCTCAAATGAACAGCTTAAATATCTCAAATGCAACTTCTCAGCAACCACAGAAACCTGTAATTGGAGAGAAATCCATTGCAAAAAGAGACCAGAATATTCAAACGGATGATACAGAATTATTACAGCAAGATCATCCAATGACAAAATTGGCGCAAAGTAGGAGAAGTCTTCCAGTTGAGAACTCTTACAAAACAGTGTCAGCGCCACAGGATGATTTTACATTCAAATATCCTGATCAGACAAGACTAAATTCATCTCAGATAATGGAAAAAGGAGCATGTGCACATACTGCATCTATGGCTGCCGCTGCAGATAAGCATCAGCACCGACCTGCAGTATCATCTGATCCTGAGGTATTCCTGATTTAATTTATCATTGAGGCATGCAAAATTAAAGTAAATTTAGAAGCTTAAGAGGCCTAGGGTGGGCAGTTTTTGGATACAGGTCACCTATTTAGGATAAGGTTATAAAGCACTTAGTATTTGTTATCGCATTATCTAATACTGACAGTACTTGCCCAAGCTAAAAACCAGTAGTTGGTTAACCAGTGACAAGGACAATGTCAGTGACAATATTAAATGATCACCCCAACAACAACTTGGTAGTTTGAGAGGCAATCAATTGATCGATCAATCAATCAATCATTCAAACAACCAATCAATCCATCCATCGATCAATCAATCAGTCAGTCAGTCAGTCCATGGGTTGGTCAGTCATTCATTAAAGCAAACAATTAATGTGGTTAGTATGCTTTAAGCTTAAAGAACTTCCATGGCTTAATTATAACAGATTAAAAATATTGTATTTGTTTTTTATTTCACAGTCACAGTCATCAGATCAAACAGATTCAGGAATAGAGACAACTGATATTACAAGAGGTATGGATATCAAACATCTGACATTAACTTGAATGTACACAGTCTCTAATCTAACTCCCCTGTTTTCAGTCAAGGTCTAACACTTAAAACTGAAAGCTGTTAAGGTCTACATGTACATGGATTTTAATTGATTTTTAAATGAGCTGTTAACATTTATGGTACTCTTTGACTGACTTTTTCACTCTTTCTTTGACTGGTGACTTCAGAAGATATTTCCCAGCCCAAGGAATCATATCTTGATGAGGCAAAGAGAACACAAAGACAACAGCAAAAGTAAGTCATCCTTTATTTCCCACAAAAATGTTATATTAGGACAATGATACCCACGACATGTACTGTATGTATGTTTCTTTTTGGTTAAATACTGCAAATTCTTCTACAATGAAGGGAATCCCCCTTAACAACACTATAAGCATTTTTTTTCACTCTGAAGAAGGTGGCCAGAAGCCACTACTGTGCTGATCAGTATTATAACCAGAATAAGCAGAATTCCAATGAGCACTTTCTGAGATAATTATGTCCAGACACTTTCTACTTAAAGCAATAATTATACTCTGATTGTTGTAATGGCTAGAATGAGGGAATCCCCAATACACAATACTCTCTACTAATCTCAAGTAAAAGCATAACCCTCTTAATACTTATTACTGCTAGAATAGGGGAATCCCCTTTAACAATACTTTACCAAACCATGTTGCATGACACCCAGAATAAAGGGAATCCCCCTAAAAATACTCAGTGTTAAAATCAATTCTTTGCTCATCCTTATGTCTACTAGAATACATGAAAAAGTTGTCATTTCGTGGCACATACTTGCCGATAGCCATGACTACCAGAACAAGGGGAATCCCCTCAACAATAATTGCGCTCTTAGCACAACTTTGCAGATCACCGATCCTTGTGACTGCAAGCTTGAGGAAATCCCCCGACACAATATAGGTGGGGAGTGGTGGGGGAAGTTAAGCATTTCAATTTCTTAATCCATGGATGGCAGCAATAAGTTGATTTTCCTTTTTGGTGCAAGTTTCACTTTCACTGATGAGCTGGAACACTTTTATTTTAGCAATTACCTGTTGTTTTTGATAAAAAGTTTAAAACACACCAAAGAAAAAAAAAATTTCAATTTCCTGTAGTCATCTATGACTCAAAATTGTATGTGAGAAAGTTTGCAGATCTTGATTTCTAAAGGCAGGGGAATCCCCCTTAGCAATACTTAGAATAAACAGGGAATCCCCTACTCAGTGTCCCTAACTGTAAGCTTTTTTTTAATTATTTATTTTACTGTAACCTTTCTGACCCTTACTGCTAGCGCCGCTAGAATAAGGACAAGTTCCTTAGAAAATCCTTTCTGATCTAACATCTGTCATATGAAAAGATTTTCCAAATTTTTAGGGGCGCGTAAAAGGGTAATTTTACTTGTATAGTACAACATGTTAAAGCTTTTTTGGCTGTTTTATCCAGTCTAGTGAAAATGAACGAAGCAGAGTGTTCAAGGACTGACGTAGTAGGAGGTAGTATATTTGGAACTTGACTGAAAAGTGTGTTTCTCCTATTTTGCAAGAAATTAAGAAAAAAAAATGTGTGCAAAATAAATTGTATTGTTTTATATTAAGCTATTCTCTCTGTTTATTTAGGGAGTGGACTTTCTCTACTGACTGCTGCTATGGAGGTTGGTATTGCAAAGATATAACACCATGTAAAATTAGTGGTTATAACTAGCACTGTTAAAATGATACATTTATGTGTAACATTTTGAGGATTTGAGTGTACTCGCTCTTAGAATTTAAGTATCTCAATACTGTCAAAATGATTTATTTGTTTTAAACTTTTGAGGATTTGGGTGTTAAAAACTGGCTCCAAACATTTAAGTTTTTTGTCTTTATTCTCTCACCAGATCAGGGAACAGAAATCAAGTAAGTGGACTGATTCGGTTTTTGTATATTGTAGTGGCATGCTATGATTTTTTACGCTGTCTCCCTGCGTTTTACCTTAGACTAATGTGTTTCTGAATATATTTACAGTTGTTGCTGAGATCTGCCCAAACAAAAGTTCACTCAGGGTAGGGGCTTTTTTCATTTGATTTGACACGTTGTTAGCTCACCTCTGAGTGTCATTTAAACTTTACCTAGATCCCTTAACATGCCGTGACACTAGCTTGACCTAACGTTGCCATGGCGTGACATTAACCTGACTAAGGTTATGTAATATTGCGTGACACCAGCCAGACGTTGACCCACTTTGTACAGCACCTGAACCATGTTTAAAAACTGCGTGACATACATGAAGCCCTGTCAATATGTTTTGAGACTAGTGTGACCTTACCCCTAACATAGATCAACCATAAACCCTTTCATGTGTGACATTGCGTTACCCACTTTATATTGCGTGACAAATTTAAGGCGGGGTTCACGTGAAAGCCATTTTTCCACCATTTAATGTGGGTTAAATGCGAACTTCTCGTTAGCGTTTTAAGCAATCCAAAAACTCTGCTCATTTCACAAATCTATGTTTTGCGGTGTTGTGAATTTTTGGGATTTTTTGGGAGGAGATGATTTTTCTCAAAGGATTAGTAAAATTTAGAGAAATAAGAAATATTGGAGATTTTATGTGATTTTAAAATTAGAATTTGAAGTTAAAATTGGTCAACAGACACCAGTTAGTCCCCCTGACAACCTGGAGTGCTCTTGCGTGGGGGTCAACTTTCTGGTGGTGTTTCAAAAACTATCTTCTTTCTCCTTTCCTTTCTTTAAACCTCCTAAAATTTAACTTAAAGTCACATAATCATTTACACCCACCTTAAAAAAAAGAATTCAAGAATGATTGATGACTAAAGGCCTTTTCTACCTTTTAGGGTGGAAATAAGTTTATCCTAATTTTGAAGGAGCACCTCCCTTCTGATGTAGAGTTTGGCTATGCCTATTTTGGAAACAGTGTTCCAGTTCTTTTGAATAAAGTAAATGAGGTCAATTTGACAGGCACTGTTCCTGGTAAGTTTATTTTTATTGTTCATGGTTACCATCGCTTCAAGTAACATTCAAGTAACATTCAATTATTCAATTACTCGGATTATTATTTTGTTCGAGGATTGTTGTATGCATGATTTTCAAGCTTTTTTCGGACTCTTTACAATGACAGCTTGTTAAGTTAGTAAAATGCCAGTACACAGGAATAAAAAAGTCAATCGAGGTTTTACATGTAATTTTCCTTTTATAAAAGTATTCTTCGCCGCTAATGTTCTCTAGAGTTTGTTATGACTAATAGAGCAGTTTTCAATTGAGTGTCGTAAAACCAAAACCAAAGTAATTACTCTGGCCAATCACAAAGGACACAGACAATCCAGTGAACCAATCAAAACTCGAAGCAAACACATGTAGCTGGCACGAAGCGCGGGAAAAACGTGCGCGAGCGAGTCACGTTTGGTTTTGGTTTTACTCCTGATTGGCTGAGAAAGTGGCGCGAGATTTTTCAGACACCCAAGTGAAAAAACTAAAAACCAGAAAGGTATTTTCGTGTTTCTTAATTTTCTTTCTCGTTGTTTTCAAATTACCATCCTTGCTAAACTGCAAGGTATTCGGTTGCTACCTTATTATAGGAAATTAACGCGTCATGAAATTAACGCGAATTTTACATTTTCGCGTTAATTTAAGTCGCGTTAATTTTTGTTAACGTTAATTTCCGCGCCGTTAATTAAGTGGAGCGTTAATTTCCATGACGTTAATTTCCATTATTTTGGCCCCAATTTTTCGTTACATTCCAGATGTTCTTGACTCCAAGGAAAAAGCATAATTTTATCTTGCCACTATCACTGATACTGCGAAGAACGCTCAAAGTGGGAAAAGTACCACGAACATTGTTTTCGTTTAAGATTATACGCCTACAAGTGTTGAACTAAACTTGTCCCTGTTGTTTACGTCGCGTTAATTTCCTTTATTTTGAAATGTTACCCCCTATTTCGCGTTAATTTCCTTTATTGGGAAGTAATTTTTTCTTCAATTCGCGTTAATTTAAGTCGCGTTAATTTCAAATACCTTAATTAACACAAGCGTTAATTTCCTCTACACCTCCCATGGGTGGGATGCTAGTCCATCGCAGGGTTAGACTACCCTCAGCATTAAATTCGCCGGTACCTAATTTATGATACACCTGGGTGGAGAGAGGCACTATGAGAGTTAAGTGTCTTGCCTAAGAACACAATACCGTGACTCTGCGCAGGGCTCGTACCAGACTCGATCCGGAGTCCAGCACACTAACCATGAAGTAAAAACGTGAACAAATACGAACACTAATCATGAACTAGAAAAAACCATGAACAAAAACGTGCTGTGCGAGCTATTACCAACTCAGACTATCGAGAACATTCTGCCCCCTTATTTGCTAATCTTAGATCTTCCAAGTCCATGCATTGCAAATAGCTAAATTTATGTTTTACTATCATAACCAATTATTGCCCCCGATGTTTCTCAATTTGTTTTCTACTAGTAGTCAAATACACAGTTATGACACAAGAATAGCCAAGTGTTAACGACCACATCACTGTCGTTCAAATCTAAAGCAGTTTACAATTCTTTTCCAGGGTCCTAAAATTTGGAATTCTCTACCAGAATCGATCACTGGTTCGAGTAGCTTCTCTTCTTTTAAGAAAAAAATGATTAAATTTCTAATAAAATGAGTCTGAAATTGGCCTAGCTGCACATTCACAGCGAAATTACTAACTTATTGCTAACCCGAGGTGGCCTCCCAAATTAAGCCTTGTGGTTTCTTGGAGGTCTCCTCGTCCTATCTTTTTAAGTTATTTTAATTTGTATGTTTAATTCTGAAGTGGCAAATAAATGATGATGATGATGATGATGATGAAGCCACCGCACGCCCCTATATATCTATGACAGTAAAATTTAAGGCTAAACTTTCTTTATGTTTTAAAAGTTTTTCATTTCGCCTTTTAGCCTACCAAGTACCCGGCCCTGTAAAGGTCAAAGTGATGTCCTCAACAGGGAGTTATCTTGGAGATACTTCATTTACGTATATAGATGATATTGAGGACGTACTGCGGCTGTTAATACACGACAGGGAATTACAGAGTACGTTTTTTCATCTATGGGCTCAAGGACTTGGAAATGAAACAAGTGAAAGTGAAACTAAACAACGACACTCGTCACAAGCTCCTTCTAATTTTAATACAGGAAGTATGTTTCGTTTCTTTTCAAGCTCTTAGTTTAATTTTATTATTTTTGATGCTTTATAGAGAAAACTACTTTTTATAGCGCATGTATAATGCCTGTTACCATCGCTTTAAATGTGGACTTTTTTCGATTTGGAGCACAATTCGTCCTTTCGCTTAATTTCTTTACTTTTATCTCTTTCATTCTTTTCTTATTTTTTTTTTAAAAAAAAAACATGAGAAAAAGGGGTTTAACTATTTTTGGTGGACATGCAAAGGAAATAAATGCTTTCCTTCAGGGACAGGTAACGGCTGCTTTATTTTCAGGGAACATTGGGGACAAATGTATTTATTTCTTGCAGTAGTAAGAGGGTGTAGAAACACAGTTTTTCAGAACCGTGAAACTGGCTTGGTTGATAATGACCCGTAAATAAGTGTTTTTCTTCTTTCAGCTACTGAGAGACCCAACTTGACAAAGTTATTATATCTATTTGTCCGTCTCTGGTCTCAAGAGTTCAAAAGTGGTAACTTACAACCAACCGAATCTTTAACCTTGGAAACTCCAGGTATGTCGGTATCGATGTTCATTCACTACAGATTTATTATTGAGATGGTATTTTAATATTTACAGATACAATGCATACATGTACAGTAACCATAATCTCAACTGGTTTGTAAATATGTATCTATATTAAACGGACTTTGTCACGGATTTTAACTGATTTTTGAACGGCCAAAATTTATATTTGAGTCGCAGGAAACCTAAACACAATAGTCCATTTTTATTAAAAATTGCTAAATTAGAGCACTGAAACTTTGGCTGCGGATGGCTCGGATGGAAACGGATTGCAATTTGAAAACGTTAGGCAGAGGTTTTCAAATTGTTTCCGCGCGTCTGCGAAATATCGATATTTATAGCCGTAGGTTGATTTTTATTCGCAAATTAAGTTTAAATATTCCTTTAGATGTTAAAAGATAATGTTTATTTAGGTTTAAGTTGCCTGCCACTAATTTTAGAACAGTTTAGACCAAAAATCTTTGAAATTCCCGTGACTAATCCCTTTAATGCTCACACCCAAGGGACACGCAAAGTATCAGTATGTTGTGTGGCTGTCCGTCAAGCGGGCTCTCAGAAACGGCTCACGTCACCGACAAATGTTTAATCGATACGAAGACAACAGAACCATGTTTTATAGTTGAAGTGTAACGTAAAGGCCGGGTAAAACGAGGAAACATGTTTCCATAATTGTTTTCTCGTTTTGCCATGTTTCCATGCGGCGCGGAAACACGAAAAGTTTCTGCCGTCTAGCAGAAGCAAATTTTGCTTCTTGGAACCAAAGTTACACTGGAAACAATGTTTCTCGTGTGGCAAAATTTCGAAACATCGAGGGAATATGGGCGAGCACTTAAAATTAATTTCTCTTCAGTTGAAAGTGATTCTCGCCATGCGATATTGCATCTTACAGGTTGGAAACATTGTGAGTTTTGATGCGTTCAGTAAACTTAGAACTACATGAGAAAATCTCCTGAATAATACAGCGCTGTAGACTGCAAAGCAGTCGTTTTTTTCTCTTAAGTCTTTAAAAAAAAGCGCGTTGAGGCGCTCAGTCCCACTCACAGTTTTACATTGGCGCCAGACCTCTCGCTGTCGTACTAAGACATTATACAAAGACCGAGTGCGTTCGCAAAAGATACGACTGTTTTGCAGTCTAACAGCGCTGGCTCTGAAAGAATACTTCTGCATCATGTCTGTGTCGTGTCCCATCGTTGATGTTGCCTATTTCCATTACGGGGAACATTACAATGTTTGCTTTTTTTTTCAACAGGGAATCAGGAAAAAGAAAGTGATTATGACGCGGACGATGAAGCCTCCTCTGATTCTTCAGAAGATAGAGATGTTCCCTGCAGTAAAGGTATCTTAATGCATTACTTTTTCAAGTTAAAGCGAATACGCTGGTACCAAGAGCGAGAAAACATTTAACCACTGACAAGTACGGAAAAACATGTAACCGTTGCCAAGCGCCGGAAAACATGTAACAGGTGCCGAAGCGCGGGAAAATAACAGGTGTAAAGCGCGGGAAAACATGTAAGCGGCACCAAGGGCAGGAAAACCAACTTCGCCCCTCGGGCCTTATCGGTACTGAGAAGGCCCTGGGGACGAGGTTGCGGGAAAACATGAACATGATGAATATGTAACAGTTTCTTTAAAGGACCTTTTTCTTCACTGTTTTGTTTTCAGATGATTGCCAAAACTCAAAGTTGCCACCCTCCAATGGTATGAAGTACACTGTGGAAAGAGAGAAAAGGGAAATCGAAGGAGAATGGGAATTATTAACGAGTCAACACATGGAGAAACAATCTGATTCACAACCAACGTTTCAGACATTTTGCAATACCGGGGATATTTGTGATCAAGAACAAGCTAACAGAGAAATGAGGTTTTTTGTATTTTGCGACCGCTTATACAACAGTCCAGATTCATTTATAAGTGGGAACCTTGACAGTCTACCATTCCATGGACTCGAAAGTGATGCACGCGCAAGAATTATCGAATTAGATTCTTCAGGTAACGAATTTTATTGATCGCATACGTCATTTCTACCTATTTGTTGTTTGCAAAAGTGAAGTACGTCCCCAGCCGGAGGGTAGAGAGAGGGGGGGGGGGGGGGGATTCAGTCTTGATCACGAGCCTGTGCAAACGATCATCTCTTCTCTCTCGTATAATCTATTCTTTCCCTTTCAAGGGAAGTTTAAGATTCTCTCCCAATTCCATGCTGATGACGTAGCTCAAGAGGGATCCGCGTAGCTTCTCTGATTGGTTGTAACTTGCGCGCGAAAATTCGTAGAGCTTCGTCATCAGTATGGAAAATTTTCGGATTGAACGTCTCTTGTGCGAGAGAAGAATTGAGAGCATGAAAAGAAAACTCTTTTACTTGGGTTACAGTCTCGACTTTGCACGACAATCAGATTTATCCCTGCGTAAGCCACTATACCGGTAATTTGATTGTATTTTGTTTTCAGGTTTCCCAATCAAACACGAGGAAGAACCGACTGGTCTTGCGTGTGACAACTGTAATGATGACCTACGAGATAACAGCGAGGCACCAGAAAGGTCAAATAAAACGGAAAATGCGGATATTATTCACAAGGAAGAGTTAAACTGCATTGATTTTGACCAAAATTCAGTGGCTGATAAAACCAGGCGCGCTGTAGAAAGAGGCGATGGTGAAACAGACGATTCGCCAGGAGATCCGCTATAAACGAAAACGTACAAGCCGTAAATTTATCAACAACTCTAATCTCTAAGTGCAGGTACAATATGCTAAGAAGCGGGACTCTGGGAACAAGGGAGATGAAGGAGTAGAGGGCTGGAGTTGTGATGGATTTTATGAGGTTAGCCTGTGAACAGGCTCTCTGGTCGAGGATTGGGCGATCAAATCGGGAGTCCGCTCGCAGGCTATTATGAGGTGTGAAATTGGCAAGAGGGGTGGGTGTTCGTAAACGGTTACGAAAAACTCTTCGGAAAACAAGCACGTTTAATAGGCCAAAACACCACCAAAACGGTAACGCGGTGAACACTAAACCTACGCCAAAAATCCCCCAAATATGCGACTCCCACAAAAACTGTGACGAACGCGCAACTATGCTCACGAACTTACAAATTTATTTTTAACAGTGGGTAAGGGTTTTATAAAGTTCAGTCAGTATGTTCATGTTTTTTTTTGCGGGGGTGGGGTGTGGGGAGGGTGTTACAAGAGGTATTTTTGGATGGGGTTTCTTGATGATTTATGTTACGTTATTTTGCGTGTAAGGAGCGACAAATGTGAATAACACCAATTCGTAAAATTTAACTTGTCGTATTTGGGTTTCTTTTCTTTTTCAGACAGTCTGTGATATCTCCAACAGCTGCTGACGCCTTAGACATAACGTTTCCTTTAAAATGCTACTCTCTGTCATGGGCACAAGTAAAATCATTTCTGCACCTTACCTAACCCAGCTTCTGTCAAGCACCGAGGTCACCTACACACAATTTATATTTGAATGGTTATTTGTGTTAACCGTACAGTTTATATGTTTGTGACATGAGCGGGGTTACGTTGGTCACGAGCAGTGCCGAGTGCCGCAGTGCCTGCTTGTCCCCAAGCTTCGCATGGCCGATTTTTGCCGCTCTCGTCGTTTGCTTTGATAACTGCTCGATAGCGGGATGATTCCATCCAAGGAGAACAATACAAACTTGGTAATCAACCTCAATAAATAAATATTCATTTTCGATGTAGATAAATGCGGTCAAATGTTAATAAAAAACGATAAAACTGAAGTTCGACTATTTTCCTTTTCCGTATTTTGGAGACTTAACTGTATTTAGGTAAGGCTTTTGGGCGTTCAAATTAAATTTTCACCTTTGCAGTTTTCTTGGTACCATTACATGGCATTAATCTAGTTTTGTTCTCCAACAAAGTTCAATTGGGAAGCCGAAAGAGTTGCAGAAGGCAGCTTCGGATCTGAGCGAGGGACCTCCGAATCCGCCAGAGGTCAGGGAAGGAACCAGAAATTCTTACATGCGCGGTATCCCTGCTGGGCTGAGTTGTTCAAATACACCTTATTCGATGGTTTACAGATATTTTGCCCCTTTAGGGGCCGGGAAAAATACGAGCAATGAGCAAAATGTTCGCTCGTATTATATGTTAAACCATCGAATAATGGATTTATTATTCCACCGTTTTTCTTCAACTAAGTTTGGGTCCGTATTCCGTAAGTTTGCGCGTCCGTATTTTTGCCCTGTTCTACAATGTAATAACGAGGCATATATTGCGCGTTTTTTTTGCCCCAATATGGTAAAACGGCGCAATAGTGGAATAATAAATAGTCATGACTTATCTGGTGGATAGCATTAGTTGCACTTTGAACAGCCGCGACCTGGCTTTAATTGACTTCAATGGGGATAGACCAATATTATTTTGATGGGAGGGGTTGGGCAATTTCCCAAAAAAAGATCCTGCACAAGGGAAGCCATGAGGAATACATATTACAGAAGATAATTGATAAAAACAATTATTGTGCAACCTGTAGGTGAAAAAGAATATCTTGAACAGAAAAATTGCCAACTTCCCCCAGTTAAAAAGCTAATGGCCGGCAGGGCTGTCACTAAGGCCCGGGGGCCGGGGATTTTCCCCGGCTACAACGACTTTGAGCCCCGGCTACTTTAATACAAAACCAAAACATTGGAAATTGAAAATCAAATGACAAAATTGTGAATTAAAAAAACCGCAATAGTTTATCAGTACAAATTATTATTCATCTTTTAAAGAGAGCAATTTACCATTCATGCGAGACTGTGATTGAAAAGGTATAAATGTTGAACAATGCAATCTTCCTTTGAAAGCACGTGATTTTAAGACGTGTTTAATAGTTTCATTCAGATTCTCTTGTTGTCGGAGTTTCCGGCTCCACGTGAAAATGTCATCGAATAAACGGAAGGCGAATGTGATTTAAATAAACAAAGAAAACTGGATTCCTTTTTATCTTCTGGCTCTGCCTCAAGGTAAGATTGGGCTTCAGCATTTCTCTTTCAAATCGACCATGGAGATGATGCGTGAACGAATTTCCACAAGACGTTGACTTGCCATAGTTGAACCATGAACACTTTCCGCACAAAGAAAAAGTCAGCGATCAGTTAACTACAAACTTGCAACATTATGCATGTGTCCTCCTCTTGCTCATTTCGACTTTTTTTGCTTGTTTACAAGCAAAAAAGTAGAATAGCGTTTACATGGGCTCAAATCTGAACCGGAAGGGATCGCATTTTTGTTAACTCTCAAGGGAATACTTTCCGCTGTGGGTGATCAAAGCGCGTGACTTGTAAAGTGTCACTCTATAGTTGTGCTTCAGCACTTCCGTTCTAGTAAAAACGTGACTTGTCAAATTTACAAACATTATATAAGGATCAAAAACGTGAGTAGCCCAAATCTTACGTCACATAACCAATTAAGAATGTAAGCGGTCCAGCGCTCGAAGGCAGGCAGCGAAGTTTAAAACGATTAAGAACGCAATTTTTACTAGTACAAGTCTTTAGGCGCTAATATTAATTTAACCTAAAACGATAAACAACGCAAATTTGTACTCGTACAAGTCTTTCGCACACTAAAACGTTGCTAATAGTTAACCAAAGGGAACTCATTTCGTGACAATTGATTATTTCTGCTGAGTTGCACAATTTAGAATTGCACTATTACTAAAAATAGATTTCGCTGCATGATACCCCTCGCGTGAGTCGGACAACAATTTTAGTTTCGGCAGAGGCTTTGTATGGAGGGAACGCATTCTTGACAAAAAAAGGGTGAAAAAGGCACAATTTGAGGCCGAGATTCTCGAAAGGCTCGAAAAATGATAGATTCCGAACATTTTTGCTTTAGTAAGTGAAAAACAGATTGAAGGTATCCAAAAAATGGCCCAAAATTGAATTTATTAGTCGAAGATCAGGCAATGACACCTTGATTCCCACTGCAAAATTATTCAGGCTGCCGAGAAATTTAAGCGGCGGATAGCGATGCCGAATTACTATCGAATTATATAATTGCGAAGGATAGCACTTGTATGTTCGCTTCATTTAGGCCCCGGAAAGATCGTCGGTTGCAAGAAATTCAGAATTCTTCCCGAATTTGACGGCACTGATCGCCGGCCATCCGATCTCATTTCGACACATGATAGATAGAGGGCGAAAATATTATGCTATTCAAACGCCTGTCTAATGGAATTGACGGCAGGGTTCGATTTTAATAATTTAAATTTATCCCCATTACTATTACAGACTGCAGCTACAGCTGCCGAACTCGATCAGCCTATATTAAATACGCGACAATTGTGTAACGAAATTGACCTCTATAAATATTCGGGTCAGGCAAGGAGACCGATCGGACGAGCGTTTCTTTGTGTAATTTTGTGGTGGCATAAATCTGAGGTTAGCTCTGTTGTGTTGCAAAATGTGCCACTAAGAACAGTATAAACGTTTTGCATTTCTCATAAAAATAAATGTTTTCTTTCAGCAAATCCCGGCAGCAAATCGGGCCTTTATAATCCATTCAATAACTGAAAGTAAAACATTTTACACATTTATTGTTTAATCACTCTGTTTGACAAACCTTTTGTTTCAAACCACGGTTTAAGCTTTCTACGTTGCACAGGTAAGGCTTTCTCTCGAATTCTGAGCCAATCTGGCCATGGTTTTGTGCCTGGGTTTTGTGAAACAATCGCCAAATATGCCTCCGAAGTGCCCGCCAACCATACATTGTTCTTACAGAGAGCGGTTTGTTTGTCCGAATTTTATCTGACTCACACCGGGGGTCAAATTCTGTGACGTCATTAGTGCGCTTCGCTAATTGCAACATCATTAAATGTGTTAAGTGATATTTACACTGACTCGTCCCCAGTCGTCTCTTATGCGAAAATTGCAAGACGCGAAGGATGATATGATTCCCTCCGTGTTCAGCAGTCGACTCAAGACGGACTCAAAAGACGACTGGGGACGAGTCAGATATTTACAAGTGTTTCTGTAGCCTGTTGTGAAATTACTTCCAGTGGAAGCAGTAAACCCCGGGGGGGGGGGTGCTCCCATAAATTTCGGATAGGGGTGTGCCCCCAAGGTTCTTAAACCCTTACCCTATTCAAGGATAAAGAAAGCGAAAATTGATACCCTTTTTAAGGGTCCAAACCGAGAAATGACACCCTATTCAAGGGAAGGAGACGCGTTGCGTGATGACCCAAATAGTGGCTAACCGCGCACGGCAAGACACAAATCTTGATAAAATCGCTTTACTAATACTTGAACGGGTAGTTCAGTTTTAAGATACCTTTTTTTGTTTATCTGGACATTTACTAAAGCTGATAGAATATAGGTACCCTATCTAAGGATCACACCAGGAACAAAATGCCAAAAGGAGCAAAAATGATACCCTATTTAAGGACCGAGAACCTAAAAAATCATACCCTATCGGGCGGCACATACCTATATAGCCCATATATGGGAGTACCCCTCCCCCCCCCCGGGCACTAAACGCTAAACGTTTCTTCTGTTCTGAAGTTAATGCATCGCCATTAGAAAAATAATCAGCAACGGTTTTACTGGAAATGTAGTCGTTAGAAATGGCATGTGTAGCCGTAAGGTAAAGAATAACGTGAGGAGAAGCGGCTTTTGGTAATATTCAAACAAAAATGTACTTCTAATGCTCAATGTGGGGTTTAGATTGCGTGACGAGACAAAAGGTAACTCTGTCGTGCGTAACCTAACGTGCGATCAGGCGTTATTTTTCTCGCTCAACGGAAAAATGAGCCTTCCCTGAGCCTTCCCTCCGCCTTTTTAACCAAGCCAAAGTATATGAATCGCAAAGCACCCAGCCGTCGCGACTGACAAATACAGCATTTCCTCCGCGAAAATAAAAAAAATGCTTGAACTGAAAGACGTTTGAATTCTTCCATGATATGTTCGAACAACAATGCCCAGCATAAACCTTTAACTCATACTAACTTCATGCAAAAAAAGTCGATATCTCGAAGAGATCTTTGATTTTATTAAAGTGCGTTGGTTGTCCAAGTGGTCATCCAAGTCAGACTCGTACCCAGTCGCTATTTACGTGTCTTGGGGGGCGAAAGAAGATTGGATACTAGCGAAACTAAGGCGCGCAGTCCACCGCGGTCAAACGACAGAAATATGCAAAAAATAAGAAAAGTACTGCAAAGATAAGGTTTTAATTTTCACAGTTCAAAGTTCGATACATAACCGGTATCCTAAGGGTTTACTAAGTTTTTTGGAGCTTTACTAAAAAAGTTCTACGTGTTTGAAAATAGCGATATGCGGACTTGTCGGCGCCATTTGTCATGTCTGTCAAAGCACCTTTGGTTCAGATGCGAAACATTTTTAAATGTTTCGCAATTGTTTATTTAAATGTTACTTTTTAAAAAAAGTAAAAACACTGGTTTACCTGAGGGAATGGGATTATGCTTTCACTCGACAACTATTTTTATCTATCCTTGCTCGTAATCACTTCAATTTGAACAAAAAACGGCGAAATGGAAAGAAAACCTGCCTGAGACGTTTGACCGCGGTGAAGGCGCGCGGTGTGTCATGCCGCGCGCCATTCTCGTCCCCATAGCCCTTTTCGTTTCTCTTAGCCGGCAGGGCCTAGGCACATATAGTCTATAGACATCTCACGACTGCATACATGAAGACCGGAAGTCCTAGAATCTAGGACTGGAAATCCTGTGTCCCCAGAGCCCTTTGTTTCCTCGTGCCTAGGCCTTGCTTAGCGCTATGGGGACGAGAATGGCCGCGCGCCTTAATTTCGCTAGTATCCAATCTTCTTTCGCCCCCCAAGACACAGGGAGCCCTCACGTCCGTTAAGAATATGAATAAAAGATTACCTAATCGCGCGCGTGTTTTTGTGGCGGCCATTTTGAATTTTTAATTTTCGCGCGGTCTGCTAGTGCGAGGTCTGGAACCGATATTACGGAAGTCTGGGACGGGCGGCAGAATTCGTAAATTCTCGGAGGATCCGATCGCTCACCGAGAATAAATAAGTGACAAGGGATGAAACTTCTCATTGGCTTTCGTCGTATGTCTCTGCCAGTTGGGGGGAACGGAAATAAGATGGAAATAAAAGACCGGAAGTCAAAATGCGGGTTGCGTGACGTGCGTTCAACATGGCGGACCAATGGCGTCCTCTTAATGTTGCAAATGATTTGAAGAGTAATTCAGCTAGCGCTGTGGAAAATGAAGGAATCAACATTGAGTCGACAAACAAACTTAAAATAACGGAATGGTGAGTACTTAAGTTCAAGAGGCTTAGCTGGCTACTCGAATTTTAATGAATATCGATGGGTGTACGCGTCAGTCATGCATTGAAATTTTTTCTCTCGACTTAAACTAGGCTGGTTGAAAATTACAGCGAAGCGAATGAAAGAAGTTATGTGCCCTGTGCGGAGTTTTTAGTGTCAATAAATCATCTTTATTGACACTAAATGATGGCCTAAGCGTGATGTCCCCATGTCACGAACTCGCGGCTTTTCCTCGAATGCGCTTTAGTGTTAACGAAGAGAGATGTGATTTCCACAGGTAGCTTAGCATTTTTAAATCTGTATACCGTGGTTTTGAATGGCAAAGTTGTTTTTAACAGTTTTAATTTACAAAAATTAAAATAAAAACAATTTGAATTCCCGGTCATAAACAGTAGTTGACCTTGCACGGTCGCGGTAACCTTGACCTTAGGTCACGGCATGGTATTTAGCGTAAAAAGAGGATTGTGTTTGAGATCTACATGTACGTGTCTATAGGACTCGTGAATCACCTTACAGATTTAAATCGTCATATCGTATTTTGGAGTGGCTACGTTTTGTGGCTTCACAAGCATTCAACTAGAAATCAGCCTTACGGGTAGAGTGGAATGAAATGCCATTTCATGTCAAATGATTTGGCGCGCCGTACAGTGAAAAAAATTTACTCAAGTATTAGCAAATTCAGCACTGAAAAGTCGGCCCAATCTAATTACTCCAAGAAAAAAATGGTATACAGAAACGGACCTAAACGGGTTTTGTGTGAAAGAGCGAACAATTTATCGCTTGTGATGAATGAATTTGTGTATGTTTTCATCTTTTCTCAAAGTTTCAAGGCCCGTGAAACCACCCGCCACTTTTAAACGATCAACATTTCCATCCATCATTCTCGGCAGTTAAATTCGCTTAAGCAAAAAGCTGAATGAAAATGTTTGAGTTAAAGAATTCTTCACAAGATGTGTATATTGCAAAAAAGAAGCTTTGATGGTTTAGCATTTCATCCATCATGAAGTGCACATTGTATAAAAATGTTTGATCATTGAGAAAGCCGAAAGACCGGCGTAAGATTCCTCCTTAACTTCAGCTGTTTTAATGATCTGTTTTCAGAGCCCATATTCAGCCGGATAATTTGTGAACAATTCAACTTTGGATATCATGCTTCAATAACATAACGAAATTTACCAGGCTCTTTTTTACCAATTATATTTCATAAAAAAATGTTGAAATTTCTACAATAATACATTAAATTTCCTGCATTGCATTGTTATGTTCGTGTACCGGTAGCGTGCACCCATATATTCAAACATATCAGTTATTTCTCTGAAACCAAAAAAAATAAACAGCCAGATAAACATGAAACACACAAAACACCTCTTTAGGTTCGTGGCAGTCACCAATTCCTGCAAAAGAATGGATTGTTTTTGCTTTGTTTAAAACCTTCGCCGCACGCCCAGTTGTGCTTGTGACGAAAACCGTTTTCTCTGTGTGCTCGCAAATTTGCTTCATGAGAAACTACTTCCCACTACCGGCGGCCCCAGCTAGAAAAGTATTATGGCCAGCCAAAACGACATCCAGCACTTTCTTTTGGCAGTCAGTCAAAACGCTAGAGGCAAACGAACAGCAACATATTTTTTAAGCTGATCTGAATCGCAGTACCGAAAAGGTCATTAATTACGAGAACCTCGGCGTCTCAAAGCACAAAATTACCTTCGAGTTAATTGACATTGGCGAAATTTTCTCCTACTATTTTATACGTACCTCATATTGTCAGGTGGAAGAAATTTCTTAACGTAATATTCGGTGATAAAATTGCTGAACTATTCCAAATAAAAGTTTTTCGAACTTTCCCGCCACTGTGGCTTCATAAATCGGGTTTTCCTGGCCTTTGGCAGCATTCTATTTCCGGAATAAAGTCATCCAACTTCCGGAATTAAAGCACACCAATCAGAACAAGCGACGCTCGCACTTCCGCTTCGATTCTGTCAATCAACTTTTCGCATTTTTCACTTCCGTGGCTCCCAACTGGCAGAGACATAGCGCGAAAGCGAGTAGTTTAAAACAACGCCAAAATATCACAGACCTTCTTAATGTTTGGGCTAAATAAACTTAAATATGTTTAGCTTAATGCTTCTTCTTCCCACAGAGTAATTTTTGTCAAATTACGAAGTAAATTTCCCCTTGAACTTATGCGAAATTCGGAACGCTATCATTTCAGTTTCATCCCTTGTCATTTTTTTAGAGCTCCGAGCAGCGTCCGCGCGATCTCCGTAATATCGGTTCCAGACCTCGCACTAGCAGACCGCGCGCGTATTAAAAATTCAAAATGGCCGCCACAAAACACGCGCGCGATAAAGGTAGGTTAATCTTTTATTCATATTCTTAACGGATGTGAGGGCTCCCTGTGCCAAGACACGTAAATAGCTACTATGAGTCACCATCCAAGTGACGAAGTGACTGTCCAAGTGTTCAAGTGTCCAAGTACTTCCGCTTTGTAATGTCTAAAATTATCAACCAATCACGATCTACTTGGACTCAAATTTTGTTTGTACATGAGACACTGAATGAACCATATTCTTCTAGTAGCTTTTGAGCTGTTTTGTGGTGAAGAGGTGTTCGTTAACTTTTACATTAGTCTAAATGAACAGTTTTGAGACTGTGCTCCTATAAATCTAATCCATTTGGCATGGCTGAAGTAGGGAAAATAAAAGGTAAGTAATGTTGAAGTGCTCATTTCTCGCTGATAACGCGGTAAGTTTTAGAAAGTCAAATTAGCACTAGAATTTCTGTTAACCTCAGCGATGTAACAGAGCTTACAAGGTTTCGTTTGCGCCAATCAGAGTGGTGCAATTTCTTCTTTAATGTAAGTTTAGTGTGAATTATCGTCTTTGTTTATCGATTATCGTCTTTGTTTATCGATATAGCTAGAAATACTGCAATAGATCAATCAATATAGCTAGAAATACTGCAATAGATAATAAATCGGTATCGAAGCGTACCGTTGCACCACTAAAAATCTTTTAGCAGCCTCCCAAGTTTATTTTTATCCTTAGTGGCCATTTGGCCACAGACTGATCAAAGTTTGGTCGTCAGTGAAAACTTTTAGTCGCTAAATTTCATGCTTTCAAGATCATTCTTCTCAATTTAGAGGGTTGTTAATTAGTTAAAGCTTAATCGCCTTTACACTACTTGAGTGAGACGCGAACAAAGCTTGGTGACGAAGTTTCAACATAACGGTATTGTTGTCAAGGGCAAACTTCTCTGTTACCATTGGTAACAAATTTGTTTTTGTAACTGCCTTGCTCGACAATCTCGATGCTTAAATAAATACAAACACTACAAATATCGTCAGCAACACTTTATTACGCTTTCAAATAAAAAATATATACACAGAAACAACAATAAAAGAAACAAATAACGAAATATATTATGCCATAGCTATTTTATATAGATGGTAACAGATCTGTGTTGAGAGTTGACGTTATGTTTAACGTGCGTCACTTTACCTTCCTCGTTAGAGTTACCGTTCAACTGAAATTTTATCGTTTTCCAACCCCAGGGATTTTCTAGCAGCTTTAAGAATTCCTTCAGCTTTAAATAATATATCTTTCTCAAGTGCAAAATGAATAATTCGCGAACTGAAATGAAGAACATTTAGCGTTTCGTAAAGCTGACATAAGCTAACACCATTTCGGATCGAAATTTCAAAATATTAGCCAATCAAAAAATTGCTCAATTAAAACTGGCGCCATCTTGGATCGAAATTAGCCAATCAAAAAATTGCCCTGTTTCCCCAGAGGTCCTCCTTGTAAAAAAGAACTTTGGTGGTCAGTACCTGTAACGACAAGTTACCAATGGTAACAGAGAAGTTTGCCCTTGACAACAATGCCGTTGTTATGTTGAAACTTCGTCACCAAACTTTGTTCGCGTCTCACTCAACTGGAAATCGTAGTATGTAATAGATCTGCTAGACACAACTAATTATCATGATTTTCCCCTTCTATTAGTACACAAAAAAACAAGTAAAGATGGAGTGTATCCCTTCGTCCATGACATGATTGTGGAAGGGAAAGATGCATGGCTTGTGGATAACCAAGGGCGTTTTGGTATTAACTGGAAGACATCTCCTGAGCGATATGCTGATTATAAATCAAAAGACAAGAACATAAGCAAGAGGAAGGCCAGCAATACCTTGAGGTCAGCTCTTCTTAACTTCTATGAAAAAGAAGGAGCTAAAGAGTTTAGAGATGGCCAAAAGAAAAACGAAAAAGGGGAGATCATCGAGAGACAGTTTCAGATGCCACCCAGGATATTTGAAGAACTGTTTGGATCAGATGATGGCACAGAACAGGAGACAGAAAGCATTGAATTAGAGGTAATTTGAAGTGAATAACAGAGCAGCACTGAGTTTTCAATTGAGTGTCCAAAGTAATTTGCATTTGCTTTGGTTTTGTGTTTGAACACTACACTTAATGATTGGTTTAAAAAGTTTGCGCCACTTTATCAGCTAATCAGGAGTAAAACCAAAACCAATCATGACTCGCTCGCGCACGTTTTCCTGCGCTTCGTACCAACTACATGTATTTGCTTCGAGTTTTGATTGGTTCACTGGATTGTCTGTGCCCGGGGGGGGGGGGGATCCCATATTAAAGGGACGGGGATGCTCGGAAATTTTGAAAAGAACCCATTATTTAAAGAGACCAATCTGGGCGTGGCTCAAGCTATTTTAGACCCCTAAAAGATATCAAAATCCTGTGAAAAAGAACTTATATTTGTATATTTCTTCGTGTGCAACCCTAAACGAGACCCTGATGGCTAAGAATATTGCCATTTTCCTGCATTTTCCCCAAAACACCCTAAGCGAGACCCAAAGTTCGAAATTTATACCCCTAAGCAAGACGACAAACATCCCCATCACTCTCATGATGGAAGTGCCCCCGGGTGTCTGTGTCCTTTGTGATTGGCCAGAGAATGAGAATGGAATGACTCGAACCGTGCTCGTTTTCTCGTGTTGCAACCTTGGGAGTGTGCTGCTGGTCAATCATACTTTGGAATCAATGATTAGAAGCACTTCACAGCATGAGGTGAATAAGTTTTTAGAAGTTTGTTTTGTGTTAAGTTCATTTTGGTCCAGTCACTGCAAGTGCCACACTTCCTGCTTGTTTAGCTGCCAGCAGTGTTCATGGGAGTTACACGGATCACCATAGATGTTGTGTCCATATTTTGTGCAGAGCTTCTGTGTGGCATTTCATTTTGTGTTCTTTGAGCTTTTAAAAGTGTTCCACTTTTTGGTCAGGTTTTTCATCTTTCCACCCACCCACTGTTTGCTCAATATGTATCTGCCAAATAAAGGGTGTCTGCTTTAAATGGTTGACACTACATGTGGGTAGCAAGTTTCACTATAAACCAAGAATAAAACCTATTTAAATTAAATTTTGTTTTCTTTCTCTAAATACTAATGTAATATTACTAATTTTAAAAACACGAAACAACTTTTTAAAGACATGTTTCGGCATGACTTATGCCATCTTCAGTTTATTGAGAATTTAAAATCTAGGGCTATATATATACCCAAGCTACAAATACAAAAATAGAAATGTATACAAAGTAAAATTACAATAACAAAAGATAATGGTAAAGCCGTTACAAAGTGGCAGGTACTGTCTGGTACTGTCTAGAACAGTAATTACTCACAGTGTGAGCTTTAGACCGTTACTAATAGAACAAAAGATTAAAATAAAAAGGTGTTGACATGCTGCACTTGAGTGTTTAAATCTGGTTTTAAACTATTAATGTAAAAGGCCTCTTTTAATTTAAGAAAATAAACGGTTTGAGCAGAATCCAAAATTTTAAAGCAATCAGATGTGTATAAATTTTTGCAATTAGATGAACTGTTAAGGTGTTTAAAAACATGTGAATTTTTGTCAGTTAAAGTATGCTCTTTGATCCTTGTTGAAAAATGACGGGAAGTCTCGCCAATATAACGGGAGTTACATCCCGCACAAGTAAATTGATAAACAACAGAGGATCTAATAGCATCAGGAATGGGATCTTTAAAACTGAAAAAATTCTTTATTTTAAAAGAGGAAAAAACTAACTTAATGTTTAAGTCGCTGCAAAAACGCCTAGATAACTGTTTAATTTTTATCTGGGTTATATTAGATACATTGCCGATGAAAGGTAGTTTAAAATAGCGAGTGCTAGTGTTGTTAGAATTACTAATACTAACATCACTAGAGGAATTAAGTCTAACATTATCTAGATAACGTTTAATGATTTTGTCAATTATGTGGGAGGGAAATGAGTTACGTTTAAGAGTTTCTAGATTTTAAATTCTCAATAAACTGAAGATGGCATAAGTCATGCCGAAACATGTCTTTAAAAAGTTGTTTCGTGTTTTTAAAATTAGTAATTTTACTAGTGCTAACTAATTATGTAATACTTATTTACTCTCCTGGCAAGAAAGGGAGTTGATACTATTTTAAATTTCCTTTCAAAGGTGTGCAAAAGTTCTCAAGAAACTCCTAACTCATCAAGTGACACTGGTTTTGATGAAGCAAATATGGATATTATAAGCTTTTATGGTAATTAACAAATAAAAATAAGTAGTTATAATCAAGGATTAGAGGAGTGTGTTTGACAGAACTGGCCGGATAGCACTGGTCAGGTAAAAAATAGGCAGTGGTGCCCAAGACTTAAATTTTCTGTGACAAGAAAAAAGGTAACTTGTGATTAGGCATGAGAAGGGTGGTGGCTTAGTGGTTAGCGCATTGGACTCTGGATTAAGCAGTCACAGCAGAGTTAAAGCCTTAGCTGGGGTCACTGTGTTGTGTTCTTGGACAAGACACTTTTATTACTCTTACAGTGCCTCTCTTCACCCAGGTGTATAAATGGGTACAAGCAAATTTATGCTGGGGTAAGTTCCGTGTGATGGACTAGCATCCCATCCAGGGAGGAGTAGAAGTACTGCCAGTCACTTCATGCTATTGAAACAAGGATAATAAGCTTTGGTCCAATGGGCCACTAGACCTGAAAACACTGACTTGACCTTTTTTTCCCTGTGAGGACATAATTTATGTTACTAGATGCTTCATTACACGAAAGCCTGGATAAGCTCCAACAGTGTGTGCCACTTTGCCCCAAGTGCAGCCTAGCTATATCTTAATAACTGATTATGTGTCTTTTTCTTTTTAAGATTTCTTTAACATTAGTGACCCAGATGATGGCCTAAGTTATGTTACAGGTGGTATTCTGACTGATGGCTCACTTCTGGACAACACCAACAGTGCAGAAATGGATCTTGATCCTCCAGACATCACCATTCCCAGCTTTGAGGTACACTTCTATACTCATGTGTAAAACTGAGTTGGAGTATTGCTCTGTTCTTGATTACTCTCTCTGTGTGAAATTTAAGGGCCCACTGACTTATATATTTGGACCCGTTGCTAGGGACATTCACGGTTATATAGTTTTAGCAATTTTTCTTGTTTAGTTATGGTTGAATCTTTTACTCAGTCCATAACGTAAATATGACGTCATCGGGACACGCCCATGATCACGTGACCAATAAAGAAAAAGTCTAAAATTTTTGATGTTTTGCATGTTATCAGAAAATCATTCATGGTGTCATGATCTTTATTTGTTTTTGTATCTTGGTAAGTATGGGTTTCATTTCATTTGTGGAAAATAATTTTTTTAGAGAGATTTAAAATATTGATTTGTCCATAAAATTTTTATTAACAATGATTTAAGCAAATGAATACTTAGTTATGTTCCCGACCCAGGTCGGAAAAATATAACGTCGAAAAAAAGTGAATCAAATTAAAGACCGCCAAGTATTTAGATTTTTTCTGCAAACCGGAAATCATTTTGTTAACGCATGCGTAATTCATCTGACAAGAGAACAGTGCGCGCGCTAGTTGTACGCGTACGCTTTTGAGATTATTTGCATGTGTAAAAAAACTGCTTTTCCTGGTTCAATTTAATCTGACTGATTCTCAGATGTGAAGTCAACTATTAGCTATATATAGTCAGGAAGTTTTTCGGTAGTTCCTTTTGTTTCATCTTATTTGGCGAGTTTGAAGAAGTGCTCGAAAGGAAATTTTTTTGCACATCTGGCGCGTACAGATAGCGTGAGTAACCCGTACACGCAATACAGCGCGCGCTCTTTTAGCACCTTAGCAACGCGCGAGAAATCCGTCAGTGGGCCCTTAAGTTGTCCTACTTAGTGGTCTTTTTCAATTATTATACCAAGAGTTGCACTTGCTGAATTTATAATCCTCTGATTTTTATAATTATTATCACAGCAAATTAAATTTGCATAATTTCAGGCTGGGAAATTTTCTTTAATTTGACATGTCAAAAAAAAAGAATTTTGTAGTGAATCTCAGTTTTCCCTTTAAAGTGCATATGAAGCAAAATATTTTTCTGTCATTTTTAGTTCTTTAATATATTGTATATAAAAACACTGTAAACATTAAAATTTTTGGAAAAAAGGTGCGGCTTATCTGCGGGTTTTTACGGTACTCGTTCTTTAAACACTTAATGCGACTATTTAACCGAGCCGTCGAGCCGCCGAATTATATACCTTACCTGTTCTTTGAAAACTTAACGCAACTACCGAGCCGTCGAGCGGCCGAATTATATACCTTACTCGTTCTTTAAACACTTAACGCGACTACCGAGACGTCGAGCAGCCAAATTTGTATATACCTTACTCGTTCTTTAAACACTTAACGCGACTACCGAGCCGTCGAGCTGCTGAGCCACCGAATTATATCGCTTCAAAAATGGCCCTGCATTTGTAATTGCTCCACTGGTGCATTGTGACACCCGGAGTTAAAGTTGTGTTTCGACAGTATCCGGTCACATCGTTCCAAGGTTACTTCGTTCCAAGTCACATCGTTCCAACTTTCGGTCAGATCGTTCCAAAAAAAAGTTACTTCGTTCCAACTAAAAGTTACTTCGTTCCATCGAAATATTCGATCGTACCAAAATAAAAAGTTAGATATAAAAGACGATCCAAGTCGAGCTGAAGCAGAACTGAAGTAAACCGCTGATTAAAACCTAAGTTGTATCAGCTACTGAGTTGATATTTTAAAGTCAATAGACAAACCCCGGCCTCTCTCTAATCTCCCTATTCGATGGCGCATACAGTTAAAGAGTTCTGTTCAGCGCGCGACACTAATAAAACATCGTAAGTAAAGAACACAAGATTAAATTAAGTAAAGGCGTATTACACGCAACAAAAGCAGTCGCATATAAGAACCATATAAACTTGAAACTTCAATAAACAATTTCTAAGCTAAAAGGAAAACTTTTGTAGCTAAGAATTTTTTTCGTTACTTTTCGTTATACGCGGTAGGGAACTGAATTTGATAACAATTCAACATGGCGAACTTTTCTTTTCAATCACACCGACGCATAACGTAACAGAACCGAAAATATTCAATAAACTTGGTGTTAAGCAATTGATAGAAAACAACTACGCAAGGAATTCTAAACAGGTAAAGGCATACAAATTAATTTGGCAGGTACAACGGCAAACTAAGACGTAATAAAAACCGTATTGCTCGTAACGAACGGTAGAATTAATATAACGATCGGACTTTTCAATGGAACGAAGTAACTTTTAGTTGGAACGAAGTGACTTTTTTTTGGAACGATCTGACCGAAAGTTGGAACGATGTGACTTGGAACGAAGTAACCTTGGAACGATGTGACCGCAATTCGTTTCGACAACTCTCGTTGTTCCGGTCACCTCTCCCCTCCTCTTCGCGAAGTTTTTGCCCTGTCCGCCATATCTGATGCTTTGGAGTGAAATCAATAATCAACCAATGTGACGTCGCGAGCTGAGATCATGTGGTATTTTGGCCGCGCGATTTTCCGGACAATTTCCAGAAAAAAAATCGTCAATTTATTTTATTTTATTTTCAAACTTTCAGGGTTTTCTTATAAGATGTTAAACTTTAAAAATATGCATTAAAAAATTTTGCTTCATATGCACTTTAAGCCCAATAAAACAGACATTTCTCTTCATAAACATTTGTACACTCTTTCTTTGGTAACTCAAGAGATGCCTGAAGTTCAACCCAAAAGATTTCATACTGAAGATCGACATAGCTCTACAGAGATCCATGTAGTGTACTCTCTGATTCAGATTGGTAGTTAATTTCAGTGCACAAAAATTTAAAACATGCATACCTGTTGTAGATCAAATTGGTTTTAGGGTTACATGTAAATTTGTTACCAACCTATAGGTTAATCAGGTTGAAACCGATTAACCCAGGTTAACTTAACAGATTGAACTTGAAAACCAAAACCAATATATACGGCCTACAACATACCTAGGGGAGGGTTCCAGGGGTTTCAGGACTCCCCTTTTGGCCTAAAATTTTAAGAGAAAAGAAATTGGAAACCCTGTTTCTGAATAAAAATTTGGTGGGATGAGATCTTCAACTATTAATTAATTATTTAAAAAGACATCGCACGCTATATGGAGGGTTAACTAGCTACAATATTATAAAGATGCATAAATTGGACAGATTGCGCAAGACTATATTTCAGCAACTATTGACTTATGGCTTGGCTTGCCAGCCAAAACTGGCCGTGATGAACATTGCTCTTTGTTCCACTCGTGGCATTATCATCTTTGATCAAAAAAGGCATCACTTATACACTCAATTTCTGCAAGAGGAACAGGTCTTTCCAAATGATGTCCAAATTAGAGTGATTGGTTCAATTGTGCCTGACATACCCACAAAAATGCTTAGAAATTAAAGTGAAAAACTCGTAGGAGAATTTATTGCCTCAACCACCCTTGGCTCCTCAATGGCGAGTATTTCCTGTTTGGATGGTGTTTTCTCAGAAATTCTTGAACTGCGAGCAAGCCCAGTAGAAGGCCAATGACTACAACAAAAAGATAAGAAAATCAAAGATCTCTTCAAGATATTGACTTTTTTGCATGAAGTTAGTATGAGGCACTGTTTACACGGACACGGTTTCATTTGTAACCGCATCGAAAGCGATGCGGTTACGCCTTTCGTTTACACGGCACCGATCGAGACCACTACTGTAACCGGGTCGTTTTGAAAACGCTGTCAAAAGTGGAGCGTTTTCAAAACGATACGGTTTCGTTGTCGTGTAAACGGTCAAAAACGGCGAAACCGCATCGATTTGAAAACGGCCATGTATTTTGGCACGAACTGGCTGGCTTGCGAAGGGTAAACATGGTGAAACAAGCATAGAGAGCAGCGCTTGCTTATACAATCACATTCGAAAACAGTCGGAAAATCGTTAAATAGGCTCCGTGTAAACACTTCAAAACCGTGTCGTTTTCGATGCAGTTTCGAGGTCATGAAACCGTGTCGATTGATAACCGTGTCCGTGTAAACATAGCCTGAGTAGAAGGTTTATCCTGGGCATTGTTGTTCAAACATATATCACGGAAGGATTCAAACGTCTTTCAGTTCAAGCATTTTTTTTATTTTCGCGGAGGAAATGCTGTATTTGTCAGTCGCAACGGCTGGGTGCTTTGTGACTCCTATACTTTGGCTTGGTTAAAAATGGTAAACTTTGACGTTTGCCTTTAATCGAAATAGTTGTTTCCTTTCGAGTTAGAAAGATTTCTACTTGGCTTAATGCAGGGTTCCCGATAAAGGTTACGTGCGACAGAGTTACCTTTTGTCTCGTCACGCAATCTTAACCCCACATTGAGAAGTAAATTTTCGTTTGGATATTACCAAAAGCCGCTTCTCCTCGCATTATTCTTTACCTTACGGCTACACATACCATTTCTAACGACTACATTTCTAGTAAAACAGTTGTTGTTTATTTTTCTAATGGCGATGAATTAAGTTCTAAACAGAAGCAAAAAGTAATTTCATAACAGGCTACAAAAACACTTGTAAATATCACTTAACACATTTAATGATGTTGCAATTCTAAATTGTGCAACTCATCAGAAATAATCAATTGTCACGAAATCAGTTCCCTTTGGTTAACTAATTAGCAACGTTTTAGTGTGTGAAAGCTGACTTGTACCAGTACAAATTTGCGTTGTTAATCATTTTAGGTTAAATTAATATTAGCGCCTAAAGACTTGTACCAGCTGTACAAATTGTGTTCTTAATTGTTTTAAACTTCGTTCCCTTCGATCGCTGAACCCCTTACATTTTTAATTTGTTATGTCACGTAAGATTTGGGCTACTCACGTTTTTAATTGTTATATAATGGTACCGTTGTAAATTTGACAAGTCACATTTTTTCTACAAGAACGGAAGTGTTGAAGCACTATAGAGTGACACTTTTATACAAGTCACGCGCTTTGATCACCCACGTGCACAGCGGAAAGTATTCCCTTGAGAAATTAAAGTTTTAGTGCGTGAAAGACTAATGTACCAGATTTGGGCTAGTCAAGTTTTTAATTGTAAGTTATATAATGTTTGTAAATTTGACAAAAGACTTGTACCAGTACAAATTGCGTTTGACCGCAATAAAAAAAATGTCCAAAATGTCCAAAAAAATGCTTTTGTCAAAAATCACTGAGAGTCAAATTGGGTTGATATCCAATTTGAATTCTAGCAAGCTGCATCTATCTGGCACTGCAGAGAATTTTGGAAATTTGTGCTCAGAATCAAATTAGGATCACTGCCTTCATCGCTTGAAGGTTAATCAGGCCAGCTGCTGATCGAGTATTACATTATTTTTCAGGAACCCCATTCTAGGCAAAAATGCTGGTTATGCCCCAGCATCAGTATGGAAATCTTGGGTTCACCTCTAAAGCAACAGAAGAATTAAGCTCTTTAAGGATGTCTGTTTACTGAGGCTAGGTCTTCCTATGTTTTGTTTACTACCGGTACTTTAGTTATTATAAGTCTGACATAGGGAATATTATTTTTATCCCATCAGCTGATATTTAATGAGGAGGAGCTGAAAGAACCAATAGGTGAAATATGTTTTGAATATCCATATAATTACAATGACCAGAAAAAAGGTATAGTGCATGGACTATACATTATAGAAAACTTGGTTTTCTTTTCTTATTTGTTGTAAATTTTCATAAAAATAATGAAGTCCAATTTAATAATAGCTGTCATTTTGTTGCAGTGGCCATCTATCCTTTGGCAGGCTCCATAGAGGTAATCATAGTAACCTGTTATAGATATGTCAATCTGTATAATTTTATGTATGCTTTGAATGATGCATTCTTCAATCTTAACTCTTGTCTGTGTTTAGCCTTTTGAATTATTTTCCTACCTTTGTTGTATGAAAATTAAAGGTGCATTTTAATGCAACCACAGTCAGTAGTATTAAGTAAGTGTTTTTGTAAATGAGTCTAGCTACTCACTACTGATTCAGAGAAATAGTTACAGATTTCCAGTTTGACCTTTAAGCAAGTTCAAGCCATTGTGTGCTAGTGTCAAGGCCTTTCCAAAGCGATTGATAAAATCCAATAGTTAAAATCCACTCAAATACTGGCTATCAAACAGAACTTGTTGGCATGCTGCTTGGTAGCTTGTTACAGACTTCCTGCATGCAGCACAGCATTGCAGCATGCATGTTAGAGATAAGGTATTGTTAAAGCAGATATCTTGCTTATCGAATGACCCTGGTGAGACTAGTCTGTTCCATCCAAAGTCGGACCCACAAACCATAAGGGCCACTGAATATTCTGCAACTTTAAAAGTAAAAAAAGTAAAAAAGAATCACTTTTAATTAATTGTCAAGGTATTTAGCACTGTTGTGACATGCTAATTGTTTTTACTTGTTTATTAAGTCATGAACAGCAACAATGAACTTAAACATACATATAGAAAAAATCATAACTTTCTTAGCAAGGGGACCCCCAGGGGGTTCTCGAATTTCAAGTGAAGGGGATGGTCAAAGGATTTTTTTGGGTTTGAAATTTCGATTCTGGGATTTTTTTGGGTAGGAAAATTTGGCAAGCTTTTCTATTATTTAAGTAGGGATGTTTTGGAGTATTAAAAACACTCTGAAGATTTGTGTGCCTTTGCTGCAATAGTTGATCTGCAACAAAAGCACAAACAAATTTGTTTTGCTATTGATTTTTGAGGGGTCAATTTTTGATCTAGGGATTTTTGGGGTTATGTTGGAAGCCCTAGCGATTTTTGGGGTCTTGATTTTTGCCCCCATTTAATCATCCCCGTCACTTGAAATCCCGAGTACACCCCTGGGGAGATCCCCCACCCAATGTCAAATTTCAGTGGTTATCCATGGTTAAATTTTATTTTGATTACTCTAAACAGGGCGGACTGCGATTTGATATAACATTGACAAAAACAATTCCTGAAGATAATACATCAGAAAGATATTTGGCCGAGTTTGATGGGGCTTGTGTTGTCTACTTAAAGAAGTCCAACCCTACCACCTTAACAGGAAGTACTCCTTGTAAGTTTTTTTGGGTTCATGCATCCATTTTATTTGGTTAGTTGGTTAGTTTTAGTTGGTTAGTGCTTTCATCTACACAGTTACAAGACAAAGACGATAATGTCAATAAAGCCGCGCAATTTAGAATAGATAACTGATCACCATGCACATTAACGAAAAACAAAAATTAAATCCTGCTTAAGCAAGTGAGATTTAGTGCTGTCTTGTTATGGTGTGAAAGAAAACTAAAAGAAATGGGTCTGACTCTTTGTGAATTATAAAATGGTTTTATTATACTTGTACTCAGCTACCTTGAAGCCTGGCCACATTTGCGTAAGGGTCAAGACACAAGCTGGTAAATTACTGGGGCTTACAGATTTCTGCTATGTGGATCACAAGACTCAAGAGGTGTTGAAGCGCCTGTATAAAGACGAGGCACTACAGTCTCTATACGCAACCTTGATATCCCAGGAGCAAAATGATTATAATTTTGCGCTGGACCAAGGTTCGTTGATCATGCATGACCAAGGTAAGAAGCAATTATGATACTATTTTGTTACTTTAATAAGCATGCAAGATCATAAACCTGTAAACAATGTAGCATTTAAATATTTTATCCCTTTTCAATGATTGCATGCTGACTATATGTAAAGGGGTCCGGGAGAAGGGTTAACACATGCCCCCCCCCCTTCCCCCACCACCACCATTAGCAGTCATTTCAACTGTTCTTACGTTCTTCAAAAAGTGCTGGATAGCTTTCCAGAGAAGTAATCTTGAAAAGAGTGATGGAAGTTGACGAGAGGCTCTCTGGATTTCATGCTGCTCATCGATTTACCGAAGAAAAGGAATCAGCAAAGCAAGTCAGGAAGTTGGCGATCAGAAATGGAATGATCCATTTTTAGAGAAAATTGCAATGCTGTGAGTTCTCTTACGTTCTTCAAAAAGCGCTGGATAGTTTTCCAGAGAAGTTATCTCGAAAAGAGTGACGAAAGTTTACAAGAGGCTCTCTGGATTTCATGCTGCTCATCGATTTACCGAATGAAAGAAATTCAGCAAAGCAAGTCAGGAAGTTGGCGAGAAATGGAATGACCTATTTTTAAAGAAAATTGTAATGCTAGGTTGACACTGAATAATAAAAAAAAACACACCTCTCCTTTGGAGTTAGCTAGTTAGTGCATATTTGGTTAGTTTCTAACCATACATGTGCACTAACGAAACTAACGTGTTGTTTGATTTTGATCTGGTGGACTATGCGAGATAGCACCAGAAAAACTATATTTTATTTTATTTTATTATTATTGTTATCATTATTATTATTATTATTATTATTATTATTATTATTATTATATATATTACTTGCTATTATTGTTATTGTTGTTGTTATTATTTTTATTATTATTGCTAAGGGCAGTGGCTAGACCTTGCTTGTAGCCGGTCTAGAATGGAGCTGTAAGGTGCCTCCATCCCTCCACTAGCCTGGGTGGACACCTTGGGCAAGTGTTAGTACACCCTTAGCCTCCCTTGACCAGGGTTACGGTTCCACTGCCTTGGAATGGCATACTTGTCACCTTCCAGCAACTCCTGCATCCTGGTCCGTCCCCAGTCGTCTCGACCTTGTCTTGCCACTGGATATGGCGCATCAGGACGAGAGAGTGAGGCTGATCCTGCACATGTCTCCCTCACTTTAATCCAAGTCACACGCAAGTCATGACATCACCACCACCTATTCTTCAAGTCCTGTGGCGATAGGTGTTCGGCAAAGCAGCAGGTGAGGATACACTGGGAGCTGAAGTCGTGAACCTGCACACAGGCGGCTCAGGACAAGTGGTCGAGTGGACAAGTGGTCGAGCGAGCAGTACGCAAGGGAAGAGCCGTCAGCACCAACAGCACAGTCCCTACCCACTTCTGCTCCACATGTAAGAGAGGCTTCCTTGCCCAGATTGGCCTTATCAGCCATCTCCGGACTGACCAAAGAATCTAGATGTCTTATGGTCATCTTCGAATATGAAGGACGAACAACATTATTATTATTATTATTATTACTATTACTATTGTTATTGTTATTATTGTTATTGTTGACATTATTATTATTATTATTACTATTACTATTATTATTATTATTATTATTATTGTTGTTGTTGTTTTTATTGTTATTATTATTATCATCAATTTTTTGTGAAGTTTATACTAACTTTGCCTCTGTCCTTTTTTTAGGTTTGATGAATCAAATGAAACATGCCCAGTCCTTCAAAGTTATTCAGTTACTTGTTTATACAGTAGCTCAAACAGATGTGCAGCATATGTATGGAAATAAAGGATGGACTATATTATTTTAAAGCTTCTAGAAAGACAGTGTTCTGGGGGAGCATGCCATCAGACCCCACTATGGACTTTTGCTTTTGGCAGTCATAGTCAAACCTGAAGATTAACTGACTGACAACTTTCCTATTTCTGACTGACAACTTTCTTATTTATCTGTCTTCTTTAGGTTCTTTGATTCAAACAAAACAGGCCCAAGCTCTCAAAGTTCGCCAGTTACTTGTTTATAGAGCTGCTCAAACAGATGCTCAGCAGTTTAGCCAAATGATCTTCAGTTCTTTAGAGCTAGAAATATCATTGTCAGTACTCATAAGACCAACCTCCACTACCAAAGGATGTTGCCAGGGCTAATGGCCATGACGACTTAGCACAGTTCTTGCAAGATAACAACAAAAGGTAAAATTAATTTATATCTTATATAAAATTATAATTGACAGGGAATTAGGGAATTACCCTACACGTTAGAGTTGACAAACGTTTTGATAACTTTTTGTTGTGTTTTTTGGAAATTTTTCACGGTGGGGCAAGACCCACCCCCCATGCGATCAGTCACGCCCCACCTCGTCCCCATTTTTCGCGCGTCATTTATTTTTTCGGCGAATGCAATATGGTGGCATTCTGTGCGTAATGTCTCATGGGGATACTGTTTCTCAGTCCTCCAGAGGGTTTTTTAGAGTCCAATTTTGAAGCCTGGGTACTACTTACAACTTGTTTGGCGCCAAAAGGGAAGGTAGAACAGGGTTCATACTCTTTTGAGCTTTCGAATTCCACAAGTTTCCATGACTTCTCCAAGTTTTCCACGCTCTAAATTTGACCCTTTTTGTTGGAAATCATCTTTAATTTTGGGTAAGTTTTTACCATCTTCTTTGCGAAAAAAATAAATTCATCGTGTCCTTTTAAAAAAAAACAACATTTTCCATGCCTTTTCACGACCCACACTTAAATTCCATGAGTTTCCAGACCTGGAAAGTGAAGTTCTAAAATTCCATGACTTTCCAGGTTTTCCATGAACCGTACGAACCCTGTAGAAAGGTGATAAGGAAGCTTGCAGTGGTAATATTTATGACCTATATAAATGTTGAGAGAGAAGGTCAATTATCAACAAATTAATAGCAATGCGGAATTTTTAAATAATACCGGTATATTAAATAATTTGTTGTTTTGTTACGTTCTATTTTCTGTTAATGACGTAACTCAGGACTTGGAATATGGATCATTATCCGAATATTTTTTTTTTCGTTAAGAAGTTGATTGAACCAGTTTATAACCAAATGTTTACCATCTAAAGGTACGCACATGTCGTATGAAAAAAAATATTGGTTGAGAACTTGTTCAGATGGCTTTAAAAACAAAAGAAAAAATGGAAAACAAACTTAGTAATAGTGGCATTAACATATAACCCAGAGAAGGACAGATAAGACGAAATTTATCATCAGCCAATCGTACTTTGCGTTTTGCCTCTTCCTTTTTAATAGGTCCTGTATGCGTGGTGTCAACTGCTGGTCCATACTGGATGGGACGTCTTACATATTAAATGAAGCTTCTAACCAATCGGACGTGTTCCTCTTGGACAAGAAATGGTAGCCGAGACCATGGGAATATGATTATGGATCCTGACAGAGAAATATAAGGTGGGAAGCTCAAGGTTTATATCTCAAGGGTCATTTTTGACATTGTTACTTTTTCCAATTCCTGACGATCTTTCTACCGTTCAATGATCTCCAGAATCCCAAAGGCCAAGAGTTCAGAGTGGTGCTACTAGACTCTAGAGGAGTTGACGCTGCAAACAGTGAAGGCCAGGACGATATTAAGATATTTACTTTAACTGTCCTTCTGCCTGCCGTGCTCATTTAAACTATGCTGACAAGGCGTCATCTCGAGGGACTGGAGTATCCTTCCTACATTGTTAGTAAAAAAATAATATAGAAGACCTAAAACTCCCCAGAGTAATTAACAGGCTCTTTTCCTTGTAGCTTGGGGTTATTGAGCGGTAGAGTCAAATCTCTTCGGAATGAATGAACAAGCAATTTAAGAGTTTGACTTGAACTTTACTTTAGATGAAGAAAGTAAAGTCCTTTAAAAAGTCACTGATTTTAACATAGGGCAAACCTTTCACCACTGAAAGAATTGTATATGACATATCATGCCAAAGGTTAACAAAAAACGTACAAAAAAAAAAATCAAAACTAAAACAAAACCAAAGAAGTGTGCCAAAGTATTTTGCATCAAATTAGTTATTTCATTATAAAAAACTATGTTGGGGGTACTTCATAAAACATTCCATCAATAATTAATGTGTGAATTTCCTTAACGACTATACAGTTTTATTGCAAACCTGGAAATGAATGACAAGCATACTAAAGAGGTAACAGCACTGCTTGAGAAGATTGATGGCCATCAGGATGAAATCGAGAAAATGAAAGTATCAGGCGATGAGCAAGCGTTACACTCCACTGAGACAGAGGAAGAACACACTAAAAATTGGCAGGAATTGCCACTGAGAACTATAATAAGCAATAGTAGATTTTTCCTATTGTTTTTTGTTTATAAACCTTTTTTGGTAATGGCTTTTTAAAAGCAACCGTTTATGTTTACATTATTTTCCGACGTTATGTAAAACAGTTAAATCCAAGATGGCATATTTAATGACATTAAGAGGGTTGGGGTGGGATTTAGGTGCGCAGTGTGTCGTGGGATTTGCGTTTGTAATCAGCGGCCGTTAGGAAAGTGAGAATTCTACGGCCAGCCTGCGCCGCGTAAAGGTTAAATTTGTTTTTGTTTTGAATTAATTTGTCATCCCCGGATTAAGGCTTTCGCTTTGTTTTTTGTATCACTGTAAGATAATTTATTTCGAAAAGTATTGTCTACACTATGTTAAATCAGGATACCCTAAAACCCCAAGGGTTGCACCACTGCTTTGGTCGGGGGCACACGTTCCCCTTTTTTTCCACCTGCTGGTTTTAAGGGGTTTTCGTGTCCGGCTTTGGTGCATTTAGTTTTCTCACTTTATTCATAGTTTTTTTCTTGTATTAACTGTTGACCTTGAATAAACGGGACGGTGGCTTGGCTGGCCCACGCGCCCATTCAATAACTGACTAGTGTGTCTGGATGTGTAGTAGAGGCAACAAAATTTTATTGTTATAGTAGCAAGTTTGCTCCAGCTGTTTAATATGGGGCTCCGTCGCTCAGCCTCCTCTTTGTACGATCGTGGGTGTATGACTGCTTGAATGGATGTACGATTCGAGAAAATGATTAAATGTTCATGATTTATATAAGCGTATCGAGTGCGACGTGGCTACCTGATGAACGCGGCATTGTGTTACATTTAGGCTGCTGAGAATATGAGCGGTCTGTAAGTCCAGTCAATCTACGAGTTTTGGATGGCCCAGATCAAACAAATTGCAACATTTCGGCGCAATGTTGATGACCTTTTTCAGCAATTTGGTGTTTTATTTTCTACAGCTATACAGCTACATGAGTTGCTCTGCCACTTCATCCTATTTAGAAAGAATATTGATTTTTGTGGTTGGCAGTGTGCTTGAAAGGGAAATTTAATGCTGGCCCAGCAAGCTGGGCTGTCCCGGTGAACTCGATTACTTGGAAAATTTTCATCCCGGCATCGCGATACCTAGCGCCGAGGCTTAAAAATTTTGGCCTGATTTCGTATAAAAACCTAGTCAAAAGCCATGTCTTACAAAATTTTCTTTGTACCGGGCTGGCTCGACTCATGTAATACCGAGCTTGAAGACATCTGGGCAAACCAAGCCAGCCCGGCTCATGTAATCAGGCGCCTAGACCGAGAAACGCACAAAAAAAACATTTTCTGTTGAAAAATACGATTTTATTTGAAGTGGGTACCCTGTGGTTAAAGCTCAAAACTTAAAATGCCAAATTTTAGGCATGTTCCCCTAAACGGATTTTGGGGGATTTTTTAGTATATCACAGTGAGGAAAATTCTGTCGCAATTTGTTTGATCTGGGCCATCCAAAACTCTTAGATTGACTGGACTAAAAGGGGAGACAATTTTCGGTTGTAAGCAAATCCGGAATGTAACGACAGATACACCAAGCGGTATCCTAACTGGTGTGATATTTGTTTTAGATGACCCATATTCTAGTCGCTATTATTTTATATAAAACTGAGAGAATTCTCGCGTGCCCATTTGTTGAAAGTTATGGTCACCTGTATCATCTGTATCGTCGATGTGAGTACCATGAAAATGACGTAGCCAAGTCACGCAACGTAAGATAATCTGTCACACCCGCGCGATTTCGTGCCATTACGTGACATTTATCCAGTTTCGTTCTTCAACAAAGGTCAATTCAGAAGCCGAATGAGCTACAGAAGGTCTACAGAAGGCCCTCTTGGATCTGAGGAAGGGAATCTCCATATGTCTGGCAGTATAAAGGACTAGAAAAGCCGTCTCGATTCCTCCCCTTTTGGACTTGACTGCGCGCAACGACATAGCTGCCAACCCCAGAGTACAAAAATCTGGAGACGTCTAGAAATCGTTGCATTGTAAGGATATCATTAACCAGCAGCTATTTCAAAAAGAAATAGTCTTTCGTTTCCAGATTGCGGAAAGGGTGAGAATAGCGTAACGTCTAAGGAGAGGTGGGTTTGGGGTTAATTTTAATTTGGAGATCCAAGTGTCTGTTGAATTTGCTGAATTTATGCGCGAGTTAAAAATGAAGAGAACTCCATATTCAGTAGTAACTTCCCATTTAACACCTACTGTCCATTTTATGTAAAGGAGACATAAACTCAGACCTTGAGGTATGTAACTTATTTACTTTGTAGTTGCGAGCGTTCTCCTGATTGGATAGTAGCCTCCACTGTGTAAATAGTTCACATCGAATCCAAAATAATACCTTATCGTTTCTGAGAAAACGAAAGAAAAAATTTGGTTATCTAGTGAGCGTACGCCTGCGCGCGTCTACAGACTCTCAGGGAGGGGGAGGGGAGTCTCAACGGAGCCCGATCGGGGGTACCCGAGAATGTCATCTTATCAATGGACGTTCCAGTTTGGATGGACCTGTATGTGAAACTCATTTTCATATGAATGGTTTCGCACGTAGACTCGTTTTGAAACAGTGGAAAATGGTAACTCGGAAATGGCCTATTGTTTTCGATTGTTGTCGATTTACTTCGGCTAGGGATCTTTCTTGAGTTAACTTCAATAACAGTGTTTTCAGCGAGAGTATTTTCATAACAATTTTAAGAACCAGAAAAAAGTGTGGAGCTCCGCTTTTAGGCTTGGCTAAATCTATATGTTATATTTTGCTTGTTATTTAATAGCAACGGGACAATATGTGTCCCATACATGACGTACCTACCTCCCACTTTGCTTTTGGTGCTGACGAAAAGAAAAGCGGGCTCTTGGGCTCAAGTCTGTCAAGTTTTTTTGAAAAGGCCCTGGGGACGAGGTTGGTGCCTTCCAAATACTTCCGCTTGGTTTCGTCCAAGATGCAAGACAGTACTGCAAATGTTTTTTTTATATGTCAACCAATCACTATCCAAGTAACCACGTTGGACAAAAGGTTTGTTTGCACATGAAATGCTTAGTGTACCTCGTAATCTTCAGTACAGTGGTAGCTTTTGAGCTGTAAGCTGTACTGTTTTGTGATAGTTTGATGAAAAGTTTTCCGATTTTGATTCAAGCCTGATCTGGCATAACACAGATAACATGTCTGACGTCGGAGAAGGTAAGCTTAATGTTTTTGCTTACGCAGTGAGTTCTAGCAAGTCACTCATTCGAATTTCTGACATTTCTGTGAACGAGTCGATCAAGCCTTTATGAAACTGGATTTCGTTTGAGATAGTTAGGGCCTGTTTACATGATTCCGGAATGACTTTCATTCCGGAACGAAACTCGTTCCGGAATGAAGTTCGTTCTGCATTCACATGACAGAGTCGACCGGTTCAACCAAAGGCATTTTCACGTGCGCGGTTTTCGCGCGAGATCAAAACAAGATGGCGTATGTTTCGCGCAAACATGTTTTTGTGCCCATTAATGGCCGTATCTGCGATTTTAACAAGTAATTTGACCATAGAGCTGCTTCTTTGGGCTAAACAGTAAATGCTATTACGTTTTTTCGCTTTGAATTCAAACTGTGGAGTCCGTGTGCGGTTTCATGAGTTGCGATTTCATCTCGGAACGAAATTCGTTCTGTGTTTACATGATACCAGAATGAAATGTCATTCCAGAACGAAACTTTCATTCCGGAATGAAAACCGGAACGAACTCATTCCGGAATGACTTGACTTTCGTCTCGGTATCATGTAAACAGATACAGAGAAATGTATGGGGATGGAATGAACTCGTTCCGGAATGAAAGTCATTCCGGAATAATGTAAACAGGCCCTTAGAATGATATGCAATCCCCAGGGGCTTTTTCCCATCCATTACTTTTTCAACCTTTTCGTGTAAAATCCGCCATCTTGAAAATGGGGCAAGCGTGTCGCAGATTGCATAGTTTGTATGTGAATTTTAGGGATTTTGATGTAAAAAAAAAACTTTCATAAAATACAATCCTTACGCTTTGTATGAATCAAAACTTAAGATATTATGTATTATTGACTGAGTGATTTTTAATACTGATGAACCATCATGCCCAGTGCAACGGGACAATATGTGTCCCCATACACGACGTACCTGCTGACCAAAAGAAAAGCGGGCTCTAGGTTTTCAAGTCTGTCAAATGCCCAAATACTTCCGCTTGGTTTCGTCCAAGATCAAGATGCAAGGCAGTGATGCAATTGTTTTTTTATATGTCAACCAATCACGATCCAAGTAACCATGTTGGACAAAAAGTTTGTTTGCACATGAAATGCTGAGTGTACCTCGTAAACTTCAGTACAGTGGTAGCTTTTGAGCTGTAAGCTGTACTGTTTTGTGATAGTTTTGATGAACAATTTTGCGATTTTGATTCAAGCCTGATCTGGCATAACATGTCTGACGTAGGAGAAGGTAAGCTTAATGTTCTTGCTTACGCAGTGAGTTCTAGCAAGTCACTCATTCAAATTTCTGACATTTCTGTGAACAAGTCAGCGTTAAGTTCGATCAAGCCTTTATGAAACTGGATTTCGTTTGAGATAGTTAGAATGGTATGCAATCCCCAGGGACTTTTGCCCATCCATTACTTTTTCAACCTTTTCTCTGTAAAATCCGCCATTTTGAAAATGGGGCAAGCGTGTCCCAGATTGCATAGTTTGTATGTGAATTTTAGGGATTTTGATGTAAAAATTAAAACTTTCATAAAATGGGCAGTTCCAGAAAATATCCATACACCATGACGGACGGCTTTTTGGAATTCCGAGGGCAAGGGGGGTTCTTTGAACTGGAATTCCGAGGGCATGGGGGGATACTTACGATTGGAATTCCGAAGGCATGGGGGAGTTCCAGATCTTGGATTTCCAGAGGAGACAGACAAAAGTGTGTTCCTTGAAATGCTAATTTTGTGGATTACTCATTTGTAAATAAAGCACGAACTGACGACCGCGTCGCAGAAGCAGGATACAAGAAGATACAAGACAAGTATCGAACAATCAGGCGTGTGTTTGCGGGTAGTATCGAAAACGAAGACCCCGAAAACGAAGACCTAAGACCTAAGACCCATACGAAAACTAAGACCCGTACGAAAACTAAGACCCATACGAAAACTAAGACCCATACGAAAACTAAGACCCGTACGAAAACTAAGACCCGTACGAAAACTAAGACCCATACGAAAACTAAGACCCATACGAAAACTAAGACCCGTACGAAAACTAAGACCCGTACGAAAACTAAGACCCGTACGAAAACTAAGACCCATACGAAAACTAAGACCCATACGAAAACTAAGACCCATACGAAACGAAGACCCGTATATACGAAAACGAAGACCCGGCCAAAACCAGCGTTACCCAGAGTTGCGTGACATTAATAATAATGACAGAATAATATTGAAGCAGACTGAGCGTACTGAGAACCCGGGGGGGGTACTCCCTATAATGGCCTATACGGGGAGGCTCCGCCCGAAAGGGGTACCTTTTTCAGGCTTCAGGTATATAAAAGGGTAGGGATTTCACGCGTTTAAGTATATGAAAGGGTATGGAAATATGTCATTTGGCTATTTAAAAGGGCCTTTAATTAATATATTTTAAACATACGCAATTCATGGCTGTATTATTTTAATTTATTAAGCGCTACATAAAAATGACAAGAAAACGTCCTATTTTAAGTCCAAGCCATGTCTCTTAGGTATATGAAAGGGGTACCTTTTTTCAGTTAAAGGTATACGAAAGGGGTACAATTTCTGTCAAAAATGGTATATAAAAGGGTAAGGGGTTAGAACTTGGGGCGGAGCCTCCCCGTACAAAACTTTTTGGAGTACCCCCCGGGACTGAGAACGTACTACTGATCAAAAATCTAGACTTGATCGAAAACTAAAACCTGATCGAAAACGGTTGCTGCGTCACAGAAGAGACAGCCAAAGTCTCCAACAGTAATGCACCGTATCGAAATCTTAACGCGCACAATACTTGCTTCAATAAACTTCGCTACCCGATTATTATTTCTCGCTTTACATCCGCGTAGAAGGGTGCGGAGAGGGGGGGGGGATTGTGCTGGGATGCTCTCCAATGATGCCTTTAGAGGCCATGACATTAGGGGGGACTGAGTATCCTATATCCCATTAATTTTTGGAATAAATATCCCTTATCCAGTTAATTCCGGTGGTTGTTCCAACATGTATGTTCGATATCCTCAAATCTCTTGTTTAAATATCCCTTTTTCACAAATATCCCCTATCGATTTTCATAATGAAAAAAAAATCCTGTATCCCTATAATTTTTTACCCAAATATTCCGTATCCGTAAAACAGATTCCATGCGAAATGGGCTTAGCGATTGCAAAAACCAACTAATAAACCAAAAAAAAAAACGGATCGAAAGCCTCCAATCATCTTTGCAGCTACAACTGTACTATTTTCTGAGAGGTCCGCTTAAACCAAACAGGAGATGTCAATCACTTTTTTTAAGTTCACGCGGGAAAATTTGTACTTGTCTCTGATATTTGTACTTGTCTCATTTCCCCGACCAAAAGATTAAAAACCTTGGCAAGTCATGTGTGACCTAGGCTCCCGCAGTGCTATCAGAATGGAATTTTCAAAAGGAACAGCATCTTTTCATTCCGTTTACGTGTTGAAATAACTGTAGCGTTCCATTTGTCGAAAAATTCTCACCGAAAATTCCATGTAAATGGAAAGCGCTCATTGATTTTCGATTTCAGTAGTACGTTCTCAGTACGCTCAGTCTGCTTCAATATTATTCTGTTATTATTATTAATGTCACGCAACTCTTGGTAACGCTGGTTTTGGCCGGGTCTTCGTTTCGTATGGGTCTTAGTTTTCGTACGGGTCTTAGTTTTCGTACGGTCTTAGTTTTCGTATGGGTCTTAGTTTTCGTACGGGTCTTAGTTTTCGTACGGGTCTTAGTTTTCGTATGGGTCTTAGTTTTCGTACGGGTCTTAGTTTTCGTACGGGTCTTAGTTTTCGTACGGGTCTTAGTTTTCGTATGGGTCTTAGTTTTCGTATGGGTCTTAGTTTTCGTATGGGTCTTAGTTTTCGTACGGGTCTTAGTTTTCGTATGGGTCTTAGTTTTCGTATGGGTCTTAGTTTTCGTATGGGTCTTAGTTTTCGTACGGGTCTTAGTTTTCGTATGGGTCTTAGGTCTTAGGTCTTCGTTTTCGGGGTCTTCGTTTTCGATACTACCTGTGTTTGCGTTCATTTACAAAAGAAAACCAATAAAATGTGGGTTGTACATCAAGCTCCAGAGGCCTTAACGTTGATGAATGTCTTCATTCACTCTTTTTTCTTGTCAAAGCGGATCCACAACATATTCAGCACATTCAGTGGAGCACGAAACTATTTTGCCACGCTTCGAGACGCCATTTTGAAGCACGTGGGAATGGGAGCGACTGCTGACCCCGAAGGCTCAAATTCAAGATGGCGGATATGTCAGTGCACTCGATCGTGTCCTCGATCGTATTATCTTCCGAAAGTACACACGTAGATAACACGATATTGTTATTTTAACGTTCTGTTCCAGTTTGGGGCAATGTAAAGTTAATGTAGGTTGTATCTGTTGAACAAGAGTAACGAGAAAACTCTTATTTTTTTTTACATTTTCATCCCAGCCTCTGTTACAGATCGAGTCATTTGAAATAATTTGATGTCAAATACGCCAAATTGGGCATATTTGAAACCATGCTGGGAATTGTAAAGGACTTAAAGAAAAAAGGAAAAATCCGAACGGGAGGGGGGTTAAGGATTATGGAATTCCGAGGGCATGGGGGGGTAACGCATTTTGGAATTTCTGAAGGCAAGGGGGGTTAAAATATTGAAGCCGTCCGTCATGGTGTATGGATATTTTCTGGAATTGCCCAATATACAATCCTTACGCTTTGTATGAATCAAAACTTAAGATATTATGTATTATTTACTAAGTGATTTTACTGATGAAATTTGGTGATTGTGTCCTGGGAAGAAAATTGTAATAGCACTTTATAAAGTGAAGTCCAGTTTTGGCCCTCTCTCTCTGAGAGGGACAATTGTCTGCACATCCTGGGGGGACTCCCATATGAAAGTGACGGGGATGCTCGTCTCGCTTAGGGGTGTCAATTTCGGACTTTGGGTCTCGCTTAGGGTGTTTTTAGAAAAATGGCAATATTTTTAGCCTTCAGGGTCTCGTTTAGGGTTAAACACAAAGTTAAAATACAAATATCAGTTCTTTTTTTAGAATTTTGGTATCTTTTAAGGGTCTAAAATAGCTTGAGTCACGCCCAAATTGATCTCTTTTAGGGGTTCATTTCAAAATTTCCGACAAGCATCCCTGTCCCTTTAATATGGGTCCCCCCCCCCCCCCGGCTGCACATGCATGCATGCTCATCTCTTACGGCCTTGGTTACATGGAAAGCGGGTGCCTACCTGCTAAACGAGCTTTCTTGGGCAAGAAGAGAGCACAGACATTAAAGAGTTAAGAGCTTGGACATAAAAATAGAAAAGAAAATAGCCCGGGCACCCTCCCTCCATGTAAGATTCTCCACTAGTCACTTAATCCACATGCACATGTACTTTTGAGGTGGCTGTCAATCATCTCTGCTGAAGCTACTTGAGTAGTTGTGCCAAATCATTTTAAATGTCAAGAATATTTTAAAATATTGTGTTAAAACTACAAGAGACATATGTCAATGTTTAATTTTCGGTGCTTAACCATGCATGTCATTTGCCTTCGCTTTCATGAGACTCAAATCAAAATGAGTTTAACAACCCGATGTTGCATGACACACAGAGAGAGGACTAGAACAGTACTTGCTTTTAGTGCAGCGTGCACTTTTGTGATGATAAGCACAATTTGCTAAAATGATAACTAAGGTTTAAACTTTGATGGTTGATTAATTAATTAAGTCATTAATATTATTCTTCGGAAAGGGGCAAGGGGTGGTGAGTACCGTTTTCTCAATCTTGTCTTATTACTCTCTGGAGGCAGTATCACGGGAAGTCACCTATGTTTTTGTGTAAACCATGATAGAATGTATGAGGTTGTACTCAGTGATCAACAACATTACCTTTGAACAACAAAAGAAAGATATACATTCATTTTCTAGGGAGCGATTAAATGTAATCAATAGTTTTTTAGTGGTTTTCTTCCAAGTAACACTGTCAAACTTGAAAATGTCAGCCTGACTATTTTCAAGTTTTAGGGCACTCCTATCTTTTATAGCCAAACCACCTTTAGTGTTACCAATTTTCATGACAAGTACAGTATGTTTTAGCAAGGTCAGGCCACTATTACTTAGTGAATTTCCAATTATACCTATCCAACACCTTCATTGCATTTTTAAGTAGTGCTCAATCATGGCGACACTGTCCCTTTTAGGGGTTTCTTTCACTGTTTTGTTGGAAGTTTTAAAAATGTAGTCTGGGAAAATATGACTTGTGTGAATCTCCACATTTTCAAATCAAAACCCCGCCAGAAAAGACACTCGACAGTCAAGATCCATAAAATGATCCCTAATGAAAATCTTCTGATATTATTGTTTAGGACACAAGTTTACCAGTGGTGGTGGTGTGTACTGCTTCATCCATGACTTGATCATTAAAGGAAAGGATGCACGGTTTGTGGATGGCAATGGGCGCTTTGCTATCAACTGGGCGAGTGCCCCTATGCATTATCATACTGATTTTAAATCAAGAACTGATAACATAAGCGACAAGAAGGCCAGCAATAACTTGAGGTCAGCGCTTCTCAATTCCTATGAAAAAGAAGGAGCTAAGGAGTATAAAGAGTCACACAAGAAAAATGAAAAAGGGGAGATCATTGAAAGACAGTTTCAGATGCCACCCAGGATATTGAAGTCACTGTTTGGATCAGAAGTGTCGCTGACTGATTATGACAGTAAACAGGAGACAGACAACATTTCATCAGAGGTAATTTAAAATATAAATATAAAATAAACAATGTACAGCCAGTTAAGAGTTTACACGAGGTACATGTACATACATGTACATTTAGATGAGTTCAGGAAGAACATGTAGGGAGGGTCATCACTTTTGTTTTTAACAGCCTTCTGCTGGTGTTGCTCTCAGTTAAAAGGAGCTCACTACTTTCAAAACGTTATGAAGAACAATACCACCTGAACCAGCCATCAGAAACTGCATTATTAGTTGTGTGACTGTCTGTCTTTTTTTCATCAAGATTAAGTGTTGGCTTTTATGGCAGGTATCATGTTATGTGTCTGTCTTGTACTCCTTGAATGGTTCATTTGGGTGCCTTCATCTTTTAGAAAAAGCGGTAGGGACTCAGACTTCCCCAGCCAGTCCGGTCTGCCTGGAAGATTCTTCAGCATGGCATAGAGACTCATGGCTAGGGCCCTCAGTGGAGGCCCTCAGAATCACCTGTGCACCCAACTTTGACATAGAGATGCAGTTGTTAAACAAAAGAAAGAAACTTTTTAGGTGTCTGTATGAACTTTTTGGGACCTTGCTACTTCAAATGTTTCTGCTAAATAAAGAGTGTCTGCTTAAAATGGTTTGACAATACATGCATAAACAAAAATGTACATGACATAGTGAATATATGAAAGACATAATATGTGAACTGTGGATTAATGATGAAATGAATGACGTGATCCTCGCAGTGTGTTTTTTTTTAGCCTGAAAAAAATTTCAATGCCTAACAATTTCAGGCTAAAAAATGCAATTGCTTAAAGTTCTTACACACTGCAAGGATCACATCATTCCTTTTAAGGATGTACATGTATGTAAATTGTACCTGGGCGCTTTCCATTCGACCAAAAATTCTGGTTAGAGTTTCCGGAAAATTCCAGTGGCGAAAGGAGCAGTATTTTCCGACTCTTCCGGTTTACTGCACGGAAGGCAAAACAAAATTTGCATATGGTAGTGCGTCGAATATGGAAATTTCTACAGTGCATTTAAATAATGCACTGTGGCAGGTTTGCTGCACATATAACTTGATATTTTTGCAAATAAAAAGCATTCCGAGCACTGAAAAAACCGCCAAGAATGACACCGTAGCCTCGAATACAGGGACCTTTCAAAAGGCACACAAGCAACGAAAACGTCGCCAACCCAAAAAGTTCAATGAGAATTACAATGGCGTAGCCTGCACGCACGTTATAAATATTTGTACATTTCTTTGCTGCCGCCTGCAAAACAACAACGAAAACAACCGAATTAACCTAAATTTTTTATTTGGAGTTTCACTGAAGAACATTTTCTTAACTCATGTAGCTGCTTTCAGCTGCCCAAATCGCTAAATTTTCTGCCAAAGGAACTTGGGCTGAGTGTAAAATGGTAGTTTTTTCCAAAATTTCCGGAAAAGAGGACAACCTCGCAAGGTAGACCCAAATTTTCGAAAACAATTTCCGGGAACTTTCAGTTCCATTTGATTTTGCTCCTGGAATTTCCGGGGTTTTCGGTTGAATATTGGTTCGCATTTCGGAAAGTCAACACTTTCCGGATTTTCTGGAAACTTTCCCAGGAAATTTCTGTACCATTCGCGCTTGTTCCGAAATTTCCGGAATTTTTGGTTGAATGGAAAGCGCCCGTAATTTATTAAACTTTTTGTCTTCTTTCTCCAAATACAATGTACTTTTAATACTAGACTCATATTTACTCTACTGGCAAGAAAGGGAGTTGATTTTTTCCCTTTCCTTTCAAAGGTGTGCAAAAGTTCTCACGAAAACCCTACCTCAAGTGACACTGGTTTTGATGAAGCAATGGATACCAGCTGTGATGGTAATTAATAAATAAAGTGTAAAATGACTTGCACACAACACACAAACAAATACTGAGCGCTTAATAAATTATTAGCCGGGCACCACAATATTGTTCTGTTTAGGTAAGGCAAAATGTTAACTTTCCCTTTTTCAAAGCTCAAATGTTGTTTGCTATACATGTAGATGCCTATATGTTTTGTACCGGGTAGTCTTTTTTAAAAATTAATGTGTAAGAACACCCCATGACAGAGATGGGAGAAAGTGGAAAACATCCATTTTTAAGCATTGGGCGATTCCAGAAAATATTCATACCATACCACGGACAGCTTCCATTTTTTAGTCCCCCTTGCCTTTAGAAATTCCAAAATGCATTATCCCCCGTGCCCTCGGAATAATCGTTAACCCCCCTCCCGTTTGGATTTTTCGTTTTCTTCGCCAAGCCCTTTAGAATTCTCAGCAGGGTTTGCAAATATGCCCAATTTGGCGTATTTTACATCACATTATTTCAAATGACTTGATCTGTAACAGAAAAAGTCATTATATGACTCAGGACAATTCTGGCATGAAAATGTAAAAAAAAAATAATAAGAGTTTTCTCCTTACCCTTGTTGAACAGATACAACCTACATTAACTTTACATTGCCTCAAACTGGTAATGAACATTAAAATAAGAATATCGTGTGATGTACGTGTGTACACTCAGAAGATAATACGATCGAGTGCACTGACATATCCGCCATCTTGAATTTGAGCCTTCAAGGTCAGCAGTCGCTCCCAATCCCATGTGCTTCAAAATGGCGTCTCGAAGCGTAGCAAAAGAGTTTCGCACTCCACTGAATGGACTAAATATTTTGTGAATCGTAAACTCGATCGTATTATCTTCCGAGGGTACACATGCACGTACGCACTTCACACAATATTCTTATTTTAATGTTCATTACCAGTTTGAGGCAATGTGTGGTTCCAGAAAATATCCATACCCCCACCACGGACGGAATTGGAAATTCCAGAGGGGGGGGGGGGGGGGGGTCAAGGGCCCAGGAAATTCGAAGAGGAGGGGGTTGCCAGTGAAATTACATTTCCAGACGGTAAAGTTTGATGCAGTGCAAACTACTTTCAAAAATCATTTATTACCTACTCTACAAATGTGTTACTTAGCAAAAAATAGCACCCTGGGTTCTTGATTCACAATCGCTTTACTTTAATTTAAAATGGGTTTTTCTTTCTCCTGAAAGCACACTGAAAGCAAATAATTTCACTGAAATCCTCCATGTTTGTTCGTCTGTCATTACTTGTTACCAGTCCCCCGAAACTTGTCATGTGGTTTGACCGAAATGCACTGGTGTCAAGCGTTGCTTGTTTCACGTTCGATCGAAGGGAAATCGTCCTTGTTTGTGAAAAGTTTCATGTTTATAAGCGATGAAAATAGTGATGATGTCAGATGCTCAAGATTAACTTGTCCTTGTTATTTCTGGCTATTTGTTTGTTATTTTCCTGTTAAATCTTGCTTTCTCAGCGAGCATTAGCGACTTTGCGATCATGTCTATATGGTGAATGTTTATATCAACACTCTTCAAATCTGTGTTCTGATACATTTAGCGGTAAATTTCTAAAGCAATTGGAATGAAAAGGGATGGATGGTTATACAACAAGGTAATTTGACAAGTGACTACCAGATATTTTGTCTGTTTACTTTTAAGTCCTGAAATTTCTGTATTTTGTCTTCAACAGTACATGTATGTATCATTTTAACATATCTTCCGATCGTTCAGTTATACGCTATAACTGTTTACAAGAGAGGTGCCCTAAAATTTAGAGCATTGTACAATTTATCTTTTTTTCCAGAGGGGCTGGGGGTACGCAATATCGGTTTTCTTTTGTAAATGAACACAAACACAGGCCTGATCGATCGATACTTGTCTTGTATCCTGCTTCCGCGATGTGGTCGTCAGTTCATGCTTTATTTACGAATTAGTAGTCCACAAATTAGCATTTTCAAGAAACACACTCTTGTCTGTCACCTCTGGAAATCCAAGATCTGGAACAACCCCATGCCTTCGGAATTCCAATCGTAAGTATCCCCCGGCATGCCTTCGGAATTCCAGTTCAAAGAACCCCCCTTGCCCTGGGAATTGCAAAAAGCCGTCCCTGGTATGGCATGTATATTTTCTGGAATCACCCATTACAGAAACTATCTGAGAGTCGAGACAACAACCAACAACAAACAACATTTTTACAGTGCACAGAAAACTGACCGTCACAAATTACTAAGTATGTAAACAAATTATTGGACAAATCAGCCTACAACCTGACTTTCCCACAAAGTTACCTGTACATGTATGGCTATCAACCGAGACCTTAGCAAGACGAGTGTACTAACTTGTTTGTGACACATAAACAGGTTATCTGATTATATTTAAAACAAATGCCTTGAACATCATGATGACTTGTTTTCCTCTGTGAACAACTACAAGACCATGAACACAAAAAGGAAATCCAACATCTGTTACTACTGACAGCAACTCAATACCGTACTTACTGTAGGGCACCTTAGAGACCATTGCACATAGGTATTCCAATAAAGGTGTACTGTTTGAATTCTTGGGCCACTAGCTATAGCTAGACCCAAAAACCCAGACAACCTTTTTTTTTTTTACCTGTGAGGACATATTACTAGTTGCTTCATTAAGCTTCAGCAGTATGGGCTGTTTTGTTCCACGTGCAGACTTTATCTTTATAACTGGTTAATATACATGTATGTCTTTAAGGTTTCTTTAGCAATAGTGAGCAAGATGGTTGCCTTGCTACTGGTGGTAATCCGACTGATGGTTTTTTTCTGGACAACACCAAAAGTGAAGCAAACGATTTTAATCTTCCAGAGGTACACTGCTAAATACTGTGCAATGTTGGAGTAATGATTTGTTCTTGATTTGACAAAATTTATGTTGTCCTACTGAACAGTCTTACTCAATACCACCAGCCTGTTTTCATGATAATGTCACAGCAAATGAAATTTGCACGATTTCAGGCTGGGGTAATTTTCTCTTGATATGTTAATAAATAAATGACTGATGCATGACTGACTGACTGACTATGTATGTTTGTAGTAAACCCCCAGCAATTCCCTTACCCAGACATTTTGTTCCAAAAATATTTGAACACTTAATAATAATTATTATTCTTTGGTCACTCAAGAGATGTCTGAAGTTCAACCAAAAAGGTTTCATACTGATGACGTAGCTCTACAGAGATTGATGTAGGGTAGTTTCTCTGATTGGTTGTTGCTCGCAGCTGTGCACAAAAATTCATCATGATTATAAAACTCTTGGGTTCATCTATTCAGCAGGGAAAGATTTGAGCTCTTGCTTAAAGGATATCTGTTTAAGTTAACAGAGGCTAGGTCTCTATATGTTTTGTTTACTACTTCTGTAAGAAATTCTGACTTAGGGAATATTGTATTTATCTCACCAGACACATGATCTTACCGAGGAGGATATAAAGTACATACTACATGAAATTTGTTCTGAAGAAGGTATTTAATAGTATACCGTAAAATTCCAGTTATAAGCCCTGGGCTTATACAACTTCGCAAGTGATTTTGAGTGGGCTTATAGGCGGAGGGGCTTATATCCGGGAGGGCTTATAAGCGGAACAGAAAAAACGTTTTAGAAGGAGCTACGGGAGTGTTGATCGAAATATGTTTTAAAGTTAAAAACACATAATAAAGCAACATTTAGCCCTGTTCAGTACTGTCAACCGGCAGAGGGGGGGGGCGGGCTTATATCAGGGGGGGTTATAATCAGATGTATTTGTTTGTTTCCAGGTAGATGGGCCTATAACCATGGGGGGGCGGCGCTTATAAGCGGAGGGGCTTACAACCAGAATTTTACGGTATACACTTTACACTGTACATAATAAAAAAATTGGTTTTCTTCCTTATTTGTTTTTTTTTTTTTTATTTCATATAAACAAAAAAATAAGTCCAATTTAATAATAACTGTTATAATTTTATGACTTTTGTTGCAGTGGAGGAATTCATCGATCCTTCAGCAGGCCCCTTAGAGGTAATTCTAGTTATATAAATCTCCACATGTATGGTTTTAATGTTGATGATGATGATGATGATTATAACAAATGTACAAACAACAACCAATTCTCCCAACAAATCCTATAAGAAAATTCATGGAGATCAGGAATGATGATTTTGTATGAGGATATTTGGCATAGGCTTAGGCTTAGGTGTAGCTGTAGGTGTCGGTTATAGGTATAGGTACATTATATTGTACATTTGTATATCAAATAAATCACTCTTTGAAATTCCAATGGCTGTCCATGGTTTAATTTTATTTTTAATTAAAATTATTGTTTTGAATTCATGGCATTGGTTTTACTCTGAACAGGGTGGACTGTCATTTAAAGTAACATCGAGCAAAAAGTTGCCTGAAGATGATACATCAGAAGTATATGAGGCAGACTTTTATGGGCTTTGTGCTGTCCCCTTGACGCAGCTTAACCAAAACACCTTAGCTGGAGTTACTCCTTGTAAGTTTTTTGGAGGTCCATGCATCAATCTTATAATTTTGACTTTTGGATATTGCTCTCATTTACACTGTTACAAGAAAAAGGCAGTGTATATCAATAAAGAGTTATGCAATTTGAGAGGGTTGTTGTTTTAAGGTTTCCTCATGTGTTAAAATATTAAACTTCAAGATTTTGACATGTGTTAACAGAGTTCGCACAGTCTTGAAAAGTCCTTGAATTTTAGGGGGAGTCCTTGAAAAGTCCTTGAATTCCATTTTTCCTTGAAAAGTCCTTGAATTTGTGTGTAAGTCCTTGAAAAGTCCTTGAATTTTCTTCAACTTTGAATGTAGTGGGGTCGAAAGACAATTGCTTTACAAAGACTTTGGTCTTTTCCTGTGTAAAGCAGCTTCAAACACTGAAAAAGCCAGGTGTAAAAGCAGCTGATAAAGTGAAATTGAGAAGAAAAGTAATCTAACTGCGCACTTGAGTTCAAATGTCAGTGAAACAAATTCACCAGCGGTTTTGTATAGAACTCTTAATTGTCCTGCGCATGCCGCATGCATTTAAGGCATTTAAAAACCTTTAAAACCTGTTAGTTTAGACTGGGAATGTGCATTAATGTACCATCCGTAAAATTACATTCTGGTAGGTGGTCCTTGAAAATTCAGTTATTCACTGAATAGTTTTTGAGTTATGAGCCTAGAAAGATCCAAAATAGGGTATCTTTAACGTCATATGACGTTGCCATGGAAACAGATTTTGATGTTACCATGACCTCAAATTGTTCATTGCCAAATCTTGTTTACGCTTGTGGTCGGCAATCTTCGGAAAATCGTCAAAAACATCGTAATTAGTAGGTTTATATAATAAACAGAATATTACATGCATGGTTGCTTGGAGATATGAAAATTATCTTCTCGTGTTCAAATCGATATCCCACTCGTTTGCTGCACTCACTCGTGAGATATCGATTTGAACACTCGAAGATAAATTTCATATCTCCGCGCAACCATGTAATATCCTCTATATGTGTCTTTTTCTTTTTAAGATTTCTTAAACATTAGTGACCCAGATGATGGCCTAAGTTATGTTACTAGTGGTATTCTGACTGATGGCTCACTTCTGGACAACACCAACAGTGCAGAAATGGATCTTGATCCTCCAGACATCACCATTCCCAGCTTTGAGGTACACTTCTATACTGTGTAAAGTTGGAGTATTGCTTGGTTCTTGATTACTCTCTCTGTGTATACTTAAAAGTGAAATTTAAGTTGTCCTACTTATAGTGGTCTTTTTCAATTATAATTTTATACCAAGAGTTGCACTTGCTAAATTTATAATCCTCTGATTTTTATAATTATTTTCACAGCAAATTAAATTTGCATAATTTCAGGCTGGGAAATTTTCTTTAATTTGACATGTTAAAAAAAAATTGTAGTGAATCTCAGTTTTCCCTTTAAGCCCAATAAAACAGACATTTCTCTTCATAAACATTTGTACACTCTTTCTTTGGTAACTCAAGAGATGCCTGAAGTTCAACCCAAAAGATTCCATACTGAAGATTGACATATATAGCTCTACAGAGATCCATGTAGTGTACTCTCTGATTCAGATTGGTAGTTAATTTCAGTGCACAAAAATTTAAAACATGCATACCTGTTGTAGATCTAATTGGTTTTAGGGTTACATGTAAATTTGTTACCAACCTATAGGTTAATCAGGTTGAAACCGATTAACCCAGGTTAACTTAACAGATTGAACTTGAAAACCAAAAACAATATTTACGGCCTACAACATACCTAGGGGAGGGTTCCAGGGGTTTCAGGACTCCCCTTTTGGCCTAAGATTTCAAGAGAAAAAAAATCGGAAACCCTGTTTCTGAATAAAAATTTGGTGGGATGAGCTTTTCATCTATTAATTAATTATTTAAAAAGACATCGCATGTTATATGGAGGGTTAACTAGCTACAATATTATAAAGATGCATAAATTGGACAGATTGCGCAAGACTGTATTCAGCAACTATTGACTTGTGGTTTGGCTTGCCAGCCAAAACTGGCCGTGATGAACATTGCTCTTTGTTTATCATCTTTGATCAAAAAAGGCATCACTTATACTCAATCTCTGCAGGAGGGAAAGGTCTTTCCAAATGATGTCCAAATTAGAGTGATTGGTTCGATCAACTGTGCATGACATACCCACAAAAATGCTTAGAAATTAAAGCGAAAAACTGGTAGGAGAATTTCTTGCCTCAACCACCCTTGGCTCCTCAATCGCGAGTATTTCCTGTTTGGATGGTGTTTTTTCAGAAATTCTTGAACTGCAAGCAAGCCCAGTAGAAGGCCAATGACTACAACAAAAAGATAAGAAAATCAAAGATCTCTTCGAGATATTGACTTTTTTGCATGAAGTTAGTATGAGTAGAAACGTATCACGGAAGGATTCAAACGTCTTTCAGTTCAAGCATTTTTTTATTTTCGCGGAGGAAATGCTGTATTTGTCAGTCGCGACGGCTGGGTGCTTTGCGACTCATATACTTTGGCTTGGTTAAAAATGGTAAACTTTGACGTTTGCCTTTAATCGAAATAGTTGTTTCCTTTCGAGTTAGAAAGATTTCTACTTGGCTTAATGCAGGGTTCCCGATAAAGGTTACGCGCGACAGTGTTACCTTTTGTCTCGTCACGCAATCTTAACCCCACATCGAGAAGTAAATTTTCGTTTGGATATTCCCAAAAGCCGCTTCTCCTCGCGTTATTCTTTACCTTACGGCTACACATACTATTTCTAACGACTACATTTCTAGTAAAACAGTTGTTGTTTATTTTTCTAATGGCGATGAATTAAGTTCTAAACAGAAGCAAAAAGTAATTTCACAACAGGCTACAAAAACACTTGTAAATATCACTTAACACATTTAATGATGTTGCAATTCTAAATTGTGCAACTCATCAGAAATAATCAGCTGTCACGAAATCAGTTCCCTTTGGTTAACTATTAGCAACGTTTTAGTGTGTGAAAGACTTGTACCAGTACAAATTTGCGTTGTTAATCATTTTAGGTTAAATTAATATTAGCGCCTAAAGACTTGTACCAGCTGTACAAATTGCGTTCTTAATCATTTTAAACTTTGTTGCCTTCGATCGCTGAACCCCTTACATTTTTAATTGGTTATGTCACGTAAGATTTGGGCTACTCACTTTTTTAATTGTTATATAATGGTACCGTTGTAAATTTGACAAGTCACGTTTTTTCTACAAGAACGGAAGTGTTGAAGCACTATAGAGTGACACAAGTCATGCGCTTTGATCACCCACAGCGGAAAGTATTAACCCTTGAGAAATTAAAGTTTTAGTGTGTGAAATTAAAGACTTGTGCCAGATTTGGGCTACTCAAGTTTTTACATTGTAATTGTTATATATAATGTTGCGTTTGACCGCAATAAATAAATTGTCCAAAATGTCCAAAAAAATGCTTTAATTTGTCAAAAATCACTGAGAGTCAAATTGGGTTGATATCCAATTTCAATTCTAGCAAGCTGCATCTGGCACTTCAGACATGATTGGAAATTTGTGCTCAGAATCAAGGATCACTGCCTTCATCGCTTGAAGGTTAATCAGGCCAGCTGCTGAGTATTACATTATTTTTTAGGAACCCCATTCTAGGCAAAAATGCTGGTTATGCCCCAGCATCAGTATGGAAATCTTGGGTTCACCTCTAAAGCAACAGAAGAATTAAGCTCTTTAAGGATGTCTGTTTATGTCTTCCTATGTTTCGTTTACTACCGGTACTTTAGTTATTATAAGTCTGAGATAGGGAATATTATTTTTATCCCATCAGATATTTAATGAGGAGGAGCTGAAAGAACCAATAGATGAAATATGTTTTAAATATCCATATAATTACAATGACCAGAAAAAAGGTATAGTGCATGGACTTACATTATAGAAAACTTGGTTTTCTTTTCTTATTTGTTGTTAATTTTCATAAAAATACTTAAGTCCAATTTAATAATAGCTGTCATTTTGTTGCAGTGGCCATCTATCCTTTGGCAGGCTCCATAGAGGTAATGATAGTAAGCTGTTAAAAAAAATTAGAATGTGTCAATCTCTATAATTTTATGTAAACTATGCTTTGAATGATGCATTCTTCAATCTTAACTCTTCAGGCCCGGCCAGGGGTTTTGGGTATACGGTATCTTGGGTGTTTTTAACCATTAGGTATTCGGTATCTTTTTGCTGAAATACGGGTATTAAGTATTTTGTTTTCCTGAATTTTTGATGGACCATTATTTTTTTGGAGATGGGGATGGGAACAAAAATCCTGAAAAAGTTGTTTGCAAGAGCAAAAAGGCTCAAATAATTTGTTGCAGACATGAGAAGGAGAAAATTGATAGTTTGATGACAATAGATAGTCAGCCATTTATACATCATGATATATGATCAACAGCACTCTTTTTGATGCCCAGAATGCTGGAAATTGCATTTCCGATCTTCTAGATTTCAAAATTCTCTGAGGGAGAATGCCCCCAGACCCCCCTAGGCTGAAAGGGGCCTTACGGCCCCTTCTGTGGTCACATCCACCTATTCCCAATCGAAAGCTGCTTATAAAAAATGTCATTGAAGACACCCTGATCAAAAGAGGTGAGCACTGGTCACACAAAACATGTAGTAGACAAAAATGTTCACAAAGTAGTTCACGCAGGTGCTGCTCACTGCAAACATTTAAAAAAAGAGGAAAAGGACATGTTTTGTTTTAAGTTCTATACACAGTAAATAAGAACCAAGGCCACTATCTGGACATACAAAAATAATATTTCCTCCAGGAAGTCACAGCCCGAAAAAGAATTGTTTGCACAGACAACACACCAGCCTTTGTTGTCAGATTTAATAATTTTAGGTATTTGGTATCGACGTTTTTGCAGTTTTCAGGTATTTTGGTATCCCAGGGGGGAAAATGGGGTATATTGGTATCCCACTACCCCCCTGGCTGGGCCTGACTCTTGTCTCTGTTTATAAATTAGCCTTTTGAATTATTTTTCTACCTTTGTTGTATGAAAATTAAAGGTGCATTTTAATGCAACCACAGTCAGTAGCATTAAGTAAGTGTTTTTGTAAATGAGTCTAGCAACTCACTACTGATTCAGAGAAATAGTTACAGATTTCCAGTTTGACCTTTAAGCAAGTTCAAGCCATTGTGTGCTAGTGTCAAGGCCTTTCCAAAGCGATTGATAAAATCCAATAGTTAAAATCCACTCAAATACTGGCTATCAAACAGAACCTGTTGGCATGCTGCTTGGTAGCTTGTTACAGACTTCCTGCATGCAGCACAGCATTGCAGCATGTTAGAGATAAGGTATTGTTAAAGCAGATATCTTGCTTATCGAATGACCCTGGTGAGACTAGTCTGTTCCATCCAAAGTCGGACACACAAGCCATAAGGGCCACTGAATATTCTGCAACTTTAAAAGTAAAAAAAGTAAAAAAGAATCACTTTTAATTAATTGTCAAGGTATTTAGCACTGTTGTGACATGCTAATTGTTTTTACTTGTTTATTAAGTCATGAACAGCAACAATGAACTTAAACATACATATAGAAGAAATCATAACTTTCTTAGCAAGGGGACCCCCAGGGGGTTCTCGAATTTCAAGTGATGGGGATGGTCAAAGGATTTTTTTGGGTTTGAAATTTCGATTCTGGGATTTTTTTGGGTAGGAAAATTTGGCAAGCTTTTCTATTAATTAAGTAGGGATGTTTTGGAGTATTAAAAACACTCTAAAGATTTGTGTGCCTTTGCTGCAATAGTTCTGTAACAAAAGCACAAACAAATTTGTTTTGCTATTGATTTTTGAGGGGTCAATTTTTGATCTAGGGATTTTTGGGGTTATGTTGGAAGCCCTAGCGATTTTTGGGGTCTTGATTTTTGCCCCCATTTAATCATCCCTGTCACTTGAAATCCCGAGTACACCCCTGGGGAGATCCCCCACCCAATGTCAAATTTCAGTGGTTATCCATGGTTAAATTTTATTTTGATTACTCTAAACAGGGCGGACTGCGATTTGATATAACATTGACAAAAACAATTCCTGAAGATAATACATCAGAAAGATATTTGGCCGAGTTTGATGGGGCTCGTGTTGTCTACTTAAAGAAGTCCAACCCTACCACCTTAACAGGAATTACTCCTAAATGTAAGTTTTTTTGGGTTCATGCATCCATTTTATTTGGTTAGTTGGTTAGTGCTTTCATCTACACAGTTACAAGACAAAGACGATGTATGTCAATAAAGCCGCGCAATTTAGATTTAGAATCAATAACTGATCACCATGCACATTAACGAAAAACAAAAATTAAATCCTGCTTAAGCAAGTGAGATTTAGTGCTGTCTTGTTATGGTGTGAAAGAAGACTAAAAGAAATGGGTCTGACTCTTTGTGAATTATAAAATGATTTTATTATACTTGTACTCAGCTACCTTGAAGCCTGGCCGCATTTGCGTAAGGGTCAAGACACAAGCTGGTAAATTACTGGGGCTTACAGATTTCTACTATGTGGATCACAAGACTCAAGAGGTGTTGAAGCGCCTGTATAAAGACGAGGCACTACAGTCTCTATATGCAACCTTGTATTCCCAGGAGCAAAGTGATGGTAATTTTGGGCTGGACCAAGGTCCGTTGATCATGCATGACCAAGGTAAGAAGCAATTATGATACTATTTTGTTACTTTAATAAGCATGCAAGATCATAAACCTGTAAACAATGTAGCATTTAAATCTTTTGTCCCTTTTCAATGATTGCATGCTGACTATATGTAAAGGGGTCCGGGAGAAGGGTTAACACATGCCCCCCCCCCCTTCCCCCACCACCACCATTAGCAGTCATTTCAACTGTTCTTATGTTCTTCAAAAAGTGCTGGATAGCTTTCCAGAGAAGTAATCTTGAAAAGAGTGATGGAAGTTCACGACAGGCTCTCTGGATTTCATGCTGCTCATCGATTTACCGAAGGAAAGGAAGTTATCAGCAAAGCAAGTCAGGAAGTTGGCGAGAAATGGAATGACCCATTTTTAAAGAAAATTGTAATGCTAGGTTGACACTGAATAATAAAAAAAAAACACACCTCTCCTTTGGAGTTAGCTAGTTAGTGCATATTTGGTTAGTTTCTAACCATACATATGTGCACTAACAAAACTAACGTGTTGTTTGATTTTGATCTGGTGGACTATGCGAGATAGCACCAGAAAAACTATATTTTATTTTATTTTATTATTATTGTTATTATTATTATTATTATTATTATTATTATTATTATTATTATTATTATTATTATTATTATTATATATATTACTTGCTATTATTGTTATTATTATTGTTATTGTTGTTGTTATTATTTTTATTATTATTGCTAAGGGCAGTGGCTAGACCTTGCTTGTAGCCGGTCTAGAATGGAGCAGTAAGGTGCCTCCTTCCCTCCACTAGCCTGGGTGGACACCTTGGGCAAGTGTTAGTACACCCTTAGCCTCCCTTGACCAGGGTTACGGTTCCACTGCCTTGGAATGGCATACTTGTCACCTTCCAGCAACTCCTGCATCCTGGTCCGTCCCCAGTCGTCTCGACCTTGTCTTGCCACTGGATATGGCGCATCAGGACGAGAGAGTGAGGCTGATCCTGCACATGTCTCCCTCACTTTAATCCAAGTCACACGCAAGTCATGACATCACCACCACCTATTCTTCAAGTCCTGTGGCGATAGGTGTTCGGCGAAGCAGCAGGTGAGGATACACTGGGAGCTGAAGTCGTGAACCTGCACACAGGCGGCTCAGGACAAGTGTTCGCCACTTGAAACGAGCAGTACGCAAGGGAAGAGCCGTCAGCACCAACAGCACAACCCCTACCCACTTCTGCTCCACATGTGGGAGAGGCGTCCTTGCCCAGATTGGCCTTATCAGCCATCTCCAGACTCACCAAAGAATCTAGATGTCTTATGGTCATCTTCGAATATGAAGGAGGAACAACATTATTATTATTATTATTATTATTATTATTATTATTATTATTACTATTACTATTATTATTATTATTATTGTTGTTGTTTTTATTGTTATTATTATTATCATCAATTTTTTGTGAAGTTTATACTAACTTTGCCTCTGTCCTTTTTTTAGGTTTGATGAATCAAATGAAGTCCTTCCAAGTTATTCAGTTACTTGTTTATTCAGTAGCTCAAACAGATGTGCAGCATGTGTATGGAAATAGAATAAAGGATGGACTATATTATTTTAAAGCTTCTAGAAAGACAGTGTTCTGGGGGAGCATGCCATCAGACCCCACTATGGACTTTTGCTTTTTGCAGTCATAGTCAAACCTGAAGATTAACTGACTGACAACTTTCCTATTTATCTGTCTTCTTTAGGTTCTTTGATTCAAACAAAACAAGCCCAAGCTCTCAAAGTTCGCCAGTTACTTGTTTATAGAGCAGCTCAAACAGATGCTCAGCAGTTTAGCCAAATGATCTTCAGTTCTTTAGCTCTAGCTAGAAATATCATTTTCAGTACTCATAAGACCAACCTCCACTACCAAAGGATGTTGCCAGGGCTAATGGCCATGATGACTTAGCACAGTTCTTGCAAGATGACAACAAAAGGTAAAAATTAATTTATATCTTATATATAATTATAATAGACAGGGAATTAGGGAATTACCCTACACTTTAGAGTTGACAAACGTTTTGATAACTTTTTGTTGTGTTTTTGGAAATTTTTCACGGTGGGGCAAGACCCACCCCCCATGCGATCAGTCACGCCCCACCTCGTCCCCATTTTTCGCGCGTCATTTATTTTTTCGGCGAATGCAATATGGTGGCATTCTGTGCGTAATGTCTCATGGGGATACTGTTTCTCAGTCCTCCAGAGGGTTTTTTAGAGTCCAATTTTGAAGCCTGGGTACTACTTACAACTTGTTTGGCGCCAAAAGGGAGGGTAGAACAGGGTTCATACTCTTTTGAGCTTTCGAATTCCACGAGTTTCCATGACTTCTGCAAGTTTTCCACGCTCTAAATTTGACCCTTTTTGTTGGAAATCATCTTTAATTTTGGATAAGTTTTTACCATCTTCTTTGCGAAAAAAATAAATTCATCGTGTCCTTTTTAAAAAAAAAACATTTTCCATGACTTTCCACGACCCACACTTAAATTCCATGAGTTTCCAGACCTGGAAAGTGAAGTTCTAAAATTCCATGACTTTCCAGGTTTTCCAGGAACCGTACGAACCCTGTAGAAAGGTGATAAGGAAGCTTGCAATGGTAATATTTATGACCTATATAAATGTTGAGAGAGAAGGTCAATTATCAACAAATTAATAGCAATGTGGAATTTTTAAATAATACCGGTATATTGAATAATTTGTTGTTTTGTTACGTTTTATTTTCTGTTAATGACGTAACTCAGGACTTGGAATATGGATCATTATCCGAATATTTTTTTTTTCGTTAAGAAGTTGAACCAGTTTATAACCAAATGTTTACCACCTAAAGGTACGCACATGCCGTATGAAAAAAAATATTGGTTGAGAACTTGTTCATTGGCTTTAAAAAATTAATTAACAAAAGAAAAAATGGAAAACAAACTTAGTAATAGTGGCATTAACATAAAACCCAGAGAAGGACAGATAAGACGAAATTTATCATCAGCCAATCGTACTTTGCGTTTTGCCTCTTCCTTTTTAATAGGTCCTGTATGCGTGGTGTCAACTGCTGGTCCATAGTGGATGGAAAGTCTTACATATTAAATGAAGCTTCTAACCAATCGGACGTGTTCCTCTTGGACAAGAAATGGTAGCCGAGACCATGGGAATATGATTATGGATCCTGACAGAGAAATATAAGGTGGGAAACTCAAGGTTTATATCTCAAGGGTCATTTTTGACATTGTTACTTTTTCCAATTCCTGACGATCTTTCTACCGTTCAATGATCTCCAGAATCCCAAAGGCCAAGAGTTCAGAGTGGTGCTACTAGACTCTAGAGGAGTTGACGCTGCAAACAGTGAAGGCCAGGACGATATTAAGATATTTACTTTAACTGTCCTTCTGCCTGCCGTGCTCATTTAAACTATGCTGACAAGGCGTCATCTCGAGGGACTGGAGTATCCTTCCTACATTATAAGTAAAAAAAATAATATAGAAGACCTAAAACGCCCCCGAGTAATTAACAGGTTCTTTTCCTGGTAGCTTGGCGTTATTGAGCGGTAGAGTCAAATCTCTTCGGAATGAATGAACAAGCAATTTAAGAGTTTGACTTGAACTTTAGATGAAGAAGAACTTTAGATGAACTTTAGATGAAGAAAGTGAAGTCCTTTAAAAAGTCACTGATTTCAACATAGGGCAAACCTTTCACCACTTGAAGAATTGTATATGATATAACATGCCAAAGGTTAACAAAAAACGTACAAAAAAATCAAAACTAAAACAAAACCAAAGAAGTGTGCCAAAGTATTTTGCATCAAATTAGTTATTTCATTAAAAACTATGTTGGGGGTACTTCATAAAACATTCCATCAATAATTAATGTGTGAATTTCCTTAACGACTATACAGTTTTATTGCAAACCTGGAAATGAATGACAAGCATACTAAAGAGGTAACAGCACTGCTTGAGAAGATTGATGGCCATCAGGATGAAATCGAGAAAATGAAAGTATCAGGCGATGAGCAAGCGTTACACTCCACTGAGACAGAGGAAGAACACACTAAAAATTGGCAGGAATTGCCAAAACTATAATAAGCAATAGTAGATTTTTCCTATTGTTTTTTGTTTATAAACCTTTTTTGGTAATGGCTTTTTAAAAGCAACCGTTTATGTTTACATTATTTTCCGACGTTATGTAAAACAGTTAAATCCAAGATGGCATATTTAATGACATTAAGAGGGTTGGGGTGGGATTTAGGTGCGCAGTGTGTCGTGAGATTTGCGTTTGTAATCAGCGGCCGTTAGGAAAGTGAGAATTCTACGGCCAGCCTGCGCCGCGTAAAGGTTAAATTTGTTTTTGTTTTGAATTAATTTGTCATCCCCGGATTAAGGCTTTCGCTTTGTTTTTTGTATCACTGTAAGATAATTTATTTCGAAAAGTATTGTCTACACTATGTTAAATCAGGATACCCTAAAACCCCAAGGGTTGCACCACTGCTTTGGTCGGGGGCACACGTTCCCCTTTTTTTCCACCTGCTGGTTTTAAGGGGTTTTCGTGTCCGGCTTTGGTGCATTTAGTTTTCTCACTTTATTCATAGTTTTTTTCTTGTATTAACTGTTGACCTTGAATAAACGGGACGGTGGCTTGGCTGGCCAACGCGCCCATTCAATAACTGACAAGTGTGTCTGGATGTGTAGTAGAGGCAACAAAATTTTATTGTTATAGTCGCAAGTTTGCTCCAAATGTTTAATATGGGGCTCCGTCGCTCAGCCTCCTCTTTGTACGATCGTGGGTGTATGACTGCTTGAATGGATGTACGATTCGAGAAAGTGATTAAATGTTCATGATTTATATAAGCGTATCGAGTGCGACGTGGCTACCTGATGAACGCGGCATTGTGTTTCATTTAGGCTGCTGAGAATATGAGCGGTCTGTAAGTCCAGTCAATCTACGAGTTTTGGATGGCCCAGATCAAACAAATTGCAACATTTCGGCGCGATGTTGATGACCTTTTTCAGCAATTTGGTGTTTTATTTTCTACAGCTATACAGCTACATGAGTTGCTCTGCCACTTCATCCTATTTAGAAAGAATATTGATTTTTGTGGTTGGCAGTGTGCTTGAAAGGGAAATTTAATGCTGGCCCAGCAAGCTGGGCTGTCCCGGTGAACGCGATTACTTGAAAAATTTTCATCCCGGCATCGCGATACCTAGCGCCGAGGCTTAAAAATTTTGGCCTGATTTCGTATAAAAACCTAGTCAAAAGCCATGTCTTACAAAATTTTCTTTGTACCGGGCTGGCTCGACTCATGTAATACCGAGCTGGAAGACATCTGGGCAAACCAAGCCAGCCCGGCTCATGTAATCAGGCGCCTAGACCGAGAAACGCACAAAAAAAAACATTTTCAGTTGAAAAATACGATTTTATTTGAAGTGGGTACCCTGTGGTTAAAGCTCAAAACTTAAAATGCCAAATTTTAGGCATGTTCCCCTAAACGGATTTTGGGGGATTTTTTAGTATATCACAGTGAGGAAAATTCTGTCGCAATTTGTTTGATCTGGGCCATCCAAAACTCTTAGATTGACTGGACTAAAAGGGGAGACAATTTTCGGTTGTAAGCAAATCCGGAATGTAACGACAGATACACCAAGCGGTATCCTAACTGGTGTGATATTTGTTTTAGATGACCCATATTCTAGTCGCTATTATTTTATATAAAACTGAGAGAATTCTCGTGTGCCCATTTGTTGAAAGTTATGGTCACCTGTATCATCTGTATCGTCGATGTGAGTACCATGAAAATGACGTAGCCAAGTCACGCAACGTAAGATAATCTGTCACACCCGCGCGATTTCGTGCCATTACGTGACATTTATCCAGTTTCGTTCTTCAACAAAGGTCAATTCAGAAGCCGAATGAGCTACAGAAGGTCTACAGAAGGCCCTCTTGGATCTGAGGAAGGGAATCTCCATATGTCTGGCAGTATAAAGGACTAGAAAAACCGTCTCGATTCCTCCCCTTTTGGACTTGACTGCGCGCAACGACATAGCTGCCAACCCCAGAGTACAAAAATCTGGAGACGTCTAGAAATCGTTGCATTGTAAGGATATCATTAACAAGCAGCTATTTCAAAAGAAATAGTCTTTCGTTTCTAGATTGCGGAAAGGGTGAGAATAGCGTAACGTCTAAGGAGAGGTGGGTTTGGGGTTACAGTCGAAGCTCTCTTAACGGACACTCTCGTAAGCGGACAGCTCTACTTACGGCCGCCTTGTTTGAAACCCCGTTTTAACTCCCATACAAACATTCTCATAAGCGGACATTCCCGTAAGCGGCCGCGGACACTTTCAGAGATTACGACTTTGACTTTTTCTTTGTTTTTATGCTCCCGTAAGCGGACACCCAAAAGAAAATCCTATAAACAACCTCTGCATCTTGTTTTTTCTTATTAACTTTACATCGCCGTTCGTCACGATGATTTTACAGTGATTACAGAACCATATTTCAGTGTTTGTTTTGTCATCATCCACGTCCGGTTACATTTTGAAACACCCCTTGTTAGCTAGGCAAGCTCCCGTAAGCGGCCATCTATTCCCTTCGCCAGTAAGTGGCCGCTTACGAGAACCATTCTCGTAAGCGGCCAGCTCCAGTTACGGACACTTTTTTCGCGTCCCTAGGGTGTCCGCTTACGAGAGCTTCGACTGTAATTTTAATTTGGAGATCCTAGTGTCTGTTGAATTTGCTGAATTTATGCGCGAGAAAAGAATGAAGGAACTCCGTATTCGGTAGTTACTTCTCATTTAACACCTACTGTCCATTTTATGTAAAGGAGACTCAGACCTTGAGGTATGTAACTATTTACTTTGTGGTTGCGAGCGTTCTCCTGATTGGATAGTAACCTCCACTGTGTACAGGCGCGTAGGAGGGGGGGGGGGGGGGTTCGAGGGGTTCGAACGAACCCCCTTTGGAGGTCAATAATGGAGGACTGAAAACACAAACTGATGATTTTCAGCTTTTAGCAAATAGTGGGGGAATGGGAAACGTCGCAGTGTCGCAGCGTTTGCATTACCTTGCAAGAAAACGCTAAAAGTATCGGGAAAGTATTAAATTAAAGGAATTAGTTAGTAAGTGGCCTCAATATATTCTAGTGACCTAGTATTATATGTAGTAAAAATAATCCCATCGTTGAAAAATATTTCCTTGACAGGCGTTCGGGATTTGATAAATGGAGTATCAATAGACGAAAGGCGGGGAATAAAATTTCGGGGGACCAAGGTGATACGTGTATTTAGTGCATATCGACGCTTTAACGCTGCTTTTAGTACATTGACGGTGGAACCGAGGGGTGAGGGGCTTAAGCTTTTACCCTGAGATGCCTTTGCAGCACACGTCAAGCTTTTGTAAAACGTTTAGTGTACTAAGCCGGTATGTAAATGTATCAAGTTAACAAAACGCCGGAAATATTGTTGTTATGACTAAAAATACCTGTTATTTTACACTCCATCGAGTTTGAAATATTGACGTGCACAATGCTGAAAATAGCATTTCCAGGCCTCTAGATTTCAAAATATTCTGGGGCACATGCCCCCAGACCCCCCTAGAGGCTCGCGCCTTCGGCGCTCGCATTTAATAACCCCCTAATAAATATTCCTGTCAATACGAACACCCTTCCAAAAACCTCAGCTACGCGCCTGGTGTAAATAGTTCACATCGAATCCAAAATAATACCTTATCGTTTCTGAGAAAACGAAAGAAAAAAATTGGTTATCTAGTGAGCGTACGCCTGCGAGCACCTACAGACTCTCAGGGAGGGGGAGGGGAGTCTCAACGGAGCCCGACCGGGGGTACCCGAGAATGTCATCTTATCAATGCACGTTCCAGTTTGGATGGACCTGTATGTGAAACTCTTTTTCATATGAATGGTTTCGCACGTAGACTCGTTTCGAAACAGTGGAAAATGGTAACCCGGACCTATTGTTTTCGATTGTTGTCGATTTACTTCGGCTAGGGATCTTTCTTGAGCTAACTTCAATAACAGTGCTTTCAGCGAGAGTATTTTCATAACAATTTTAAGAACCAGAAAAAAAAGTGTGGAGCTCCGCTTTTAGGCTTGGCTAAATAGCAACGGGACAATATGTGTCTCATACATGACGTACCTACCTGTCGCTTTGCTTTTGGTGCTGACGGAAAGAAAAGCGGGCTCTTGGGCTGTCAAGTCTGTCAAGTTTTATCAAGTGCCTCCTCCTCTCGTGCCTTCCAAATACTTCCGCTTGGTTTCGTCCAAGATGTAAGGCAGTACTGCAAATGTTTTTTATATGTCAACCAATCACGCTCCAAGTAACCACGTTGGACAAAAGGTTTGTTTGCACATTAAATGCTGAGTGAACCTCGTAATCTTCAGTACAGTGGTCGCTCTTGAGCTGTAAGCTGTACTATTTTGTGATAGTTTTGATGAAAAATTTAGCCTGCGAGCAGGCTCACCTTGGGGCACACATGATCAGAGCTACAGAAGAGCGGCGAAGCCGCGACACGTGAGCGGCGAAGCCGCGACAGCGAGCGGCGTCAGCCGCGAGTGAGCCTGCATCGATCTCTGCTAATTTTTCACTTCCACCCCGGAAACCGCAGGAACACTGATAAGTCAATTAAGTTTCACCGGAAATAGAAGTTTGACAGGAACGTTGACAGCGAATAAGCCTGATAGTTTCAGATTTATCGGGAAAATTTCCAATGCAAACTTTTCATAATGTCGGTTGTGAATTCTACACCGAAGAAATAAAGCAAGCGTTGAAAAAAGCGCCTTCTTCCTTCGGTTAGAGATTTCTGCCGACTGTGTGCGTGTTCGTTAAAAGTCCAATATGGAGAGTCGGCTTGTGTGATCGCAACAGAAAATTTCTTTCAAGCGTCAAAGCAGAAAGGTTTCGTCGGTGTTATCCTTGCTTAACTGTGCTAATATGTTGGTTTACAAGTGATAGCCTCCACGAATAAGTCCGATAGAGTTTGCCAGTCTTGTACACGGAAAATAAGAAATATGCACGAGCTGAATTCGTTTGTAGCTAAAGCGCTGCGGAAAGGGAAATCGAATGCGAAGAAAGCGAAGACCGATTCAAGCAAAACGGCGAGTACATCTCGGTTCACCAACAAACTTTTAACAGCGTATGCTGTTCCTTTTTTAGAATAGCAGAAACAGACTAGAACTTCGCTGAAACATTAGAAATACACGCACTCGACTCTCTCTCTATAATATTGCTGATTGTTGACGACTGATTTGCGACAACCAGCGGCAAACTGAACGACTCCATGGGGATCTGATCGCACCTCATCAAACAAAACAGATTGACAGTTTTCTCACCTTTCTCGCCTTTCGGCCAATGGTATTTCACTTTGCTCAGGCAAAGCAGAAATGAAAAATATACAGAGATCAAAGCAGGCTCACTTTATTGGCGCCACTCCCAGCAGTTATCGCGCTACGCTCGCCACTCGCGTGCGCCCCAAGGTATATTCGCGCGTGCCCCTACGTGAGCCTGCTCGCAGGCTATGAAAAATTTTGCCATTTTGATTCAAGCCTGATCTGGCATAACATGTCTGACGTCGGAGAAGGTAAGCTTAATGTTCTTGCTTACGCAGTGAGTTCTAGCAAGTCACTCATTCGAATTTCTGACATTTCTGTGAACGAGTCGATCAAGCTTTTATGAAACTGGATTTCGTTTGTGGTATACAGAATGATATGCAATCCCCAGGGAATTTTGCCCATCCATTAAGCTTACTTTTTTGACCTTTTCTCTGTAAAATCCTCCATTTTGAAAATGGGGCGAGTGTGTTGCAGATTAGAGATGACATAGTTTGTATGCGATTTTACGGAGTTTGATGTGAAAAACACTTTCATAAAATCCAATTCTTACGCTATATAATATGAATCAAAACTTAAATATTATGTTTTGACTAAGTGATTTTACTGATGAAATTTGGTGATTGTGTCCTGGGACGAAAATTGTAATAGCACTTTATAAAGTGAAGTCCAGTTTTTGCCCCCCCTCTCTCTCTGAGAGGGACAATTGTCTGCACATCCCGGGGGGGAGGGGAGGGGACTCCCATATGAAGGTGACGGGGATGCTCGTCGTCTCGCTTAGGGGTGTTAATTTTGGACTTTAGGTCTTGCTTAGGGTGTTTTTAGAAAAATGGCAATATTTTTAGCCTTCAGGGCGTCGTTTAGGGTTACACACGAAGAAAAATACAAATTTAAGTTCTTTTTTTAGAATTTTGGTATCTTTTAGGGGTCTAAAATAGCTTGAGTCACGCTCAGATTGGTCTCTTTTAGGGGTTCATTTCAAAATTTCAGACGAGCATCCCTGTCCCTTTAATATGGGATCCCCCCCTGACTGCACATGCACGCATGCTCATCTCTTACGGACTCGGTTACATGGAAAGCGGGTGCCCTGGCTAACCGAGTTACCTGCTAAGCGAACTTCCCTTGGCAAGAAGAGAGCACAGACATTAAAGAGTTAAGAGCTTGGACATAAAAATAGAAAATAAAGTAGCCCGGGCACCCTCCTTCTATGTAAACAGCCCCTAAGTCAAATTCTCCACTAGTCACTAATTTAATCCACATGTATAAAGCTAACTTTGAGGTGGCTGTCAATCATCTCTTCTGAAGCTGCTTGAGTAGTTGTGCCAAATCATTTTAAATGTCAAGAATATTTTAAAATATTGTTTAAGGTTTCAACTTTGATTAATATTATTCTTCTGAAAGGGGCAAGGGGTGGTGAGTATCGTTTTCTCAATCTTGTCTTATACTCTCAGTCTCTGGAGGCAGTATTACGGGAAGTCCCCTATGTTTTTGTGTAAACCATGATAGAATGTATGAGGTTACACTCAGCGATCAACAACATTACCTTTGAACAAAAAAGAAAGATATACATTCATTTTCTAGGGATTAAATGTTATCAATGGATTTTTAGTGGTTTTCTTCCAAGTAACACTGTCAAACTTGAAAATGTTGGCCTGACTATTTTCAAGTTTTAGGCCGCTTTTGTCCTATTCGTCCATAGCCAAACCACCTTTTAACAATTTTCATGACTAGTACAGTATATGTTTTAGCAAGGCCAGGCCACTATACAAGTGAATTTCTAATAATACCTATCCAACACCTTCATTAAATTTTTAAGTAGGGCTAAATCATGGTTACACTGTCCACTGTTTTGTTGGGAGTTTTAGATACATGTACCGTATTTTCTCAATTAAACGCCCCCTGCGTTTATAACAAACTTGGCTTGGTGGACCCGGCCCATTTATACAACCATTTATACGAGGCCGGCGTTTAATTAGGGTCCGGCGTTTAATCGAGAAAATACGGTACTCTGGGAAAATATGACTTGTGTGAATCCCCACATTTTCAAATCAAAACCCCACCAGAAAAGACACTAGACAGTCAAGATCCATGAAATGGTCTCTAATGAAAATCTTCTGACAATTATCGTTTAGGACACAAGTTTGCCAGTGGTGGTGGAGTGTACTGCTTCATCCGAGACTTAATCGTGGAAGGAAAGGATGCATGGTTTGAAGATGAGTCCACTGGGCACTTTGCTATCAACTGGTTGACAGCCCCTATGCGTTATCATACTGAGTTTAAATTAAGAACTGATAAGATAAGCGACAAGAAGGCCGGTAATAATTTAAGGTCAGCTCTTCTCAATTCCTATGAAAAAGAAGGAGCTATGGAGTATTTTGCGTACCAAAAGCGCAATGACAAAAGGGAGATCTTTGAGAGACATTTTCAGATGCCGCATAGGATATTGACGTCACTGTTTGGATCAGTGTTGCTGACGGATAAAGGCAGTAAACAGGAGATAGAAGACACTGTTGTATCAGAGGTAAATTAAAATAAATAAAGGAACAAATAATGGGTAACCAGTTTGTTAGAGAAACAGTGAGTTTCACTAAATTTAACATTCTGCCTAGCTAAATGGACGGTTGTTGCTTGGGATATCCAGGGATTTCCACTGTGGCCAGCGTGACTGCACACACAAAAAACTACTTGCAAAAATTACACTTCATTATTTTTCCGGTCACCAGCTGTATTCTGGCAAAAAAGGAGGTTGATTTAAAGCCTAACAGACTATTTTTCTCTTTCCTTCCAAAGGCTTGCAAAAATTCTCAAGAATCTTCTAGCTCAAGCGATACTGGATTTGAAGAAGTTATGGATATCAGCTCTGATGGTAATAATAACATGTGAAACGACTTAGGGGTAGATAGATTTAGCGAATTGTGTTTTATGTATTATTTTTAATGTGTAGGTAGATAAAGGAGATAATATTGTTTATTTTTTTCTTGTATGTTTAATTTGTTGCTTGTTGATTTCTTGAAGAAACTAGAGCTGTAGCTTATCTTAGCTACAGCAAAATTTGAGTTTAAATAAAGTTTTATGTACAGTGTATGTATGCATGTATGCCTTGGCTCAAACTTGTAGTGGCCAGGAAAATCACTGGCCCCCAGCCCTGCTACCAAATGTAGCTGGTATAGCAGTCTGCTCTTATAACTTATTTTTTTCTTAAACAAGGAAAATCGCCTTAGGTGATCTCAATAAGCTCCAGCTGCAATGTAGCTTCAATTTTATGTTACTTTTTAAAGATTTACTCAACATAAATGACCTAAGCAGCAGCTCTAGAGCGGTTTTCACTTGAGTGTCGAAAGTAAATTGCATTCGCTTTGGTTTTGCACTACTACGCTTAGTGATTGGCTTAAAGGGACATTTTCACGGTACTGCGCATGTACAAGTTATGACGCAAGCAAAATCACTTCTATTGTTTACAGACCAATCGGAAGCGATATGTCAATATGCAAATCCTGCGCGTATTTTGTCCGTGTCATGGAATTTTCGTGAAAGCTGATCGATTGACTCGTCTGACTCGTTCAAATCAACTCTCTTCACAATTTCAAAGCTCATTCTTAAAATGTCGCCAGCATCTGGCAAATCATTCAACTGCCAGTGTTATGGTGTGTGCTCAAGGAAAGACAACTGGAAAGATGAAAGCAAATCGAATGATTTTCCTTGCAATCACGCGGCGAGCTACACGACAAGATACCTCCGCATTGCTTTGTTTATGTATGGAATGATTGATAAAAAGCGTATAACGAGAAAGTTCAGTTTTCCTTATACATTAAAGCTTGTACATTCTACGCTTCTGTTATGATAGAATTCTCTCACTCGCATGAAGTTGCTGTGAAGATAAATCGGATAATTCAACTGAAACGTACGTTCGAATTCAATTTTGAGATGCAGGAATACAATCGCGAAAACGTCGATGTGCGGACATGAGATTTCTTAGCTTATGCCGCGATCCAAAATAGTTGCAACTCTTTGTAGATATTTTCTAAATGGTATTAACAATCTACCGCTGTATTTTGTTTTGCAAGAGAACCTTGTGATCTTTATGCAGTGAGCAAACAATCTGTGTGATCGCTCGTTTGTATCTTATCCGGCGTCCACGGTCACATCATTCCTATAAATTTTATTCAAGCGCATCAAAACGATGTTCATACGAACCCGCACATTCTACAATTATGAATTTCTAAATGATAAATCCTTCTGCAAGTCACACAAGACCTCTCAGCACCACACCAGATTGATCTGTTTATCTTTTCGATCGCCAAGTACTCTTGAGAACGTCCCGTCGCCGGTCGATCGTGATGTCGCTTACAAGACTCTGTATGTTAAATGGCTTTTTCGTTGCCCAAATGCCTCAATCAGTCGACAAATCATCACTCACGGGTACTTGAGAAATAGCTGACTTCAGTTTGTCTAAGCGGAACAACGGATGACAATGTTTAACGACGGATTCATTCGGATTTAACAAACGATCGCTACTTTGAATTTAGTGTTGACCCGTATGACTTATTCTGGAAGCTGTCACCTCACGCATGCGCATTACTGTGAAACCCTCGCTTTAAAAATCTCATGCCACTTTCTCAGCCTATCAGAGGTAAAACCAAAACCAAAACCAAATGTGACTCGCTCACGCACGTTTTCCTGTGCTTCGTGCCAGCTTAATGTATTTGCTTCAAATTTTGATTGGTTCACTGGATTGTTTGCGTCTTTTGTGATTGACCAGAGCAATTACTTTGGTTTTGGTTTTATGACACTGAACTGAAAACTGCTCTTTATTTGTTACTCAGGTAATATTCCAACTGATGAATCCACTAATGACTCACTTCTAGACAACACCAGAAGTGATGAAGATATCACCTCTTCCTTTGAGGTACTGTTAAAGATTACATGTAGAATATTGATTTGTTTTTGATTTGATGACATTCACTCTCTTTGTACAGTTAAAAGTAAACTTTAAGTTGTCATGATACTAATTAGCAGTCCATCTCAATACCACCAGCAGGTACCCTACAGCCTATAAATTAGATAAAACAATTTGAAGTGGTTCCGTAAAAATGGAACATACTCCCCCCCCCCCCACCACAAAAGAAATTGGAAATTCCTGGGGTGGGCACAAAAATTCAAAACCAAGAAACACCCAGTCAAACTTAACAACATAGCCATCAATATGGAAATCTTGAGTTCTTCACATCCTTAACAGGGAAAGAACCCTTTTCAGAGGAGTGTTTGTTTATAATTACTGTACATAGTCATACCAAGGGCTGTTCACCTGCATTTATGAAAAAAGTCCAGAAATTTTGGTTTGGATATAAATGTTTACTAGACTATTTTGGTTTGCTTGAATGGAAAATTTCCAAAGGAAACAAAACATCATGAAAGGTAGTCCAAAATTCCCAACTAATAATAATAATATAATAATAAGAGGAAGCGGCCGTCACGTAAATACATGGTTTTCAGGGAGGTCCTCCATGGAAATAAAAACGTATTAAAATCTTAAAGGAAGTACAAATGTCACAGATCTAAAAGATAAAATATCGTAGTTATTCGATTATAAGGCGCACGGTTTTTTCGAGAAAAATCTGTTTTTCTGTGGGAAGTTCATGCCAAAATTGGGGTGCGTCTTTAATAGCCGAGTATTTTTGCCCAACAAAATCTTATGACCGCCATTTTACCGGAACTTACAGTTAAAACAAGAGCAATGATAACACTTAATGTTGTTTATTGACTTTTACAGTATTAAAGATATAAGAAACATTAAGCAAGTATGTTTAAACGCAAAGTTTGTTAATTATCGCAGATATAAAACGAGTTTAAGTAACACCTGTATATGCCAGCATTTTGTTGAAATTAGACAAAGAAAATCAAGCATACTCATTTGAAACAAACCTTTCTAAGCGTGGAAAGTGGAAAATGACTTTAGAAGACAAGGGAAACACCAACTATTTTGCTAGTTAAGGTCAATTCTCAAACATCCTTCTGCCTAGCTACTGAAATGGAAAACTACTTGCAAAAATTACATTTCATTATTTTTCAGGTCGCCAGCTGTATTCTGGCAAGGAAGGAGGTTGATTCAAAGCCTAACCGACTATTTTTCTCTTTCCTTCCGAAGGGTTGCAAAAATTCTCCAGAACCTTCTAGCTCAAATGATACTGGATTTGAAGAAGTTATGGATATCAGCTCTGATGGTAATAATAACATGTGAAATGACTTGGGGGAGGGGGGGGGGGGTGTACGTAGATAGACTTAGCAAATTGTGTTTTTATATATTATTTTTAATGTGTTGGTAGATAAAGGAGGTACCGGTAATATATATATATTTTTTTTCATGTATGTTTAATTTGTGGCTTGTTGATTTCTTGAAGAAACTAGCCTAGTTTAGGCTACGTTTACACGGACACGGTTATCAATCGACACGGTTTTATGACCTCGAAACCGCATCGAAAACGATTTTCCGACTGTTTTCGAATGTGATTGTATAAGCAAGCACTGCTTTCTATGCTTGTTTCACCATGTTTACCCTTCGCAAGCCAGCCAATTCGTGCCAAAATACATGGCCGTTTTCAAATCGATGCGGTTTCGCCGTTTTTGACCGTCTACACGACAACGAAACCGTATCGTTTTGAAAACGCTCCACTTTTGACAGCGTTTTCAAAACGACCCGGTTACAGTAGTGGTCTCGATCGGTGCCGTGTAAACGAAAGGCGTAACCGCATCGCTTTCGATTCTGTTACAAATGAAACCGTGTCCGTGTAAACGTAGCCTTAGCTACAGCAAACTTCGAGTTTAAATAAAGTTTTATATACAGTGTATGTATGCATGTATGCCTGGGCTCAAACTTGTAGTAGCCAGGGAAATCACTGGCCCCCAGCCCTGCTACAAATGTAGCTAGTAGCAGAAGAATCACATCTTACTCACTCCACAAACATATTAATGGTAATATAATTATTATATTTACCCCAGCAGCCATAGTCTGCTTTCATAACTTACTTATCTTTAAATTATCTGGGAAAATAGGTGACCTCAATAAGCTCCTGCTGCAACGTTATGGTTTTTAACTCTACTTTTTAAAGATTTATTCAACATAATGACCTAAACAGCAGCTTTATGTTACTCAGGTGATATTCCAACTCAATTGTCTGACGACTCACTTCTAGACAACACCAGAAGTGATGACTGCCCTGATCCTTCATGTATCACCTCTCCCTTTGAGGTACTGTTAAAGATTACATGTAGAATATTGATTTGTTTTTGATTTGATGACAGTTACTCTCTTTGTACACTTAAAAGTAAACTTTAAGTTGTCATGATACTAATTAGCAGTCCATCTCAATACCACCAGTAGGTACCCTACAGCCTATAAATTAGATAAAACAATTTGGAGTGGTTCTATAAAAATGTCCATACTCCCCCCCCCCCCCCCACAAAAGAGATCGGAAATTCCTGGGGTGGGCACAAAAATTCAAAACCAAAAAACACCCAGTCAAGCTTAACAACATAGCCATCAATATGGAAATCTCGGGTTCACATCCTTTACAGGGAAAGAACCCTTTCTCAGAGGGGTGTCTGTTTATAATTACTGTACAAACCAAGGGCTGTTTCAGTTTACCTGCATTTATGAAAAAAGTCGAGAAATTTTGGTTTGAATATAAATGTTTTATACTAGACTATTTTGGTTTGCTTGAACGGAAAATTTTCAAAAGAAACAAAACATCTTAAAACTAAGGTAGTCCAAAATTCCCAACTGAAATAATTCCAAATGGAAAATGTGCTTATCATTTGCATTTATCTACCAGCAGTTCCAAGCGTATCACCAGTTTTAACTCAGATCAGTTGCATATGCTCTGAGTAAATTTTGGTAAATGGAACATGCCAATGTTAACTTTTGGCATTTTTGTGCACGGAATTTATTGCTTCTTATTTAACACTCCCAAACTGTGAACAAACTGTAGGTCTTCATGTTTTGTTTACTTTGTTTACTCTAAGTCTGACTTAGTGAATATTCTATTATTTTGTCCTGTCAGATGTTTGGCATTCCCAAGGAAGAGTTAAAAGAAACAACTGATAAAATCTTTTCATATAATGACCAGCAAGGAGGTACCGTACCTGCACTGCATTGCTTATACATTGAATAAAAAAATTGTTTTTTTCTTGTTATTTCATTGTCAGTTTTTTTTTGCTTAGTCCTATTTATTATTGTTGCAGTGGTGCAAGGCATCTTTCCTTCGGCAGGCTCTGTGAAGGTAATCCTAGCTAATTATTATACTTGTAGTAATAGATAGATAAACTTTATTTAAACATAATAAATGTGATTTGCACGATGCAGTCGTTGTGTCACCCACAAATGACCACTGCTGATCACCATTAGAGTTCTCAGTAGCTCAGTGGTTAGAGCGTCCGACTAGTGTACGGAAGGTCGTGGGTTCGAGTCCCATCTGTGAACTCAGAATTTTTTTCTGAGTTCATTCTCTCCACACATCATTCCATTATTATTTATTTAAATAATAATTAAAGCTAAAAGCTTGTGGGGTTGGTGTTTAAATTTAACTCTGCTCAAGAGTAAAATTACAATCAAAATATCTAAAATTACAATTCCGATTAACAATAAAAATTATTTTTTTTATTAATTACTAACTAGGACTGTTACTAAGTTATGTACTATATGATTAAGATAAACTAACTAAAAACTAATTGTGTATAGAGTCACTATGTCTGTGGTGGGTTGTTGAAGCCGACAGGGCGTTAAAATTAAAATCTTTAAAATAGGCTCTATTTACAACATGCATGCTTTCTCCCAGTTCAAAAAAGCTTGAAAAACTTTTATGTTGTTCGTGTATAAAACAATGTTCCAAAGAACAGATCCCTTATATCTAAGAGAGTCCTTCATAAATCGTGAGTTAAATCTTGGTATAGCTAGGAGAAAGTTCTTTCCCTCTGAGCGAATAGCTGTGACTGCAGTTGTCAAGTATCGATTTCATCAGTGGCTCAGGCAGGCTGTCGTTGTTTGCCTTGTAAAATAGCCTAAGGATGTTGAGCTTATATATTACACTGGGAAAAGGTAGTAGACCACTGATCATATTTGAGCACATCATTTGTCAACGTGTCCTTGGGCAAGTTGAAAATGATTCTTGCCCCCTACAATGTAGTCTTTCAGAGATTGTGGGAGTGTGTTCGACCCAGTTTAGATACCACTAAAAAGCCAGGCAGTCCCCAAAAATTCAGCTTCCAAAGAATATTCAAATCCTATGTAATTCTTGTCTGAAGTAATCCAATAATTGAGAGCCTGCTGCCGCCATCTAAGAGTAAATAAGCTGCAGCCTGGCGGTGTATGTGTGCATGAAGTCAAAGAGCTCAACCTGAAGCTTGGCAGGAAGTTTTTCAACATTGTTTAAACACTTGACACTCCTTGTTAATTTTGTAATGGCCTGCTTTTTGAAATACCTGTTTGTGCATCATTTTGCACAAACTGAGCTGGAAGAAAGTAATAGTTGACGTCTTTTTGACGTCACACATTCAGGTGTACATCATCACAGTCACATACATCGACTTCTTTAACAGGCAAGGATTTCATAGGGTTTGATTACTCTTTGGAAGCTGAAATGCCATGTGCTGGAAAACTTTGTCTACACTTAATTCTCCAACCAACTGATGAAGTTCACAGAAAATGATACCCTAATTAATATTCTGGATCAAAACCCTCTTATTATATATCCTATCCCATGCCAGATCTAACTGCTGGAAAAATATATATACTCTTTACATGCAGCAACATTGCACATACCAGGGGCACCCATCGAGAATATAGTTCAAAACCACTTAGCTAAAAGTCAAGTGATCCGAAAGTTATAGGGATCAAAACTTACCTTTTCGAAAAAATTCCAGCCAGAGAAAGGCTCTCAAAAATCCTAGGAACGGCAGGCAAGCAAAAAAATTTACAATGAATGCTTGAAAATTCTAGATCTCAAATCGTCTTCCGAACAGATATTTTAACGAAATATTCCGTTGGGTGCCCCTGACATACACCCTGCATGTAGCTCATATTTACGTACCCTTCCCCTCCTCCCCCTCCCATCCCTGGGATAGCCACTGCATTAACATCCCAAAGTAAAGAGTTCTGAACAAGACTTTACAAAAGAATCCTATAAACATTTTGTCGGACATCTCCACAGTTACAGTATACACAGTTAAAGTGTACATGCACAATATCTCATTAACATGCATAAGCGACTAAAATTAAAGCCGGAAAAAATTGGGGTCTTCTGTGCTGGATTGAACCCATAACTCTACCATCACAATGTAATGTAATTCAAATGGTCATTTATCAATTTTAAAAGAGGTATTTTAATTTAATTATATTGTTTTCATTTCATGACATTGTTTTTTCTCTGAACAGGGTGGATTGCCATTTGTTATAACATTGCAGCCACCAGAAACATTGTGTGAAGATGACTCATCAAGAAAATATGTTGCAGAATTTGTTGGGATTTCTGTTGTTGATTTAGAGAAAGAAAACTCTCCCAGTAACTCTTCCTTACTTGGAATTATTCCTGGTAAGTGTTTTTTCAACTGTTTTGCTCGTTAAAGTAAAAATTATAGGAGAATAGTTATGGGAATTTAGTCCTGCAACAAATTTGTTGTAAACTTTCAAGGAAATATTTTTTTGCTGTTGGTGGTAAATATGTCACTCAAAGGAAACACAAATAAAAAAATGTCAACACTGCCCCGGACAGTTGCAGGTGTTTGCAATTAAAAGCTGCTTAAATTTACACGTAGCAGATCATGTAGAACAACAATTACATATAAAACAAATTTCATATCAAACATTACATAACAAATTACGAACATTACTGTTATGTATCAGCAAATTAATTAATGAACAGCAGGTATCAAACGTCTCAGCAACACAGATATAAAAGCATAAATGCAAAAGATCGAAAATGACTTCAATTGAGGTGAAAAGGAAACAAAAATATAAAAGGAGGAAACTACACTTGTCTTACCGATTGTCCTCTCTCTTGCATGCAGCTGAACAGTTAAAAATTGCACCAGTGGTTGCAACGAAGTTGCAAACGCAGATACATGTATAAACATCATTAAAGAATCCAAACTTGTACTGTACAACTAGGTATTTTGCAACACAAATGCAACTGCAATCTAAAAGATCAGTTAATTGCTAATATTTAACCTCATGAGGCACTACATTTCTTAACAATGGATTGCGTAACTCATACTTAAACACATGATAACAATCCTTTTCTATCTTTTTATATTTCTATTTGTGCTTCATGCAAAATAGTCAGTAGATCTCTAAGAGATCTTTGATTTGTTTTGTAGATTCATGCACGCATATACATCTTAATTTAAACTCTTGAATAATGATTTCATCCAGAGTCAGTTTAAAGGAGCTACTGTATGTGACGGACAATGCATCTTGAAAAAACTTGCCAGTTTTTTCAAGTTTGTCATTCGTAATCCATGTTAATCTTCGTCAGTCAAAACCATCCTTGGTTAATTTCACGTTTTTATTATTCCTTTATTTGCTATTTTTCTACATTAGAAAACTGTTATTTTGAGGTTTCCTTTAATTTGAAAGTAATCACAAAAATGACTAAAAATAACGTGACACTGCTCCTTTAACCAGCTGACAATTACAAGGACAATGTATGCCAGTAAAGGGTTATGCAATCTACTGTAGGTTGGAAAAATACTTCATCATGAAATTAAGTAAAAAGGATTGTCAGTAACAATTTGATCAGACAAATACAATAATAACAACAGTGTGACTCACCAACAAAATAAAGTACTAATATTATTAATTAACATAAACGAGAATGTGCAGTGATCCATAAAATATCCATATCCACCCCATGGAAGGTCATTGGAAATTCTGAGGGGGTGGGTGGGGGGTCTCAAAGGCCAAAATCTTAAAAGGAAAGTATGGGACTTAACTGGAATTTTCAGGAGCTGGGGGATTGAAACCAAAAAATCTTCTGTGGGAGGGCCGGGTTGTGGATTTTTATTTTCTGGAACAACAAAAATTTTTCAGGACAGGGTAGAGCTACAATAATTTGTATAGTAGATATGGTGTAAAAGGAAACAAAATATGGGACTGATTCTTTGTGAATCATAAATGGGTTTTATATTGCACTTCAGCTGCCCAAAAGCCTGGCCCTGTTAATGTTATGGTCAGGACACCAGCTGGTCAGTTGCTGGGAATCACGTCTTTTATTTATGTGGATCATGAGACTCAAGACGTGCTGCAGCAACTGGTTCACAACCCGGCACTACAGACACTGTTTTTTACCTTGTGGTGCCGACACAATAATATTGAGCAGAACCAGGGTCCTTTCATCATGCGAGACCAAGGTAAGAATCGATAATGCAGATACCAATTGTTAATAATTTTATTAAGATCGTCACCAGAGATGTACACCCAATACTGAAATGAAGGTGGGGTGTTTTCCTCAATTAAATTGTTTAGTGGAGGAGATCTTTATGCACTCTATTCTAGCAGTTTAATTATAGATTCCATGTTAAAACAAGAAATTTGTAAAAAGGTGTAGAAATCCAAACATTTGGGTGTCAAATAATGTTGGACCTCTTTGTAAAGTTACAGTAATTCCTTAAATATGTTATGTTATTGGACAAAACACTTTTCCCTTACGGTTTCTCTCCATACAAAGGGGAAGGTTATGAAAAGAAAGGTCTTAAACACAGACATTTTTGGCTAAGGATGATAATTCCAAGAGTCAAACATATTCTACTTTGGCACCATAATTCAACTTCAGTCTAAGAATTGATTTGTACATGCCAGTGTTAAAATTGTAAGAGCTTTCCGATTCATTAGTAGAAATGAAAGTACAGTAACCAAAAATCAAGATCATTCCATTTCGGTTGCTCTCCAAGACTTTTAAACATCTGTACTTTACTCAAGTTCCCTTGTGCTTTGTGTTAGGATTTGGGGCTGTGGGGGAGGGGGAAGGGACCTTCTCCATCTTTAAGTGGCCAAGTTGTGGTACTCAACAGTTCGATGCTATGGAAACCAGTATTTAAGCTCTGGCTGTAGGACTACCTAACCAATGAGTAGGTGCTACCTTTCAACAATGTGACCAGTTAGGTATTTAAACCTTTCCTTTTGGTGATAACATATTAACTATATTATGTATATATGCAGTGAGGGGATCCAGGGGGAGGGTCAAGGGGTTGTTTTCCTCCACCAAAACCACTCATTTGAGCTAACTTAAGTCTTGTACCTTTGGTACTTATACTTAGAATCCCTTCCCCCCACTACATCTTACCCAACCTTACTTTCCTTCATAAAATGCTGAATTGACCTCGGCAGTGGATTGTCAATTTTTACATAACAAATAAAAGGTCAACTGAAGATTAACTGACTGGCAAATTTCCTTTTTATCTTTCTTCTTTAGGTTCTTCAGTTCAAACAAAACAAGCCGAAGGTCTCAAAGTGCTCTACCTTCTTCTGTTAACAGCAGCTCAAACAAATGCCAGGCAGTTTATCCAAATGATCTTCAGTACTTCAGCTGGAGAAACCTTTGATAACACTTACAAGAATGGCACTCAACTACTACAGGATGTTGCCAGGGCCAATGGCCATGACAACTTAGCCCGTTACATACAAGATGTCAGCAGAGGGTAAAATGTGTTGAATATAAACGCATTGTGATGAGTAATCAAGAAATTACTGAAATTACCCTGCAATATAATTATATAGAGTTGGCAAATGTTTTGATTACTTTTATTTTGTCGTTTAATTGAGCTTGAAATACATACAAAAAATGCGTAGAGATCCCAGTAAAAACTTTGAGAAATATTTCCCTCTTCTACGCCTGGCTACTTCGTGGAAAGGATTTCCCATCTCGTTGACACTTTCTTGGGAATTTTCTTGGGCAAAAATGTCAGCATTCTCGACTCCAGTGCACTTTTGATTTTGGGTATTATCTTACACACTGCCATGATGCCTTTAGAATATTGAGCACTGAAACCCCATAAAACACGATAATGATAATGACATGTCTGTCTTCAATTGTATTTGCAGACTGTCCAAAGAAGGTAGTGGTGATGCCCAGTCCAATATGATTGATTGGTTGGAACTAGTTGTAGCAGTTAACAAGATTCAAAACCAATCTTGTAAGTATGGATTATGGACTTCTTGTATTAATAGTTTTTAAAACTATTTGCAATTTGTATTAAATGATACTTTTCGCCCAAGTGTCTCTCTTTGGCCAAGGCTTGTAATATAAGATATGCTTAAAGAATCAAAACTAGTGGAGGAAAAAAGGAAACAAAACTAGTGCAGAAGAACACAGTATACTGTCTTCTTTTTTCAAGAAGCGTTTTGTATGTTTGGTCCCTGTCTCTGAAAGGATATTAAAAATATTAAAATTTCATTTAATTGCTTGTGATTGGCACGCAAATAGTATAGGTCTCTTGTATAGTAATTTGATGGGGGAAAGTTCAAATCAGGCACACATGATCTCACTCCAGTTATGTGACAAATGGGTCCTTAGAGAACCAATCGGAAACAAGATGTTTGGTTTTATTGCAACATGTAGGATTGTGTTTTTGTACAGTAATGGATATAAATTTTTGTGGCTTCATTTCTTCAGCTCTTACTAGAAATGAAACAGATTTAGAAAGTGGTGAAACTGAAGATGAAGACAAGGAAAGTGATTACTTTGCGGATGCAGAAAGGTCTTCTTGTGGTTCACTAGAGCTTGATGTTGGATGGTCTGATTCAAAAGATGAGGAAGGTGTGTAAAATACTTCATTTTAAATTTACTTTATTGGGATGGTCCAAACAAAATCGCCATGTTCAATCATATGTTCTATGTTTTGGAATGATAAATCTGAGTTTCTTTCAAATTTACAATGACATTACTAGCTCCTACTGTATCCTAACCTTTGTTAGATCTCACTTAAAAAGTTTCTCAAAGAAAACTTCACATGTGATGGTGGGGACCAGCTAGTGCTTTGCTGATTTTAAATCTTTTTATGGATATCTGTTTTTACTAACTGTGTCACTGATATATAGTTTAAATTAATTGTGATGGCGATGACGTAAATGATAGTGATTCATACTGTATGCCAATGGAGTTATTTTTTCAAAAATAGCTCTTAGTCGGTGGGATGTACGGTCTAGTCAGTGTGTGAAGTACATGTATGTTTGTTTGTCACACCAATCAGGTTTCAGGTTCTATCAGAACCAATCAAATTGTAGTTTATAAAGAAGAAGCAATCTGACACAGTTGTAGTGAGCGATTTCGTTCGAGATTTTAGATTTGTAGGAGGCGGAATTGGTGAGTTGTGAATTAACCCTGGATTAAAAACATGTTTTTCGTAACGCTCGCCTGCTTCCAACGCACAGGCCGTCAGCAAAGTCCCAACACAAAATTGTTATTCGTCTTACTCGAGCATTCGTTTTGGAGAGGATAGCTTTCCTGATCGTAGTAAAAACTACATAAAACATTTGCACAAAGCAGATTTGAAGAATAATGCTGTCATTATGATGTTAATACTGTGGGTATGTTTGCAAAGAGTCGAAGAAATGGAAAGGGATTAAAATGCAAGTTCGTCAAGACGGATCATCCGTCTCTTGTATAAATCAAGCCAATGAACCAAATTGTTTGTTGAATAGTTCTGGCAGGAAACGAATACTCCAGGTGTACTGCGCTTTAAAGAACTATCCCGAAGAGATGGTTTTTGATTTGATTCGTTTATTACTTCGTTTATTACTTTTTGTTCAATGACTATTGAGCGTGTTAAATGGAGACATTGACTTTTTCGAGAAAAACAAAAGTATGGTATTACGTTTGTTTTCAAGAAAAAACAGTAGTATCATGTTACAGTTTTTGGTATAAAGCCAAAAGTATACTGTAACAAAAAAAGCATCATGTTACGGTTGTTAAAAAGCTAGAAACAAAATAAGCGCTTTAAACAGAATAAGAACGTGCCATTTCGTTACATTTTGTTAATTAAATTAGTTCTTGTTTTTCAATTAAAATGATGAAAATTTACGTATTGAATATACTGAGGTATCAAAGTGTACGTAAAAATTGCTTTGTTTCCAAACAAATTTTGTGCAAAAAAGTGACTCTGTGGACCGCCATACACAAATAGCTCAACCCATGACATAAATCATCCCAACAGGGCAATCACCCAGTTTCACCCCAAGCCACCCCATAAATTGAAAAAATAACTCCTGCACGCTTAGCGTGCCTATGTTTGCTTTAGTCTCTACAACTTAACAGTAAAATTAGATAAAGGCTTAGTTTTGTTATCACAATCCTAGGCAATTATTGTGATTCTATTTTTTTATATATAGTTTAGATTTGTTGCTTGTCATTGAAAATTGTTTTTGTGTACAGAACCTTGTTTAAAAGATGGAGCACAGAAGGGAAAACTTAAAGTGAAAAGTCAAAGCCTTCCTTAAAGTGCACCTGTGATCAAATTTTTGATTTCCATTTTTTTACATTTTCATGTGCAATTAGACTTTCTTACTCATCCTGCCAATTTTCAATCCATTACGAACATCAGAAGTCGTTTTATTTGAACATTTATCTCCGAGAATTTACGGCCGCCATTAATCAGCCTTGTTCCAAGGCTTTGAGAAAATGACGTCAAAGGCTCAAAAATACCTCACGGGTTGAAATTATAATAACAATAAGTGTTGAAAATCACGCGAAAAGCAACAAAAACTTTGCACTTGTTTTTCGTGCAATTTTCTATGCTGATTGTTATTATAATTTCAACCCGTGAGGTATTTTTGAGCCTTTGACGTCACTTTCTCTAAGCCTTGGAACAAGGTTGATTAATGGCGGCCGTAAATTCTCTGGAATAAATGATCTAATAAAACGACTTCTGATGTTCGTAATAGATTGAAAATTGGCAAGGTAAGTAAGAAATTCTAATTGTTCACGAAAATGTAAAAAAATAAAAAGCAAAAATTTGATCACAGGGGCACTTTAAAGAATAAATAGTTTCTAAAAACATTAGCTAACGTACTTTCACATTAGACCAGTTTCTCTATGACAAGCACACACTATAATTATAAATCTGATCAGTACATGTCATGTAGTTTAAATTTGTTACTTGTCATAATTTGAAAAATGTTTTTACTTACAGACCCTTGTTTAAAAGACGGAACACCCAAGGGAAAACTAAGCGAAAAGTCACACTCTTCCTTAGAAGAAGGTGCATCATTGGAGATACCTGATGCTGTTTTCCCACCTGAGGCAGAAATACAGATAGGCAGCGTTGTGATAGAGAAGGATTATGAGGAAGAAAACAGTGAGGAACCTTCCACTGCTAATTCTAAACCTAGCATGAATTTATCTAATGGATTTGACTTGCTCGCAGGGCTGGGAACTGAATGGAGAAGTGGTGATGCTACAACTGCCAGAAATCAAAGAGCTTGTGGCTCATTTGAACTTGATGTAGGATTGTCTGATTCAGAAGATGACGAAGGTGTGTAGAACAATTCATTTCAATTTTGTATTATTGGTGTGCTTGTGTCCCAGGTTCCAAGGTCAGTCGAACAAAACAACACTCGTAGAACACACAAAACATTTTAATTCCTATTCAACATGGCGGCCGTCTTCGCCTCGTGGTCCAACAACAAGTAAGAATGCGCATGCGCGCCAACTCTACTTAGGGGGGTACCCTACGTCTTATGTCTCATGCTTAATTAGGTAGTTAAACGATATCTTCTTGGGATGATTCAAACATAACGCCCTTGTACATCGATCATTTCTTTGTGTTTTGGAGTAATAAATGCTGAGTTTCTTTTAAATTTTTAGTCGCATTGGTAGCTCCCACCATCCAATAAACAGTGGTGGTTACTCTTTGGGATTCTCTTTGCACTGGCAATAAAATAGTTTCTAATTTCTAAGCGTAAAACCTTGCATAAAAGACCAGCACACATAGTTACGAAACATATTATAGTCATGAAACTGAAATGATCTTCGTGTAGTTTAGACTTGTTGTTTTAAAATTGTTTTTATTTGTACACAGAGCCTGGCTTTAAAGATGGAGGACTGAAGAAAGAGATAAGAAAAAGGTCAAGCCTTTTCTTACAAGAATGCTCATCTTTTGAGATGGCTCTCGAGATCCTAGAGAACGTTGTGGAAAAGAAGAATGATGATGATGAAAACAATGAGGAACCTTACAGTGTTAATTCTAAACCTGGCTTGGTGTTGGATGGGTTGGTTAATTGGTTGAGCACATCGCAAGTTGTGGACACTACAACTTCAAGGCAGCAAAAAACATGTGTGGATGAAACGCAAGAAATGCAATTATTCACAGACTCAGATGACTATGACGGTATGTGAAATAATTTATTTAAAGTTTGTTTTATGTTATATAGGTTTGGATTAATACATATAGGCCTACTTTCCAAACTTTAGTTCGATCTCATTTAAAACATATCCCAAAGGAAGACCTAACATGTAGCAATGAAGACAAGCTAGCCTTCTGCTGATTTCAAAACTCTATTTTTGGAGGAATATTTTACTATTGTGTAGCTGACACATATTAACAATTAGATTATAAGCTCAAAACTTGCAATATGTCATCTCTTATAGTTCAATACTAAGTTTTCTCAGATTCTGATTGGTTTAAATTGATCACTTGGTTCGATAATGTTCATCTGCGGAGAGATACTAACAGGCCAGAGTGCTTGACCGTCTAAGAAAATATTTTGTAAACAAGTGGGCCTCACTCCCGTGGAGACAGGAAAAAAAATTCACTGCTTAAGTGGGTTTCTTGTCTGGTTTTGTTTCGTTTGTAACATTTTGGCTTCCAATTAAGTCGTTTATCCGTAAAAGTAAAATATAATTTAAGATGCTTGTTTTTGAATGGGTGCAGGGAAGAAAATTTGGTGGTGAACAATAAAAACGATAGAGTGTTTATGTCTCTGATCTAAGTTTTAAAAGTTGTGAAATGAAATTATTTTAGATCTGTTCTTTTTATGATTACTAAGAATTCTGTTGGTATTCAGGAACTTACCCAGATAATGGAGGATCCAAGAAAGAACTAAATGGAAGATCAACCGCTTCCATAGATGATATATCAAGTAAGATAGCTGTTGCAGATTTAGACAACACAACTGCCAGAGACGAAGGGGCAGTTGGAGGGGGAACTCAGAAGAGTTATGACACCAGTATCAGGCAACAAGAAGCAAATGCTTACCCAAGTCATGAAGAAACAGCCACGACTAAAAGTAAGATATTCTGTTCGATGTACTTGATGTTGTTGTGTTATCCTTTTTGTTCCCATGCTTGAAGCAATTATTTTCTTATCACTTTTCACATGGTGGTACATAAATTTATCCCATGGTTTATCATTTTAATGAAGAGTTTTATGAAACTGTGCACTATTTACAGTAGGTCATCCTAGGAAACCCAGGGGCAGTTAGTAGGGAGAGGGAAGCGATTTCCTGCAGGCATGGCCGTCAAATTTTTGACATTTTTGACCAGGGGAGGCACTAGCCGAAACTTTTCCTTCCTGAGCAAATTCTTGGCAAACAAGCAAGACAGATATGGTGAGTGAACTGGCTTCGTGTGAGAACACACCAAAAGGACTGTAGTCAGGCTGGTCGCCGACTGAGCAGAATAATACAAAGGGAATACAAAAGATTTTTCTGCCCAATCAGGAGACAGTATTCAGAGAGCTTTTTGAACTAGTCTGGTAAGACTCTTTACCCAGGGGCACTTTTCAGTCCCTCCAACTTAGTTTATATGCCAATTTTTTCCCTGCAGTTTCGCACTATTCTTTACCCACATTTTTGTGTTTCCCTCGCCCCACTAACTGCCCCTGGGTCTCCGAGGATGACAGTAGGTTAATTTAGTCTATTAGCATTCCTTACAGAAATTGAGGGAGTAAGAGGTTTTTGGTAAGGTTTTCGATTCAGGAATTCACCTCTAAGTATTTTAATTACATTGCATACATTGTACAATTGAAATTGAAAAGAAAAAAATAGCGAAATAAATAAGAGTTTCAAAGTACATTTGTAGATAGTATAAATATGATGATCAAGCAAAAAAAAAATAACCAGGACTTGAGGCCTTTTTTTCGCTAAGAGACTGTGTCTGCTTAGATCTTTCTTTTAATGTGACCCAAATATTCCGCCTGTGATCAAATCTTAGCTACATCCTTGTTGATGTCTCTCCTGTCTCATGGAGTTGAGCAGAAATTAATGTTGGTATCTGTAAAGCCCTGAACACACCCGAAAACAGCAAACAACAACCCCAGAACAGAAGGTTTATCAACTGATCAGGTACTGCACGTGCATTGTCCAACACTCGACTTCTCATTGGTAGGCTAACCTGGGGAAACTGAATTAAGGATCCCACAATACACTTCAGAGACTGTTTTCAGATTTTACGGGAATTGAAAATGGATTCAAATATCACTTTAAAACAGCTCAGTGATACAGGAATCGAAATACATAAAAAATCCAAATGAAGAATTACGTTGAAGGCAATGGGGAGAATCATAGAAAATCAATGGTTAACTACTCTGGGGTAGTTAACCGGCCTTTTGCTTTTCTGTTGAGATATTAAGGTGGCTCTGTAGTTATTTAGTGGCAATCTTTAAGTTTTGGTCATAAATTTTCGACTTTAGCGCAATGGCTGTAAACTTTGGGAAAATATTGACCTGTCATTCAGTAATAATATGATAGAATTCGATTTAACTGGAGGGAAGTATTTTATGTGATATTTAAGATGAAGTGGACCCCACTTTATGAAAGAAATCGCTCACAGTGTAACATTTTGCTGATGTATTTGTATTTTGGTGATACGTTTCTTGGATCAATTTGTAGTGACTTGGTACATTCCCTTAGCAAGTTTCAGCAAAATAGTTGGAGCAGAAGTGTGGAAATATTAAGGCCTGTTCAAAGGACATCACAAGTTCTCAAATTTAGAGTTAGCTTTTTAGGGCCTGATTACATGAGCCAGGCTGGCTCGGTTTGCCAAGATCTCAGCACGTCTGTTAAACGCAACAAAAATCAACTTCGCGATTACATGACAACTGGGCCAGCCCGGTTAGCCGAGATCTCGGTATCGCGATGCCGGGATGAAAATTTTCCATGTAATCGAGTTAACCGGGCCAGCCCGGCTAAGCGGGCCAGCATTAAATTTCTCTTCCGAGCACGTACAATATCCGACGAAAAAATCAATGCTACTCCTTCTAAATAGGATGTAGAGGTAACTTAACCCATCCAGCTGCATAAGTGCAAAAAATTAACCACCAAATAATTTTTTTATTGTCGGAAAAAGGTGAATAAGATCATTCATGCTCTGATCATTTATGCTAAAACCGGGCTGAAAGTCATCTCGGCAAACCGGGCCAGCCCGGCTAACCGGGCTCATGTAATACCGGGCTGAAAGTCATCTCGGCAAACCGGGCCAGCCCGGCTCATGTAATCAGGCCCTTAGTTGTATTAAAACAAATGTAATAAACTTTAAGTATAAAGATTAGCGAAAATAAGCCACTGCATAATTATATTTTACAAAGGATTGCAAAGAACAGCTGCACCAGTTCGTAACCAATTGTTTTCACATATGCAGCGTGAAGAAAAATAACATTTATGGTTGAGAACTTATTTAGCTGGCTTAAAAAAAAATTAACTAACAGATGAAAAATGCCAAAGAATTTGGTAAACCTCACTTTAGTACATGCAACCTAGAGAGGCTCTCTAGGTTGCATGTAAAAGTGAGGCAGAGGTAATGCAAACTTTCTCATCAACTTATTGTCGCCTTGCATTTTGTCTGTTCTGTATAACAGGTCCTTTTCTAGCATGTTTTCCTACTCTACGTCGTCATCTTCAAAGTTCTCCTTCGGCATCTTCGGTGTCTTTTTGGGGTGAAATGTGGCAGGTAAAGTCTTACATAGTAAATAAAGCTTTAATTAATCTGATGTTTTTCCACTTGGACATGAAATGGTGACCAAGAATATGGAAATATGGTTATCAATCCTGTCGGAGAAATATTAGCTGATAAACCTCAGTCTCAAATCTCAGAAAAAGTGTTTCCTCTCCTATTTCTTAAGACAAATTTCATAGATTTTCAATTTCGCATCTCTTTTTAACTATTTTTCAAAATTGTCTTTATTGAGCATCAAACAAACAGTGAACCAGTGACAGACACTGACAATACCAAGTTTACAAAACAACTCCACAACGCCGACTCGTTTTCGTGGCATCGCCAATTGCGCGTGCATTCCTAAACGTAAGCCAGTACATTACAAAGGAATAAACAAAAACAATAGGTTTTGGTCATTTGCATTGGGTTCGACTAATGTGAAGTTTGACGTTTGGCCCGGGCCTTAGTGTAGTAATGCAAAACCAAAGCAAATGCGAATTACTTCCGACACAACTGAAATCCGCTCTTTAACAAATTTTACATCTTAAATATATACACTATCCTTACAGAACTTATTGTAGTCCATTCTCGGTCTTGTTCGCAATCAGCATGACTTAAACGAGAAGGTGGTAAACTTGTTGATTCTATTGAATCGTAAAGGATGAGGTATTGTAGTTGACATCGAAACACTGTTATGAAAACAATTGTTTTTCCGTCTCGATCCGTCTCTGCTTCTCGACGTGTCAGAGGGGTTTCGAAAACAAAAGAATGTTTGGATTCTCGCTTTAAATGAATGAAGTTAACACGTAGTTAATGTAATTCTTTTAAAACTATGTATTGAAACTGTTGTAGATGCTGGAAGAACTGCAAAGAGAAAAAGGAGATGCAGGGCGGATGCGACAACAGGTACGCCTGTGCATGAATGTGTGTTGTTTTAGTTGATTAAGTTCAATTAATTTATTATTCTTGTAAAGGAGGTAGGGGTAGGGACTACACTCGGTAAAACGTGGAATATCTTTCCGTTACTTTTATATGAAGATCAGAAGGGTAACGCTGTTCTCTGCTTTTGGTACTATTCTTTTTACAAAAGTACTTTGTTAGTCTTCATTACATACTGGAACTCTCAGGAACATGCATGGTTTCATTGTTTTGAGGAACAAAAGGTTTCCTTTGTTTATCGTTTGTCAAAGACTGAAAAGTCCTAAAGACGCCGCCAGCAAAAACCTTGTTTTTTTGCATGTGTTATTTTTCGAAAAAAAGGAAAGACCAGCGAAATGAAACACAGGACAGTGTTTAGCACACGTAAACAAACTTGCATGCGAAATTTGGAGTTGTTTTTGACAATGTTCCATTTAGCCAAAACTCGAAGTGTTACTCTTGCCCGTGTGCCTTCAATTCTTCCTGCAGTAGGATTCCTGTAGTCTCCGTGGCGCCAAGTTAAAAAGGCAAATTCATTTAATTAGAGTTAAAGACGTCAAATAATTTTGTTCTGTTTCCTTAAGAAAGTTGATTTTACATGTCTCATAAACTGAAAAGTGTTTTCTTTAAGCAACCGATATCTGTTATAATTGGTTCAATCACTTAAGGAAAAACAACTACATATACCCTCGATATCGCCGTATAGTCAAAAAAGAAAATAATAACAAAAAAATCATGTTACAGGGTTTGGAAGAAAAGGAAAAGTATTTTGTTACAAACGAAAAAATGTGGTGTTACGGTTGTAAAGATAAGCATTAGTATCACGTTACGTGTTTTAACGTCTTACTGAAAATACAACGGAGCAAATAATCATAAAAAATTAACCATCATACTGTAATTTGATCGGCCCTATTGCAGTTTTCAATCGACTGTCGTGAAACCAAAGTAATCATTCTTGCCAATCACAAAGGACGTAAAACAATCCAATCAAAACCGAGCAGCCGTCACGAAGTTTGGTGTGCACGACCGAGTCACGGTAGCTAGTCACGATTGCTTGTGGTTTTAATTCTGATTGGCTGAGAAAGTGGTGCGACTATTTTAAACCAATCACTTAGCGTAGTAATGCAAAACCAAAGCAAACGCAATTTACTTTCGACACTTAAGTGAAAGCCGCCCTATTACATATTTTACATCTAGAATATATCGGCTGTCCTTTTAGAAATTACTGTAGTCCATTCTTTCTTGTTCGCAATTCAGCACTACATGTACATAAATGAAAAGGCAGTAAACTTGTTGATTCTATTGAATCGTGAAGGATGAGGTATTGCAGTTGATATTGAAACACTGTTGCATAAACAAATGTTTCTCCGTCTCGATCCGTCTCTACTTCACGACGTGTCAGAGGGGGTTCGAAAACAAAAGAATGTTTGGATTCTCGCTTGATTTGAATGAAGTAAACATATAGTTAATAAAATCCTTTTAAAACTATGTATTGAAACTGTTGTAGATACTGGGGATAGGAAGGTCATTACAACAAGTAGAAGTCCATCTGCGGATAATACAACAGGTACGCCATGTGTGCATGAATATGTGTTGTTTTTATTGCATTGCGCACTTTTGTGATGGTTTAACATGCTAACCCAATGAACCGCTAATCAGTCAAAACGCTATTCACTAAAATACTATGGTGTTAACTTTAATGATTAATCATTAATTGAGTTCAATTAGTTTATCATTCTTGTAAAGGAGGTAGGGTTAGGGACTACACTCGGTAAAACATGGAATATCTTTCCGTCAGTTTTATATGAAGATCAGAAGGGTAACGTTGTGCTCTCCTTTTGGTGCTATTCTTTTTAGAACAAGTTCTTTGTTAGTCTACATTACATACTGGAACTCTCAGGAACATGGTTTGTTCCTTCTAGCCTGCGAGTAGTAGCCGTAAGAACGAGTCAGCGAGCGGAGCCTCTTCACTGGTTCGCTTTACTTGCCAACTCGTTCCCATGACATTGCCAATCGCGCGTGTAATCCCAAACGTAAGCCTGCTTGCATGCTACGTTTCTTCTAGCCTGAGGCGCAGACGAACTAAGCCCCGGTATAGCTAGGTTAAGTTCGTTTGCGACGCAGGCCATAATTCTTCCTGCGGTAGGATTCCTGTAGTCTCCGTGGCGCCAAGTTAAAAAGGCAAATTCATTTAATTAGAGTTGAAGGCGTCAAAGAATTCTGTTCTGTTTCCTTAAGAAAGGTTATTTTTCATGTCTCATAAACTGAAAAGTGTTTTCTTTAAGCAACTGATATCTGTTATAATTGGTTCAATCAATGAAAGGAAAGCAACTACATATTTATACCTAATCGTGCCTTTTTGGTACGCTTCGGCTGCATATCAGGCGAGTTTGGTCGAGCCATGGTTCGTATTTTGGCGAGACGCAGTCGAGCCAAAATACCCATGGCGAGACCAAACGAGCCTGATATGCAGCCGAAGCGTACCAAAAAGGTACGATTAGGTATTTACCGTACCTAAATTCAGCCAAAAATCCGGCTATATTTATCGCTTTGTTGAAGCCATGCTTGCAAGGTACGTACTGCAAATTGCGTTGACTTGGTCTTCAACACTTTTACCAAGTTCCTCTTCTTCCTTTTTTTCCACTCGTTTGTTTAGAGTTTCATTCTCTAAATTTTCAAAATTAAAATTAAGCGAAAACTTTGGAACTTCCGACTCCATTTTTTAGTCTGAATGTCTCAGTACTCGTCAGCAAACAACGCACAATTGGCGAGCGCGCTCAAGTTTAGTTTTGGCGGGAAAGTTTTTCTCTTTTTACGACCGCTAAACACCGCTAAATTTAAATTACAAAGTTCTGTTTTCTTGGTAAAACCTCTTTTCATTTCATCGTACAGTAACACTACTTTACTTCAAAGTGACCGTGATATGGGGCATATCAGGTCAGTGACTTGATATCGTAGGATATCAGGACAGTAGATCGCGCTTCTGATTGGCTACTTGCGAATTTGGGTACGGTAAACCCTCGATATCGCCGTATATTCAAAAATGAATAAAATAACAAAAGTATCATGTTACAGGGTTTGGAAGAAAAATAAAAGTATTATGTTACAAACGAAAAAATGTGATGTTACGGTTGTAAAGATAAGCATAAGTTTCATGTTACGTGTTTTAACGTCTTACTGGAAATACAACGGAGCAAAATAAACCATCGTACTGTAACTTGATCGGCCCTGTTGCAGTTTTCAATCGACTGTCGTGAAACCAAAGCAATCATTCTTGCCAGTCACAAAGAACGTAAAACAATCCAATCAAAACCGTGCAGCCGCCACGAAGTTTGGGATGCGCGAGCTAGTCACGATTGCTTTTTGGTTTTAATTCTGATTGGCTGAGAAAGTGGTGTGACTATTTTAAACCAATCACTAAGCATAGTAATGCAAAACCAAAGCAAACGCGAATAATTTTCGACACTTAAGTAAAAGCCGCTCTATTACAAATTTTAACCGGCTGTCCGTTTAGAAATTACTGTAGTCCATTCTTTCTTGTTCGCAATTCAGCACTACATGTGCATAAATGAAAAGGCGGTAAACTTGTTGATTCTATTGAATCGTGAAGGATGAGGTATTGCAGTTGATATTGAAACACTGTTGCATAAACAAATGTTTCTCCGTCGTGATCCGTCTCTACTTTACGACGTTTCACATGGGGGTTTTCGAAAACAAAAGAATGTTTGGATTTGTAGTTGATGTATCTCCTTAAAACTGTTTATTGAAACTGTTTTAGATACTAGCAGAGGAAAGATTTAAAGAGAGGAGACGACTACTGGAACGCCTGTATGGATATGACTTGGAAGCAGCCAAAGAGATAGAAAAAAAGCGAGAAAGAAGACGACTTCAGGTACGCCTATGTACATGCGTGTGTGCTGGTTTTAGAACAGAACGCACTTTTGTGATGGTTTGCTACGGCTGTCATCCGCTAACCCAATAAACCGGTAAACTGCAATACGCTTAATCTTTGGTGTAAACTTGAATGGTTAATTTACTGGTGAAGAAATAAATTTCAATAATCAATTAATTGCTTATTCTTGTAAAGGGTTAGGGGAGTGGGAGCACTTGACTGTGCACACTAGGTCAAACATGGAGTATCTCTTCGTTTCTTTTATATGAAGATTACAAAGTTGTATTTATATTATTTACAAGGCTACAAAGTTATAAAAAATTTTCAAATCAAAAGCCTTTTTAGTCTCAAGCACAAAACCTTCACAAGTCTCACGTCATCTTCGAAGGAGAATGTTTATGCGGAGAAAACTATGTAGGTGAAACAATGCGAAATCTTGAAGTGCGAATAACTGAACATTCGAACATCTGCCACACCTCGGAAACAGCACGTCACCTTTTAGAAAACCCAAGCCACTCATTCCAGTGGAAAGTCCTTTGTTCGGCAAGATCGTACTTTAAGAGAAAGATCATCGAAGGACTAATTATCCAACAAAAGAGCCCAACTTTGAACAAACAAGTCAATGGCTATGTTGTGCAGTTGTTCCCTTCGGGAATAGCCTGAGTATAAAAACGATGTAAATCACGGACGGCTTTTAACCCTGATGATGACAACAAGTCGAAAACGTTCGGTTCCTTTTTAAAATTTTATAACTTTGTAGCCTTGTTAATAATTTTTTTACCTTTTTAGTGAACATTATGACAACAAAGTTGTATTAGTTTCCCAAAACGCTATATTCTTCTTGTGAAGTGGAACCTCGATATAACGAAGGGCCAAGGGACTGGCAAAATATGTCCGCTGTATCCGGGTTTCGTTACATAGAGGTTCTTTTTTATTTACTTTAGTCAGTTTAGTACATACTAAAACAGTGGATAGCGTTGCTCGCGCGCTCTGATTGGCTTCTCAAACTCCGGATATCCTTCGCCTCCGAGCAATTCTTGGGTTTTTCTTAGGTCTTCGCTCATACCAGGCGATCGGGACGATCATATGAGAACTCCGATCGCTTCCAATCGCTTCGATCGCCTACGATCGTCTCAGTATTTGTAAACGATCGATGCGATAGAAACGATTGGGGCGATGATATGAGAGCCAACCTAAAGGTGGCGTAGGACCCTTGTAATCATTATATATGTATTTATTTAAAGAGTATGCACGAACTGCGACGAGTGTAGCCGACAACAAACGAAATATTCATGAGAATGTTTTTTCTTAATTTTTTTCGTACAACTAACTACACGTTATTGTTCTCAGCTGTGTTCCATGCACTGAAACAAAGCGAATTATCATAATTAGATTCACAGCTTTGAATAAAGCACACGTTGCTGTAAACATTGACTCGGAACTGGTCTTTGGAAGCCTCAAAACCTGCAATTTTGTGTCTAAGTTTTCTCCGCCGATATAGAATTTCAGGAATTGATTCGCGAGGAGCATGAACTTGGTGTACTCTATTGTGCTATGACAAGAGCGAATTTTGAAACGTCCTTCTCAAAATGAAGATAGCATGTTTCAAAGTTTAGTTTTCACATTTTTACTGACTCCCTTAGAAGCCATTAACTTCTAGCAGTTTTTGAAATCGAAAATTTCGTTCTTGTCATAGCACAAAAGAGGTTATGATTTATCACTAGGTTATAAAATCATTTAATTCGGTGCGCTGTGCTAGCTGAAAACTTGGATACAAAATCACGTTATCTGCAGTTAAACTGTTGAAAGCTTGTAACATCACAGACAACGGTCACTTCTCAGTAAAAAGACAATCAAGATGTAATTCCATCATCCCTTAATATCCTTGATAAATTTTAGAGAAATCGATGTTTAAAATGTAGCGAATTAACAGGCAGTCGCCATAATTCCGTTCTGCTAATTTTCGGATCAGTCACACAATTGCCTTCAAACTTTGCCCACGAGTCTATCTTAATTCAAAAGCAAATTAAATCACCTTAGTTTTTGCAAATATCGAAAAATAATTTTTTTATGAATTTTTTTCGATTGGACCGCGACTGGCCTATTTTTAGCAATGGCGACAAGTGAAAAATAGGAAAATTGTCGAGTTCACCGCTTCAAAATTATAAGATATTAGGAATTGTTTTACTTTTCCTGGATTAAATTGAACCTTTATTTATGCAAAGCACACAATTTCGGTTCGTTTAAAAGAAACTTGCAATACGAAATAATTTTTTGTTTGCAGCCTACTTCGCCATAAACGCCAACAGCTCAAAAATGCACATTTTCAACTGGCCATTGCGCAAAAGTCCAACTACTTCCGCGTAATATTTGTATCCATACCAACTAAAAAGAAGTCAAAGAGCATAGAAATGTAAAAATATGTTGTGGTTTAAGCGAATTTTTAGCGCAGCCAGGCAGCAACTTTGCTGTTGTTGCGAGCATGTTTATTTACATTGACACAAGAAAGTCGCTCACGCGAAACGAATTTAGCATGAATAACACAATATTTCGCAAACGTCCTAGCTTAACAAAACTTTGAAATAACAGCTGACACAACAAAACATCATTTAAGACCCGAAAACCTCACCAGCTAGTCAAAAATATATATACTGTCGCCTACCTGCAAGACAACCGCACAAGGTCAAGTCCGCCATGCAATTAGATTTCGCATTCCTTTCTAGTTTTCGTCGAGCATAGTATTCGCAGAAAGTTTCGAATTAAAACCATTGCCCATAAAACACTTTGCACAAACCATATGATTCCGATAATATGAACAAATGAAGGAAAGTAGCGGGCAGCACAACCGAAGAAATTAACCGAACACAAAACATCGGCTTGAACGCGAACGTTGATTGAAAGTTGTGTCACGCAATCTAATCTAACCACGTTATGTGCCAACTGAAGAAATCAATAATTGACTGTACAAAATTTTAAATATTGTTTCACACTGTCCGGAGCCTGATGTTGTGCTGTCTTTGTGTGTACCATTTTGGTGAGTTTAATTGAAGCCAAGCGTGCATTATTTACCTAGGTTGTTTTGATTTTCTGATTTCGACCACTTCCGGTATATCTTCCTATCTTGATGTTTTCATCTGTAAAATTTTTCGTTCACTTTTTAAATACAAAAAACTCACTTTAGTAAAATGATATATAGTTTCTGTTTAGTTGTTAACAAATATGTAAATGAAAAAGATATGCGGATGATCAGGAATGAAAAAAGCAAAAACAAAAAGAGGCCTATAAAAACCCGCCGCCATCCAGCACATGTCAATCATACTTTGTCTTGTTCTCGTGAAGTTTTCACATTTTCCAACAAAATGGAGGAGTTGTGCTTTCTGGCATACACTTCGAAGTACAAAGGTAGTTGTGGTAATCCAAGAGGAATAACCGAGCTCGTTCGCTTTGGAGATTGTAATGATTCCGTAGTCAGGCCCGTAGCCTGGTTTTTGCCCGGGTAGGTTCGTTTTCTCTTAAAGCGGACCAAACAGTTGGACTGAACATTTGCTTAGTATTTTTTCTCTTTATTCACTTTAGCAGTGCACACAAAATGCCATCAGGGGCGATACAAAGCCAGCTTTAAAGAGCTGTAGACTAAAGGACGCGCGGAAGGGAGAGTTCAGGGACTGGACTATAGATCTGGTTAACTGGACCGCAAGGGCCGCCGTTTTCGAGGATCCAACAGTGGGTACGCTTCCATGGGGATTTTTTTTTTTACTTTATGGCGATTTTTCTTGTATTTTGGAAGCACATAAAGTCAAAGATTTCACAACAGAGGATTGCACTTTCACTTATTCCTATATAAACGAGCTTTTCTTTAACGCCACATAACATTGTACGTGTTTGCATTGGTCCGGAGCCAGTTTTCACTTGCGCGATGAGCCTTGATCTCATCGCGAAAGGGTAGAGTTATGTGATCCGTTGCCAGTAAATATTGCCTTTCATTTTAACTTGAAAAAAGCTCCAGCCTGAACTGAAAAAATACGATGCTGAAAAATTTGTATGCCCTAGAGTACTAGCCTATATATATGCTGGCCAAGCCATTACCACCGTTACGTATCAGAGCTTATTGTCTACGGGGTGTAAGTGAGCTCAACAGCCTACTTTCGTTCGCGTCAAGGTGCACAGGGGTATCATAGTAGATGCATAGAAGAGCAAGGTTAGACAAGCGACCTTCCCCATCGATGCTCGCATTCAGTTGCTACAGCATGCAGATGTCGATGGCTTTAAAAATGAGACTTTTGCATAAGAGAAGCGTTTTGCTTAAGCCCACCCTTCCGAATTCTCAGAACTTGTTGAAATTTGTTAAACGGGCTGCAATATATATTCAAATCAGTGGAATCAATATGAGATGCAGTTGTGATACGATCTGCCTTTGGTTCTAGTCTGAAAACTGGAAAAGAGGGGAATACAGGTGAAAGGTTTACTAGTTTATTATGTTATTTTTGTTGAAAATAAATTCACTCCTGAATACAAATAACGTCAGTGAAAATTCTTTTAAGCGGACAATATGCTGTATCATTCCGCAGACCGGACCTTTTCAATGGGGGGGAGGGGGTCGTCCGAACCCCCCCCCCCCGCCTACGGGCCTGGTAGTTAACCACTTAACTTCGTGCCATTCTTATAGATTCTATTTTAGTTTTCTTTTATTTCTTATTTCAGTGGAACATCTGTAAACTAGCTATTCTAAGCTAAGCATGTTTCCCACTTTAAATAAAGTAATGTATTGTCAGTATGGTATTGTGTTTGTCGCGGGAAATTTGACGGAACACGAACTTATTTTGGCCAGAGCCGGTGTTTTTGAATTGCCTCCATCAATGTCCTAAGCATCGTCATTCACTTGGGGAATACTGGAAACAGCGCAGGCCATTCCAGTATCCAACCCACCGCGGTTGTAAGAAAGCCATCAAAAGCAGAGATGTTATAAATGGATCAGCAAAATTTTTAAATATTTTTCTTGTTTACTTATTTATTACTATTATAATTTCACTTTCTTTTTTGTATTTTTATCTTAGTATCTTAGGTGATCTGCTTTAATATGGGGTCCTTGACTCTTTTGTAGTTCATCCTTTGGCCGTGTTTTTCTTAGCCTTAGCCTTAGCCATAAAATTGTAATAAATAAATGCTCGGATGGCAAAGGAGATTATGAAACTCCATGGAGTGGTTGTCCCGATTGGATCAGGTTGGTAAACCTAGTTCACATTACATTCATATAAACGTGACAGAGATTTTGTTTTATTGGCCTCTGTACGCGTAAAAAAGAGACATTATACAGAACACTCAGTGTCAGTATTTTCTTGTTAAGGAACAATTTGCGCCACACCGTAAACACAACACATATCAAATAAACATTTTTAACCATTTCTGATGTAAATGGAGCTTAAACAACTACAAGCTACAGTGAAGTTTCCCTTCATGCGCGAGCGACCTAATCCCCCCCCCCCCTTCCCCCCCAACACACACACGTGCACACACACATACCGGAAGTGGTCGAAAACAGAAAATCAAAACAACCTACATAGAAACTCTACGTAAATCATTCACGCTTAGCTTCAATATAAACTCACCAAAATGATTACAAATTTTTTTACAACTTAACAGAAACTATATATCATTTTACTAAAGTGAGTTTTTTGTATTTGAAAAGCGAACGAAAAATTTTACAGATGGAAACATCAAGAAAGGAAGATATACCGGAAGTGGTCGAAATCAGAAAATCAAAACAACCTAGGTAAATAATGCACGCTTGGCTTCAATTAAACTCACCAAAATGGTACACACGAAGACAGCACAACATCAGGCTCCGGACAGTGTGAAACAATATTTAAAATTTTGTACAGTCAATTATTGATTTCTTCAGTTGGCACATAACGTGGTTAGATTAGATTGCGTGACACAACTTTCAATCAACGTTCGCGTTCAAGCCGATGTTTTGTGTTCGGTTAATTTCTTCGGTTGTGCTGCCCGCTACTTTCCTTCATTTGTTCATATTATCGGAATCATATGGTTTGTGCAAAGTGTTTTATGGGCAATGGTTTTATGGGCAATGGTTTTAATTCGAAACTTTCTGCGAATACTATGCTCGACGAAAACTAGAAAGGAATGCGAAATCTAATTGCATGGCGGACTTGCCCTTGTGCAGTTGACTTGCAGGTAGGCGACAGTATATATATTTTTGACTAGCTGGTGAGGTTTTCGGGTCTTAAATGATGTTTTGTTGTGTCAGCTGTTATTTCAAAGTTTTGTTAAGCTAGGACGTTTGCGAAATATTGTGTTATTCATGCTAAATTCGTTTCGCGTGAGCGACTTTCTTGTGTCAATGTAAATAAACATGCTCGCAACAACAGCAAAGTTGCTGCCTGGCTGCGCTAAAAATTCGCTTAAACCACAACATATTTTTACATTTCTATGCTCTTTGACTTCTTTTTAGTTGGTATGGATACAAATATTACGCGGAAGTAGTTGGACTTTTGCGCAATGGCCAGTTGAAAATGTGCATTTTTGAGCTGTTGGCGTTTATGGCGAAGTAGGCTGCAAACAAAAAATTATTTCGTATTGTAAGTTTCTTTTAAACGAACCGAAATTGTGTGCTTTGCATAAATAAAGTTCAATTTAATCCAGGAAAAGTAAAACAATTCCTAATATCTTATAATTTTGAAGCGGTGAACTCGACAATTTTCCTATTTTTCACTTGTCGCCATTGCTAAAAATAGGCCAGTCGCGGTCCAATCGAAAAAAATTCATAAAAAAATTATTTTACGATATTTGCAAAAACTAAGGTGATTTAATTTGCTTTTGAATTAAGATAGACTCGTAGGCAAAGTTTGAAGGCAATTGTGTTACTGATCCGAAAATTAGCAGAACGGAATTATGGCGACTGCCTCTTAAAGCTTTACAAGATAGCCCCTAGTCAAGAAACTTGACTGGTGTATTTATTAATGAGCAAGGGTCCTGCGCGAGGGTCCTGTTCAACCTTTGAATACTCTGGAGATCAGTTTACTAATTATTTACATCATATTTATAGGAGCAACGAATATCCTTGCAGCAGGAAAATCAAGTGCTCAAACGAGAGGTAAAGTAACGTCCGTGTGGTTATGCGATATAAAATGTCGTTTGTGGTTTAATGATATCGGTAAATAAATTAACTTTGTTTTACGAGGGTTGCACATAACAGTCTTTCGACTGACAAACCTGTGGCCCTCGGATTCCCGATCGAATTGGAATTTAGAAGTGTTGGTTTTTGTGGAGGGAGGAAAACCGGAGAACCCGGAGAAAAACCCTCAGAGCAAGGACGAGAACCAACAAACTCAACCCACATATGACGCCGGGTCCGAGAATCGAACTCGGGCCACATTGGTGGGAAGCCATAGGTATTGCCATAACGCTAGAATAGATATATCTTATTATTATTCAACACATGCGCGCGCTGCCCATATATGGTCAAAATGTTAACGTTATCTGTCATCCGTACATAACAGATATCCTGCGATATACGTAGGCTGCGAAGATTCGTCCGAAATCTTGTAAAGCGCTGCATAAATACAGTTTTTCTATCTGCAAAATGTGTTTCGGTGACGAGTTGTTGAATAATAAAACAATTATCCTGCTCAATCTTGCGGAATATCGGCTGATTTTAGCCAACTCGGCCTACGGCCTCGTCGGCTAAGTATCGGGCGATATTCCGCGCGATTTCGCAGGATAATTGTTAATTAACCACGCGCGAAGGGCCGTACTGGGCGAATATTGGCCCTCGGTCTTTTTTGTACGGGTCGAGCGCAGCGAGGTCCGTACAAAAAAGACCTCGGGCCAATATTCGCCCAGTACGGCCCTCGCGCGTGGTTAATAAGATATATTTATTACACGACTGGAAACTTTGTGTAGTGAGAATTGCTACCCGGTAGATGTCCTGGAAAACAATGTGCGGCAAAACTTTTCCGCGCGCTATTAAAAAGAAGTTATAATTATTTCTGTGTTTAAGGTCATTTCATTTTCAAAGCAATAAAAACTCCGAAAAAAAAATCTTGCAAAAATCTTGCGCTAAATCGCGCTGGAATTAGCGCGGGATCATCCGGGACAAAACCCGGTCCGATACTTGGAAAATATCGGCCCTCGCGGGACCGGAAATAAGGTAATCTGATTGGCTGATTCAGTTATTGGTACTCGGACCGCCTTAGTCGTGTAATAAAATAAGGTATTGCAATAACGCTAGAATAGAATCGTTCTCTTCTTCTATCTTTTCTTCATGCAAAGATGAAAATGTTGAACACCACAGGAGGGATGGAGATAAACACATTTATCAAGAGAGTTATAATGGAAAACGAAAAACTTTGTACTGAGATTAAAACATTACTAAAAGACGAGACGGAAGGGTCGTTGCAGGACATGAATGACAAGCAAACTAAAGAGGTAACAGCACTGCTTGAAGAGATTGATGTTCATCAGGATGGAATCGAGGAAATAAAAGTATCAGGCGACGAGAGAAAAGCGTCCCAAGATGAGATGGAAGGGTCGTTGAAGGAAATGAATGACAAGCAAAAGCAAACGTTAGACTCCTCTGAGGAAGAGGAAGAGCACGCTGAAAATTTGGAGGAATTGCCACAACTGTATTAATGACTTTCAAGAACGCACGCTTGGTGGGCAGTCTACAACAAATAATAAAAAATACTGAAAAGGAACTGGACCTTATTGAGAAACCAAGCTCATGAAGCAATTTTGTGGTTGTACTTCGAGTGGCTTTCTCCGGACTCTCCATCAAGTCGTCATACATACCCAATTGCTGGTATTGTATAGTATAAATCAAATAAATAAATCAACTTTGTTTTACGAGGGTATAGTAATGTATTGGAATATTGGTATAAGTATATAGTAGTGTAACACTTAATAAGGGTTTTTTTGTTGAATTTTTTGGCGTCCAGTCTATAACTTATGTATACAAGTTATATCGAAAAGCAGCTTTTGCTGAACTTTTATTACCGTGGAAAATAAAGATTGTATGTTTTCCGACGTCATATAAAATAGTAAAATCCGAGATGGTGAATTTTAATGACATTAAATGAAGTAAAAACCCAAGGGACGCTTTTAAAAATTAAGATAATATAACTTTATTTTAAACAAGGTAAAAATTTGATTTGTATATTAAGCTTAAAGCTTTCTCTTTGTGTACATAATGATCTCTTTGTGATCATAATCGATTGTATATCTTAAATTGTTAGAATTTGATATGTAAATAATACAATAATACAAGTCTTCTACAAGGCACGTTGTAGTATATTATGGTTTTAGTTTTTTTATACCACTCTATTTTTTCTGCTAAAGATGCTTGTTACTGATTTATTTATTATAAGTGAAAAAGAGATAGTGTTTTTTTTAAATGTAGGCATGTTTAGAGTGAAACAATATCTAACAATTAGTGCGTAAAAGTCAAAAGCAAACAGAGAAAAACAATAGAATTAGTGTCTAATAGTATCTAAAAGTGTAGTAACTATTTTACGGGTTTAGTAAAATCACTCTCACAAATAGTTTTTTTTAGTACTGGTCAAAGAAAAAGTATAACGAATTGACCAGAATAGCTCAATACATAGAGAACTTAAGGATTAAGTAAAACTCAGTAAATAATTCCACTCAATACAAATAAAATTAAAATAAATTTCAAGGTCCAAATTTATTGCTGTGTGATTTTGTACATGTTTGGAAATAAACGTAAGCTTATAAATTTGAAAAAATTGTTAAGTTGGTGACTATTGAATTTACTAATTGTTTATGACAGGACATTATGAAATATAAAACTTGTTAGTCTTACGGGCTTGTTGAAGTGCTTCCGTCTTTTCCCCTCTTTACCTAATGAGCAGCAACGAGGATTTTTTCCGCAAAACCGGCGGCTCTTGCGAAAAAAGAGACTGCCTTATGTTAAATGTATGCATTAGTTTGTCATGTCCAGCATAAGGGCACATAACCACCCTTACCCCTCCCACAATCCCCGAAAGTCAAACACATTTAATCCCTGAAAAGTACAACGCCCTTTGGAGTGAGAAAGGGCCTATCATCAATTCGTCTTTCCCTTTCCCTGTTGGTCACTTAACATCTTGCTGTGGGTACTTCTGGAGAAAACGGTGGGAGCAAAGAAACCAGAAATACACAGAACGCGTAGGCTAGTTGGAAATTTTAATTGTGCGGGAAGAACTGCGGGACTTGATGCAACTTTCTTTGTACCTATCATTAAATGGGGGGCGCTGTGGCCTAATGGTTAGCGCGCTGGACTCCGGATAGAGCGGTCTGGGTTCGAGCCTGGCCGCGGTCAGTGTGTTGTGTCTTTGCCTCTCTCCACCCAGGTGAATAAATGGGTACCTGCGAACTAATGTTTGAGGGGGGGGGGGAAGCATCCTATCCAGGGGCGGGGGGAGTAGTAGCAATACTCCTAGTCGCTTCATGCTACAGAAACCGGGATAAGCTGTGGTTTGTAAAGGCCACCTTGCTCGACGCAGACTTTACCGTTTTATTGTAAACCCGGGGTGTAAAGAGGTTAATGGGTTCCTAAAAGGCATTTACGGTAACTGCGTGTGAAACTAAAACCTCTACTGCACGTCCCATATCACATCATCCACCTACTTGAAAATCTGTTAGTGAAATATTTAGACTGTAAATACTTCATAAATTAAAGCTGCGCAAATAATTTGACATCGGCGCGGATTGTTAAATTATGCATACTTTGCTATCTCGCTTACCCGTTTGAAAGTGGCAAAAAACAGTGAAAATTGTATTCCGCGATCCCGAAATTTATATTTCCCGATCCAAGATTCCTTTATGTCTATTGTGTTCACTCCCGGTTTGACCGGTACAAACTTATTAACTTGAAAAACTGATGAACCCTTTCGCCCCGAGAACAAATAATTTGTACCCATACTAGCTCATACTGTCTCCAAATAAAATGTTCCATGTATTTATACCGTATTTCCGTTTTTTTTTTCAATCTGAAAAAGAGATTTAGGAAAGCGCCGCGCCGAGAAATGTTTGGAATAGGTAGAGATGAGAGAGAGTTAAGGGAAGGAGACATGGGGAGGAGAAAAATTGATGCAAAAAGTAGGGAGGAGGGAGATTTACTCTCTTGTCCCTACCCTCTCCAGGTAGGCTATTTGGAAATTTTAATTTTGCGGGGTGTAAAGGGGTAGCCGCGTCACAAATTAAAGCGAGATTCCGATGGGTTCCTAACAGGCATTTACGGAAACTGTACACGTCGCATATCACATTCTCCTACTTGAAAATTTGCTCAGTGAAATATTTAGACTGTAAATACCGTCATAAATTAAAGTTGCCGAAATCATTTGACATCGGCGCGGATTGTTTAACGCATGCTTTACTATCTCGCTTACCCGGTTGAAAGTCGCAGGGAACAGTGAAAATTGTATTCCGCGATCCCGAAATTTATATTTCCCTATCCAAGGTTCACTTATGTCACTTCCGGTTTGACCGGTACAAACTCAAAACTTGAAGAACTGATGAACCCTTCCTCAACAAGGACAAATATTTTGTACCCATACTGCCTCCAAAAGAAATATTCCATGTATTTATACGGTATTTTCAGTTTATTTTCAATCGTTATAAGAGATTTTGGAAAGCAAAAGTCATTGTCTATATATCGCCTGAAAGGGACCGTGAAAGGACTGAATCGAAACAGAGTACAGTGATGTAATGGTACTATATTTAGTTCTAAATTTATCTAGAGCACTTCCGCTTTGGATGGGTACAACTTGGACTCACGAAGGCTTAGCCAATCAGAAGGGAGCATTCAAAATATCAACCAATCACGATGCAAGAAATCTTTTTGGACACAAGTTTTGATCGTACATGAAGTGTTGAGTGAACCGTGTTCTTCAAGTCATTCTTTCGAGCTGTTTTCGAGAAGAGGTTTTTGATTTTGTGGCAGTTTTCATGAAAAGCTTTGAAGTTTTGTACAATTCCAAACCTGACCTGGCATGCCGAAACGTGTGGCTGAAGTCGGAGAAGGTAAGCTTGTTTCTTGCTGACGGCATAAATTTTACCCAGTAGTTTTATCATTAGGCTTTTGTATTTGTGTTTACCTCAGCGAAAAGTGCTTACTCGAGCTTCCATAGATTTCGTGCGGGATGTTTGGAATGGTGCAATACGTCCTGCTTAATACCATTAATTTTATTAAAATGCACAATTAGAAAACTTCAAAGTGTGTGGTCAGTCATTTCCTAAATCAAGTTGAAAGCAGTAAAACCTTATCTTGGAAACAGAAGACACAAATTTTTATAGTGGTCTGTTGCCCGCAAGCTTAACTTTGTTGGTTTAATCTTTTGTCACACGTGGCTTTATAGTTCCTTAAACATGTCTTAGTAGCTTTTATTTCTACACAAGAATTAAATACTTTAACAAAATTCAAAACAACGAAATGAACTTTTCACATTTGTGACCATAAAATTTAGTTTTTGATGTAGATGTTTGTAACGTGATAACAAAGTGATTTGAGCAAGTAAAGGCAGTCAGTCAGTCAGACAGTCTTTATTTTACTTTACACTGAAATTATTATTATATTTCAGGGCTGCAAATAACAATCGGTCATCTGACATTGGCCGACCAAAATTTGCTCATGTCCGACGAAATCCGAATTGTGGTGGGATGTGATGTCCAGACAATTTTTTGATTATAAATAATAAGCGATAACTTGTAAGTGGCCTTTCGTTCTTGGCGATGTCCGACCACAATTTCATTTTGTCCGACCAAGATGGTGTTTGAGTAGGACATTTCCTTTCAAGTGAAAAAAATTATTTGCAGCCCTGTATTTACATAATTGTATTTTTATGGTTTTTAATCTAAAAAGAGTACACCTAGTGAGAAGTTTCTAAGTTCCTTCTAATGGAATTTTTTTTTCTTTGTTTAGGTCAGGAAGATGTGTCTGGTAATGGAGTGTATTCCTTCATCAGAGACTTGATTGTGGAAGGAAGGGATGCAAGGTTTGTGAACAAGAAAGGGCGCTACGTCATCAACTGGTCTAGCGCCCTGAAGTGTTACACGGATTACAAATCCAGAAGAAACCCTCAGTTCAAAGGCAAGAATATCAACAGGCGAAAAGCTAGTAATGGTCTGAGGGCAGCCCTTCTTAATTTTTACAAAAAAGAAGGAGCAAAAGAGTACAAGGACTGCAAAAAGGTCAATGACAAAGATGAAGTCATTGAAAGGCAGTTTCAGATGCCGCCCAGGGTGTTTGAGTCAATGTTTGGATCAGTCGTACAGCTCTCAGATGACGGCAGTGAACACGAGACTAGCAGTATTTCCTCAGAGGTACATGTACTTGTAACTTGAAATAAGTTTATAAGGAACTCACAATAAATAAATAACACTCATCAGTGATGTAGCTAAGAATATAATTACCAACAGGCAAAAAATCACAGGTGAAAAAATGGGTCTAGAGAAATACATGTATATGTTCAACCTTTATAGAGACTGGGACTAGCCTGGTCAAACCTCACGTGTAGTTATTTGTAGTCGTTTATCATAGATAAGAGTTCATCCATTTCCTTGTTAAATGACGATTTATTCGAGCATAACAAATCCGAATGATGAACGACTACAAATAACTACACGTGAGGTTTGACCGGGCTAGTCCCAGTCTCTACTTGACATGACATGACACAACCGGGCTAGTCCCAGTCTCTATAAAGGTTGACCACATATTTCTTCTTTAGGTTCACATAATATAAAGAGAAAGAATTAATCAGACATGGTCTTCCAGCCAAAAAAATCATGAAAAATTAAGTCTCCAGGAAGTTATTTTTTCTACCTTTCAGCAGTGTTACTTACTTCCCTGTTGTTTAAAGTTTGAAACAGAAACAATCAATGTTTTTGACACTGACTGGTCATCAGTCATAATCATGGCAACTACTAACAGACTTGGAAAAAAAAGAAATAAAAATGGATGTAAAGATTTCTTCATAACCCTTAAAATCTGTTGAAGGTAACATCTTGATACCATGTGACACTAACAAAATATATTTGCATATGCAATATAAAAGTTTTTTTTGGAAGGCAGTGTTCTCCCTAGGTATTTAAGGCCAGGCGGGCCGCCTAGCTTGATTCACAGTAAAATTGTTGCCGCCTGGCTTAAAATTAAAGATTAAATGCAACGTAACCTTAATTTGAGATCTGGAACTGGGAATTCCTATCCATAAGCAAAACAGAAATCACTTAATGAAGTCGATGAAACTGACTGGTGTTTTTTTACTGAGTTTTCTCACCATTAATACGATTACAAAAGTGATTTATCCTCGCATTAATATGTTCAGAACTGTGATGCATTCGTTTCGTTGGATAGCAGCTGTCTTTATCAAATTGTTGCAGGAACACAACGGCACTTTAAGGTGTTGTACGCAGGAAACTAAACGAAATTCCAGCGTTCCTGGAAAGAATGATAAACTGAGTCGACTTGGGTTGCTCAGAACAGAAACTAAAAGCTTCTCAAAGCCTGACGCAAAGTAAATAAGTTCATTTCTTACTCTGGAAAAGAGACAGAAAAGTGATAGTAACGTGGGGGAACAAGTTCCACAAATCAGGTTTTGACATTTGAAAGTCACAGTCAGAATACCCCCTGGCCTTCCCAAATTCCTAGGGAGAACACTGGAAGGAAGGGATATATTTGATTTGAAGCATGGCAAACTGTGTAATTTATAATTAATTAATAATATTCTTTTCATCTACAGGTTGATGAAAAACCTCAAGTAACTCCAACTTCAAGTGATACAGGAATTGACGAAGCTATGGATATTTCTGATGGTAAGAATATGACTCGTACACAATGACAGTACACAATAACAAAACACAGAAACTATAATTATTATAGTGATAATAATAATAATAATAATAATAATAATAATAATAATAATCACAAATGATTACAAATGACTCATGTCAGGGGTCAATCATCCATTTCCTAATCAAACATTGTCACATAATAATTATTGCAAAAAACAAAATTGCATGATTTACAATTTATATTTATGAAGCAGTCGTTGTGTCACCCACAAATGACCACTGCTCACCATTAGAGTTCTCAGTAGCTCAGTGGTTAGAGCGTCCGACTAGTGTACAGAAGGTCGTGGGTTGAGTCCCATCTGTGAACTCAGATTTTTTTTCTGAGTTCTTTCTCTCCACACATCATTATTTAACAGATATATGTTGTGGTTTAAATTTAGCTTTGGTTTAAATTTTTCAAACCAGTTTGATTTTTATTTTTTCATTGTCTCGTAATTATTATCATAATCTGAATCAAAGAAAAATAAAATCAAACTGGTTTAAAAATTGTAAACCAAAGATAAATTTAAACCACAACAAATACAAATATTTTGGACTGTTAGGCAGCATTATATTTTAATCAACTGCCTAGTGACAATGTATTTGTGAACTTACATGTACTTAAATTTCATTTTGAAGATTTATTCAGTGTGAGTCCAGAACCAATCATGTTTGGTGATTTGCCAGCTGATGATTCAATTTTGGACAACATCAAAACTGAAGAAGACTGTGTTGATCCTTCAGACATCACCACCCCTTGTCAGGTAAATATCTAACAATTATTTCATGAGCGTGCATTGCATACGAGATGGTAGATAGCCAGCAAGGAGCATAGTGCTGAGTTGGCTATAATCAATAGATATTTAATAAGCTGACCCCAAAAAAAGAAAATAAGTAGGGCCCTTCAATTTTTGGATTTTAGAATTTAAATTGATGACGTCACATGAAGGAAAGTCTAATCAAATAGTAACATTTTCAAGTTGCCATCATGGAGACATCCTTCGCAGTCACGACACACCAGATCTAATAGCCAAAAAAGAAAAAAATAAGGCCCTTGCAATTTTGGATTTTAGAATTATGATGACATCACATGAAGGAAACCCTATAAATAGTAACATTTTTGAGTCAACCGCCATCATGGAGACATCCTTGGCAGTCATGCTAGATCTACCATTTTGATACATAGCAAGCTTTCTATGGCTAAAACATGTGAAGTTACTAACATATGTGAAGTTACTAATTATATAATAATCTGACTTGGTATATTCTATTTATCTTAACAGATGTTTGATATGTCTGAGGAAGAGTTTGACTCAGCATTAGGGGAAATCTGCTCTAATTCAGATAATGATGTTGACCTGCTTGGAGGTATGAAGCATTGGACTGTACACTGAACTTTTGACTTTTGTTACTATCTATTTTTTACTTACATAAGTCCAATAACTAACTATAGCTATTGTAATTCATTTGTTTTAGTTGTGCAAGACATCTGTCCTTCATCAGGCTCTGTGAAGGTAATATTTGAGTCACTTAATCTGGTCTGTCAGATGGGACCTGCAAGTTAACTTTTAAGTCTGAGATGGGGTACATGTAGCTCTAGGTTTTTGACCCCAGTGAAGCACCCCCACCTGAACATTTCCAATTGACTCCCCCCACTACTGGGCCACCTAAAACATGTATTCTCTACTTCTAGCTGGAAAATAAGAGACACTATCAACAAACTGCCTTGCCCAGCAGCACAACAGAATGACCTCCACCAGGGCTTGAACCCTGACCCTTGATCCACAGTCCAGTGCAAATACCACTAGGCTGCTAATTGCCTTCTTCTGAGTTTGGTGCCTGACATTGGGTTATTCCAGAAAAAATACACACCCCCCCGACGGATGGCAAACATTTTTGACCCCCCTTCCGCCCGGATTTCCCAGATCGCTAGACCCCCCCGCCCGCCCGGATTTCCAAGCTAAAGGACCCCCCCTCCCGCCCGGATTTCCATTTTTTTAAAATGCCCTAACTGAAAACAACAAACAATGAAAAGACACAACATACCATCCAAAAGATCCTTGTTTATTATAATTTTCGAAACTGGGGTAATATCGCGAATTTTGCGGGCCAAATTTCAACATTTAAAATCAGATTATTTTGATCGCGCGTGTTACGTTTGAGTGATCTCCGGTACACTCTCCTCGAAAATGCCACTTGCTTTTTCCGTACCACAACAAAAGTACAAGATAAGAAATTTGTAAGTCTTAAAAATTATCTAAATGTAAGAAAAACACGGTGAAAAAAGTCCTTAATGCGCTAATAAAGAAAAACTATCATCTCAGTTGTCGGCGACAAGGCGGCCTAAATTGGCGTGTGTTTACAAGATCAAGTTCCCGCTATTAGCACTGTTCGTGTGACATTTACTTGAGCTTATCAATAAAGCTTTTCGAACTACAATAATTTCAAATTTTGTTACCTATATGGGTCTGTAGGTCAACTGGATCTTTTGCCTTTCTTTCAAGAATTCAAGCTTTTATGCGTAATGTCCACGTTCTTGCTTCCATAAACTTTTTCACATATCGATCGTAAGGCATGGATAATAAAGTGGAAGAAGCCAAATAATACGCAAATTGTATATACGCATGTTAGCCAGCAAAACAAGTTCTCGGGTTGGCTAAAATATACAGAAAAGTACAACCTGCGGTCGGCCGGATCGCCTTTCCTTCGCATTTTTGTTGAGGATGTTGCAAAGCACGGGCTCGGGTGGCCTGGGTACCGTAAAAATGTTCCAGGCGTTGCGTGCGCGGTCGAACGATCGTAACGAAATTTGTTGTTATAACGCGCTGGTTCTTCATGAATAAAAGGACCTATGAAGGTAAACTTGAAGCATATGAGGTAAGAACACCATAAACTGGAAGACTACAATATTTTCCAATGCAAACTTCTTCTTTTAAGTAGTAAAACATATCGATCGAGTGAAAGTTAAAAGTGACCCCCGAGGAAGAATTTTTAGGTTCAGACCCCCCCTCCCGCCCGGATTTCCCGAGCCATTAACCCCCCCTCCCGCGAGAATTTCCAGTTTGCCATCCGTCGGGGAGGTGTGTATTTTTTCTGGAATAACCCATTATTGTTTTATCTGTTTAACCATGTTCAGGGTGGCCTGCAGTTTCACATCACTTTGACAGAGGAGTTGCCTGATGATGATAAATCAGGAATAGCCCGCTTTGATGGGATAGGAGATGTCTATTTGGAGAAGTTAAACCCCTTCACCTTAGCTGGAACTCTTCCTGGTAAGTTTTTGTATGCAAACCTGCTCATAAAATTATGCCTGGCAATTTTAGAGTATTTCTTACCAAAAACATAAGATTATTGTCAAGTCTATCCGGTGCTCACTTCCCCTTTGAGCTTGTACAGATCTATATTACCCTACTGTATAAGTTACAGCAAGGCGCCCAAAAGTGTGACCACTTTTAATTTATTCACATTCTTTCGTGCAGATTTAATCCAATCAAAAGCCGTGGATAGCTTGCAGTTGACTTCTGATTTGATTAAATCTGCACGAAAGAATGTGAATAAATAAAAAGTGATCACACTTTTGGGCGCCTTGCTGTAACAGGTTTTTTTTTTGTACTTTTTTAAATGCTTCTAATATTGTATTTCAGCTGCCCAACAGCCTGGTCCTGTCCCTATTACCGTCAGCACACAGGCTGGTCGGTGGCTGGGGATGACATACTTCATGTATGTGGATGAGATACAAGAAGTATTGAAACAACTGGTCAAAGACCCGGCACTACAGTCCTTGTACTTTGCCATGTGGTCCCAAGAGCATGGCATCTTTGGAAACGATAGCAACATTGCACAGAACCTGGATCCATTGTCTTTGCAAGACCAAGGTAAGGAACAATATTATCATCTAATAACTTTTCATTTCTGTAATCGCTCAATCCACTGGCGGTGATTAGCCCAGTCAGCTTCACAACGGTCCCCGTTGGCCAGCACGTTTCGGGGTAGATCCAGGCAGGCCTTTGTGGCTGCCGTAGCGGCCAGGGGAGTGGAACTCCCTGCCATACTTCGCCCTGCCTGTCAATCCCTTACTTTGTCTGTTCCTCCTCGCGGGTGGGTGGTTTGAGCTCAGCATGTCTTGTTCTGGAGGAGCACCCCGTCAGACACCACTCTTGACTTACACTCTCGGCAGTCATAGTCACAGCCCACTTATCCCTGTCCAGCCCCCCCCCCCCTTCCCCACCCACTTTTTGTTAAATCCTGGTTTTGCCCTTGGATTTTCAATTTTGGTATAAATAAAAGCGAACCTAAAGATAAACTAACTGACACTTTCCTATTTATCTTTCTTTTAGGTTCTTTGATTCAAACAAAACAAGCACAAGCTCTCAAAGTTCTCCAGTTACTTGTTTATACGGCAGCTCAAACAGATGCTCAACAGTTTATCCAAATGATCTTCAGTACTTCAGCTGGAAAAATCATTTTTAACACTTATAAGGACCGAACTCCACTACCAGAGGATGTTGCCAGGGCCAATGGCCATGACGACTTAGCACAATACTTACAAGATGTCAACACAAGGTAACATGTTGAGGAAATTGTGTGTGTGCTTTTCCATGTAGTTATCTTTGACAAACATGATCTTATCCAGGTATATTTTTGCATCATTTAAACCAACATCTGATTGGCATGATCTGTAATTGTTTGGTCAGTTTATGGTGGGAGTTTTTGACATGGTTCACGTCAATGCGGGTGACAAAATTTCCCACTGACACGGCGCTTTGCCCTGTCAATTAGCCAACCTAAGTTAAATTTAAGCGAAAAAAGGTTAGCTCATTAGTTCATCAATGTCCTTTATGATAGCAAATAACTTGATTACATTAATTTGCAGATTGTCCAAAGAAATTGACAGTGATGCACAGCCCAGCACAATTGATTGGTTAGAACTATTACAAGCAGTTGACAAGATTCAGAAACAATCTTGTAAGTACAAATACTGTATAATTTACAATATCTTAAAATCATGTTGCCTCTGTTGTATTATCAGTGATTATTTAGCTAAAATCTCAGGTGTTTTTGTGTGAATTGGGGTAGGTGAAAAGAAGCTATTGTTAGTAATGACTTAATATAGCACCATGTCAAGGTGCAGTACGGCACTAAACATTGAAATACTTGTGGCTTTTTTTCTGCAGCTGCTAGTACTGAAGAGGAAGCAGAATTTGATGGTAGCGAATCTAAAGAAGACGACAACCAGAGTGATTATTTTGCGGATGTTGAAACTTCTTCTTGTGGTTCATTTGAGTTTGAAGCTGGATGGTCTGATTCAGAAGATGGGGAAGGTGTGTAAAATATTTTTGTTTAACGAGTGTTACTTTATTGAGATAGCCCAGATGTTACTTCCATATACAACAATCATTATGCTAATTCTCTGCTTGGATTATTATGAGTTCCTTATTAAGCTTTCAGTGGTATTAGTACCGGTAGTTTGACCTTCTGTCTGAACCTTGTCTGATCTACATGTAGTTTAAGCCATGTATCCCGAAGAAAGACTTACTTGTAGCAATGGGGACAAGCTAGTCTTCTGGTCATTTTACAGCAAGAAGCACAAAAGTGTGACCACTTTTAATTAACTCACATTCTTTCATGTAGATTATCCAATCATATTGGATACTCTACACAAAAGAATGGGAGTTAATTAAAAGCAGTCACACTTTGGGGCTGTTTGCTGTAAATCTTGATATACAGAACTATTTTATTGCCGCAGACTCTAATAAAATGCAACGGCGGTGATATATAATGATGGTGAATACTGATTTTCGTTTCTCTCTGCCTCAGCAATAAAGAAACATTAATAATTTCCAATAATAATTTACTTGCATAACGTCAGTTTTGCTATGGAAAGCATACTCAGTAACTAAAAATCTCATTGCTTTATGTTGCATGTAGTAACAATATTAATTTAAGATTTGTTCCTTGTCACTGAAACTGATTATTTTTGTACACAGGGCCTTGTTCAAAAGATGAATCACCTAAGAAAGAGTTAAGCAAAAAGGCAAGCTCTTCCTTAGAAGGTACATCAGTTGAAGTACCTTCTGAGGTGGGAACATGTTTAGGCGACACTACCCACAAGAAAGAAGACGAAAACTTTGAGGAACCTTCCATTGCTAATTCTAAACCTAGCTGGAATTTATCTAATGGCTATGGCTTGCTTGAATGGTTGAGCAAATGGAGAAACAGGGATGCTACGATCCCAAAACAGCAGGGGACATGTGTGGATGGAACGCAAGAAAATCCATCATTCACACGGAGTATTTCTCAAAGAGTGACTAAAGGTGGGACTCAGAAGAGTGAGGACACTGCCACCAGGGAACAGGAAGCAAAGGCACACCCAAGTCAAGAAAAAACAGCCAAGAAGAAAAGTAAGATATTTATTGTCCTTTTTGGTGTCATCAATATACAGCGTACATAACCGCCGCCTGGTTAGCTCAGTTGGTAGAGCGCCGGACTGCTGTGCGGGAGGTCATGGGTTCGAACCCCAGACCGGACAAACACTCAGGGTCTTAAAATAACTGAGGAGAATGTGCTGCCTTTGTAATTACATCTGCAAATGGTTAGACATTCTAGTCCTCTCGGAAAAGGACGATAAACCGTAGGTCCCGTCTCCTGTATCTTCAGTATTATAACAGGGAAAGTTAAAGAACCCACACACTATTCGCAAAGAGTAGGGCACGAAGTTCTCGGTGTTGTGGTCTGGCCTTTGTGTAGTAAATTACAGTATATGTACAGCGCATTTGAACATTACATATGAAAAATGCGCTATATAAATTGATTATCATTATTATTATCATTATTATGTAGCACAACTGAACTACACTAATAAACTACTATATATGTGTCTCCTGGAAACTTCTTATGAAGTAGTCTCCAATGCAAAGGCTCTTTGGGCTTGTCACACGTTTTTTCCCCACATGGGGTGGGGAGGAATGTTGTCACAGTCCCCTCCCCTTGTGGGGAAGGAATCTGTGACAAGCCCAAAGAGCAACTGTGAAGGATCAGAAGCTACTTGTAAAGTTCATGGGTAAAACTCACACGAACTCCATCCTGGGCATATCAGTGTATTTGTATAATATTGTCTACCGTATATTGTAAAAATTTTAATCCGTTTTTCCCTTCTAAGAATTTTTTATGAATCATAGCTATTCACTCATGTTGAAGTTCTGCATTCTCCCTACCTGATTGTTGAACAATGTGTTTTCTGATTTTGTAAAGAGAAACAGATATGTGTATTAAATTTGTCCTTGGAAGTTCAGTTGAATTTAATAAGACTAGGGTTAGTTTATGGTAACAAATAGGAAAAAAAAGAAATTGGTTAAGGTGCAATCAAATTCTAGTGTAGTTGGCCTCAAAGTGGCTTTGCCCTAGTGCTTTTTTGCTTAATATAAGCATTACTTGACATAATATTATACATTTATTTGCAAACAGGACACAAACAAGGCAGACATTGGGGGACTGAGACACTCCTGAAAGACAGACGTGTTCTGTTGACCATTGCTTTGGTAGCAGTATTAGCAGGACTCAAGATAGGAGGTACGTATGTTCCAACAAACTACATGTAAGTTCATGTATACCTTAAAATCTCGAAAATTAGTTTTGGGCTTTTTTTTGCCCAAACTAAAATGAAAACCCCCCAACCATAAACCCTGGGCTTATACATGTATAGCTTCTAAACAGTTATAAGAAAGGCCCTTTATTTGTTGGGGGAGGGGGGCTTTTCAGCAGAACGTCTTGAAATGAACTACAGCGGTGTTCATCAACTGGTTTTGAATTAAAATCAAGTTCATTTCAGTATTTGGAACGATAATTATTCTGGATGGGGTTTTCGCTTATAATTGGCTGTACTTTTTTTGTACAGGTCGATGGGCCTATAGCCGGGGGGGGGGGGGTAGCGTAATTTTACGTGATTTGGGGAGTAGATGTACTTGTATAAAGATACAGCATGTGGGTTGTGTGTGAACGCTGTTGTATATGAAAGCAAGATTCCCTTATAACATATTTCTCATCTGGTTTCTAACAGAGAGCCAGCTTCTTCATTGGGCTGTTGGTAATGGGTACACTGGGATTTCTAAAGTCCTACTGAAGTGTGGCTTGCGTGTGGACGCTCCAAACTTCCTGAGGGAGACTCCTCTTCATGTGGCGGCAAAGAATGGGTACAAAGACCTGGCAGACGTATTGATACAACTTGGAAGTAATGTCAATGCACGAAACCATCATCGACAGACACCTCTTCATTTGGCTGCCTGGAATGGACACCAACAAACAACAGAACATTTAATAAAACATGGAGGTATCGTCAACGTTATGAGTGCCTTGGGGCAAACTCCCCTCCATCTGGCGGCTTGGAAAGGACACCTACAAACAACAGAATCCTTAATACAGCATGGAAGTGGTGTAAATGTTCAAGATCAGTTCAAGCAGAGTGCTCTTCATTTTGCTGCATCAAACGGACACAAACCAATTGTAGCAGCCTTGATACAGCATGGAAGTGATTTAACAGCTCAAGATGTCAATCGCCGAACAGCTCTTCATTTAGCTGCAAGAAATGGAAATAAACAAACTGCAGAAGTCTTGATACAGCATGGAAGTAACGTGAATGCTCGAGATAACCTTTACCAGACAGCTCTTCATCTAACTGCAGAAAATGGACACAAAAACATTGCAGACGTCTTGATACAGCATGGAAGTGATTTAACAGCTCAAGATGTCAATCGCCGAACAGCTCTTCATTTAGCTGCAAGAATTGGAAATAACCAAATCACAGAAGTCTTGATAAAGCATGGAAGCGATATGAATGCTCGAGATAACCTTCAGCAGACACCTCTTCACCTAGCTGCAGGAAATGGACACAAGGACATTGTAGAAATCTTGATACAACATGGAGGTAATGTCAACGTTAAAAATGCGCGTGAACAAACTCCTCTCCATTTAGCTTCTCACAGAGGACATCGACAAACAACAAAATTCTTAATTCAACAAGGAGGTGATGTGAAAGCTCAAGATGACGGCAAGCAGACAGCACTTCATTTGGCTGCATTGAAAGGACACAAGAACATTGCAGAGGTCTTAATACAACATGGAAGTGATATCAATGCTAGAAGTGATGGTGGAAAAACTCCTCTCCATTTGGCTGCTCAACAAGGACACCAACAAGCAACTAAATACTTAATACAACATGGCAGTGATGTGAAAGCTCGAGATTATGGCGGGCAGACAGCACTTCATTTGGCTGCATTAAAAGGACGCAAGAACATTGCAGAAGTATTAATACAACATGGAAGTGATATCAACGCTAGAAGTGATGGTGGAAGAACTCCTCTGCATTTGGCTGCTCAACAAGGACACCAACAAACAACAGAATACTTAATACAACATGGCAGTGACATGAAAGCTCGAGATTATGGTGGGCACACTGCTCTTCATCTAGCTTCGGAGAATGGACAACAAGAAGTAACAGAGTTCTTGATACAACATGGAAGCGATGTAAAAGCTCGAAGTAACTTCCAGATGACAGCTCTTCATCTTGCTGCAGTGAATGGGCACAAAAACATTGCAGAAGTCTTGATACAACATGGAAGTGATATTAACATTAGAGATATGGTTGGACAAACTGCTCTTCATTTAGCTGCTTCAAGGGGGCATCAACAAACAACACAGTTCTTACTACAGCATGCAAGTGATATGAAGGCTCGAGATGGCTCCCAGCGGACAGCTCTTCATTTAGCTGCAGTGAATGGACACAAGAACATTGCAGAATTATTGATACAACATGGAAGCGATGTGAACGCTCAAAGTAACTTCCAGATGACAGCTCTTCATCTTGCTGCAGTGAATGGACACGAGAACATTGCAGAAGTCTTGATACAACATGGAAGTGATATTAACATTAGAGATATGGTTGGACAAACTGCTCTTCATTTAGCTGCTTCAAGGGGGCATCAACAAACAACACAGTTCTTACTACAGCATGGAAGTGATGTGAAGATTCGAACTGGCTTCCAGCGGACAGCTCTTCATTTAGCTGTAGAGAAAAGTCACAAGAACATTGCAGAATTGCTGATACAACATGGAAGTAGTGTGAACGTTGCTGACATGATTGGATGGACACCTCTTCATTTAGCTGCATTGGAAGGACACAAACAAATTATAAAACTGTTGTTACAACACAGAGGTAAAGTTCATGTTGCCGACAGGAATGGAAAGACGCCTATTCATTTTGCTGCATCGAAAGGACACATACAAGTTATAGAAGTCTTGATAAAGCATGGAAGTGACTTAACTTATCCTTATGACATACATCGGACAGCTCTTCGTTTCGCTACAAATGAGGGATACCGTCAAATAACAGATTTCTTAATTCAATATGGAGGTGCTGTGAAGGCATTAGATGGTGGGAACACCACAAAAGTCCAGATTCAACATGAAAAAGCTGCTAGAGCTAAAGATGAGTACCAAACAACAACTCTTCATTCAACTGCAGGAAATGAACACAAAAACATTGAAGAAGCCATACAGCATGAAAGTGAAGTCAATTCTGCAGCAGTGATTCTCCTACATTTAGCTGCTCAAAATATTCACAAACAGACAACAGACATCTTAATACAAGGTGGAAGCAATGTGAAGGCTCGAGGTGACTCCCAACAGAAAACAAGCATACAGGTAATGAGAATTAAGATAATTGATCTTGGGCCAGTGTAGACACACTTTACACACTGTTTTTTTTTATTAGAAAATTAGATTAAGAACTACCTAAAACGAAACTCGTTGGTGTTACAGTGTTTACGTCTCCAACAAATGTGATTATTGCAAAGGACAACCTTCAGTACATGTATGTGGGGGAATGGAGTTTGATGTTCGCTTTCTGGGGGGAGGAATACAAGGGAAAATTGTCATGTGAGATTATCACAATAGTTGCGTGTTCTCCGAGTCCCAGTACTTAATTTGAGCCATGTTCTAGCCGAATATTTTCAAAAATAATGTGTAGTACGTAGTTGCTAAACTAATAGAATTAGACTGTGTAGATATTTTTAAATAAAATTCGGTTCCAATATTTCATTCACCTTCAACAAAAGCATATTGCAAACTAGCGACTTGGAAAGCCAACATTTTAAGGTTGAAATGTGGTTCCTGCGTTGAAATTATTTGCCAATCAGTGCATCGTAAACAGTAAAAACAAGTTAATTCTCTCCAGTTATAAGACCTTGAATCATTAAGCAAAAGTTTGTGAGTAGGTCAGATAATAATGAGAACAAGCTAGTACTCAAGTGGTTACTCGACAATGTTCGAAAAAGGCATTTCATTTTCTTTTCACGCACCATTTTGCTGCGCATAAAATTTCATATTCTCGCCAAAGTAAACAAAATTTATGAGTAACTATATTTAATGACTTGTCCCTTTTTCTCTTCACAGACAATATACGCTGTAGGAATGGACTGTGCACCAGGGACCTTTGCTTCAGATACGAGATGCCAATGGTGTCCAAGCGGAGGATGTATAGATCAGTTCAATGCAACAAAATGTTCACAGCGCAAAAGATGTGTCGGCAGACAGAATGAAATGACGAAAGCTTGTTCAAGTTCATCAAACAATGAATGTTCTTGCCAGTCAACAAACAACGAATGTGCTTCAGAAAACTTCAGAATGATAAAAGATTGTACTGTCTCAAGCAACACCGAGGGTAGCCCTTGTGTGGAGGTGAGAAACCAAAGCATTTTTTGGGTGAATGATGAACATGTTAGTTCTCATTACTGTGTCAGTACATTGAAAATCAGAAAAGTGGTGAGAATTAAAAAAAAAAACGCTCTAGCATGTGTGCAAACACATTCCAAGCAGTGACTTGTAACATTCGAAAATCAAATAAAGAAAAAGTTTAAAACAGCTCTGCCTTAAACAATAAGTTGTAGGTTAAACAGAGCTGTTTTCACTTGAATGGTGACGCTTTAGTGCATTAGTTTAAAGAACTCGCACCACTTTCTCAACCAATCGGAAGTAAAACCAAAACAAATTGAAACTAGACTTCCTTGCACACTTTTTCCCGCGCGAAAGTGTCGGGTACATGTATTTGCTTCGAGTTTCAATTGGTTCAGTGGATTGTTTGTGTTCTTTGTGTTCGGCTAGTGGAATGACTTGGGTTTTTGTTTTAAGAAACTCGATTGAAAAAGGCTTGAACAGTGCTAGTTTTTACATATGCAAAAGTCTAACCCTATGTACGTGTATAACCATGCTCTAGGAGTCTCAGAGAAGACGAAGCAAGATAAAATTCTGCTTCATTCTTTGCCATGTATTAACTGGATATCTTTACACAACAAAAGCATAAATAGAAGCCTGCGCTATTATCCAACGTTGCAAAAGATATGAAATATAGAAACTGAAGGTTATTGTTGTAAAAGCTAACTGACGTGTATTGCCTTTCTAGCACAACACATTCACAAATGATTGCATTCTATATATGGGGTGTCCAAGAGATCACATCGTTCGACAAGATTGTACAAGAAGAACGGACACTGTCTGTGTTCCGAAGGAAAACTATTCCCGTAAAACTTCTCAAGAGAAAGACAATTTAGAATACCCTAGAAAACCAATAAGAACGTCTGCAACAGTAACAACGCCGCCAACAAGAAACCAATCAACACCAACGAAGAAACAAAGATGGACGTCTTCATCAGAACGTTCTTCGATTGTGACAAGTAAGCCCTGTTTACAATTGTTAACAGTAAGTCTCTTTAAAGCCCCATTCCCAAATTTGAATAATGATCAACTTCAGAACAAAAGGACTATTGTCTAGTGCTTAATGGGAAAAGTTGAAACACAACAATAGCCCTTTTCTTGATACGTAGTTGAATATGAGAAACATGATTCAAACTTCTCTGTGTATTGATTTTGAAACAGTAATTTGAAGCTCCATGCAAACAAAATATAACTTCCTCATCTCAAATTTTTAGACGGGTAAATATTGTTAGTAACGTTTTTCAGAAAGGTGATGTATTGTATTCCTCCCCTCCCCTACCTCAACCCCTAAGCTAGAGTGTTCTTGTCATAATACTTATCCCAACATCTGTATTTTTCAGTTTCAGCACATAACCAATCGGCGATGATTGCCATAGAAGATGTCGCCCTGTTTGCATCAAAAGTTTTACTAGTACTTCTTGTGGTTGTTCTTGTGGCTTCCTCTTCACTACTTCTTCTTCACTTGCGCAAGCTGAAGAAAACAGTGACTAAACCAGGTAAAGAAGTATTTCTTGCGGCAGAGTAGTTATCGAAACCAGTGCCATTCTTTCAGATATGAATAAAACAGCCAGCAAATTAGAAGGAAGTAAAACCACGCAACCTGTGCCAGGCACGGGCAAACGCGTAAAACCATGCAGCCTGGTCACTTTCTGATTGGTTAAAGTAAAAGACTAAAGAGCATGCTTGCTGACTGGCGTGAGCATGTTGCACGATTTTTCTAACCAACTTCATATAAAAAGGCACGGAGATGAACCAGGAGGTATAGAAGTCTTTGTACATGTATCCGACCGCATGTGGTGTTTGTGGTAAAAATCTGGAGTCGCTGTCTCAAAAAAGCGCAAATTCCTTCAAATGTTGTTGAATGTGGGGCTAACAGTAAAAAATAGTTCATGTCACTTACGACTTGTTTCTAATCTTTCTGCAGGAAACTGTGAAGAGCCAAGCACTTTTTTAAATTCAACTGACATGGTTATAGATGATTGCGCAACTGTTGATCCGTGTAGCTCGCTTCCTATCATTGACGTCCAACCAGGTTTGCACCACCTTAATTGTACTTTTGTTTCTTCTGTCAATATCCAAGCTAAAAGAAATCCTTCTTTTATGTAATAAAAGCGTGGTACCTAAAAGGTTATTTCATTGTATGGCTGTAACTCGTAGTTATCATGTCATGTTGCAGTGCAATAAATAAATTATGTGCATGTAGCTCTTACTTACGATAATTATTTTGTTTTCAGAACAACATTTTACTGTACAAGACTGTTATTATTATAAGTCAGTGCTATCTATCCCATCCATTGAAGATGTAGGAGATCAAAGAAGATTTCAAACTGAACCGTAAGTAATTTTCCTTGTTTTAGCAACGACATGGAGTTGTATAACTATTGATTTACTGGATTCCAACAACAGACTTTTCAGTGAGAAAAAAGTTATTAACAGTGTTGACGGTGACAGTAAGAGGTCTCGGGGGTCTGGAATTGTTTGATGCAAAGGAACATGACTGGTCAAACCAGTTTGAACATTTTCCAATTAAACCACAGCTCTGATATAAAAGCATTGCATTTGTATTCCAGTGAAAACAGTTAATGCAAGAACAGCATATGGCTTTTAAATACGTTTAGTTAACAAATAAGGGTGGGGAGGGGGGGGGGGGAGGTTGAGTTCGCATTTGCTTGCTCCCCCATAAAGAGTCAAAACTAAAAAACGCCAAAATTTGTTTGACTTTGCCTGCCGTTCAAATTCCTTGTACAGTGCGTTAAATAGTAAACTTATAGGATCCTTGTCAGCCTCCGCCATTTTCTCTGCCATCTTAATTCGGACATTTCGCATGATGAAAAGAAATCCTCGGCCATCTTTGTGCGTTTGCTTTACTGAAGCTTAAACTGACACAAATGCTTTTTAAAGTTATTGGTGCTTATTTTGGCTAGTTATTCTATCATTGTTTGTTTGGAGTGAAATTTATCAGTTGAACTTAATGTGAATTAATCTTCTGAGTACCAAAATTGACCAATATCTGCTTTCTCCTTACCATATCAATATATTGCCACCAGACAGGTGAAGAGAATACATGTACATGTAAACAAAATCATCAACTACCAGTTTCTCATAGCAACCGTACACAATTCAACTCTTAGAGTATCTGGGAAGTTCGTTTCTTTCACACTTCACCAACACTGTTCAACATCTTATTTCTCCTTGCAGTTTCGAAGTACTGTCAGGTAGACTAGTAAGACATGCATCAACTAGAAGATATTGTCTTGGTGTGCTAACAAAATCTTAGAAAGAACATTAAAAGAAACGCAAGGGAATCAGTAAGGGGTAGTTTTGAGATTAGTTGTACCTCACTCTCGGGGAGGAGATTGTTGTAATCCTTTAATGATTATCACAATACTTCAAAAATTGATTGATTTTGCTAACTATATACTTGTTTTCTATCTAGGTCGCATTTGACGGATTTCAATTTGACGAATAACAAAGAATCTCCCATGGATGAATGCGTTTACACATAAAAGGAGAATACCGTGACGGAACGTTACTAACTTAACTTACTACTAACTTACTTACTCAATTTTGTAAAACATGTGTCATGAAAGCAAGAATCAGTTTTCATGTAAAAGCTACATGAACTGGTTAAAATACGGCATTGATGTAGTTTCATTTTCATGGTTGTGCTTTCATGCATTCTTTCCTCAGAAAAACAGGAAGCTCTCCAGAGTTATTGAATAACTCTGAAACTCCCTTGGCAATTTATTTCAAGTGTAAAACAAAATCGAACAACGAAGAATATGAATTCACCTGAACTTCCATATTTAAACAATAGCTAAGGAGTTTCCAAATATCATCATTTATACCATACAGTTTTTCTTGTTTTCATTTCGTTGGAGTAGAAATTGTATAATAGAAGGAAATTGTAGATTGTAGTTAGGTTGTTGCATTTACTTGTCACAAGAGATAAATTGTACAAGTTTGGAAGGGGATGGGAATAGATTAGATGAAATCTCTTGAAAGAGATATTCGGTTAATATGACCAAACTGAATGAATGTAAAAGGAAGCGTAGAAATTTGTAATAGGTAACGAAAATGTTTGAAAATCACCGTGTTATGCACGGAACCTTTGTACATACTAGTGTAAATACGTTACCAAGAAAAGGTCACTGAATATAGTTAAATAGTTGTAAGAAGTAGTGTTTTCGAAATGTTTTATATTACATTTTACTGGAGTAACTGTATTAATCAGTGAAATAGCTAATAGCTTTACAGACCTTTAAGCGCACACCCTTTGGACCAGTTGTAGGACTCACTTCACCACCCCCTCCCCTACCTCCCGCCTGAAATACGTTTACATTTGTGAACGCTGATATCACCAAGTTCTTTTGTTTATTGGCCAGAAGTGAGGCTTAGCCAGGGGTTTCAGGGAACAAGGTAACATAGCCATAACCTTTTTGTGAACATGGGAACAAAAGTAAAATGAAACTGGGAAGAAGAGAATATTTTAGAGAACAGGGAACTTCAAAATGGAAGAAATTCTTTTTTGTGGGCGCACCGGAATACAAGGAAGATTTTATTGGGAACAAGGGAACATCAACTCTCGCCCTCCCCGGGAGACCCTCAGAAGTTTATCGCCGTATTTCGATACCTGAGGTTCGACTATACTACATCTGTTTCACAGGGTTTTTTTAAAACTTCTCAAGCTGCCATGGAATGTCTAATCCTTTTAGCTTCAGGAGTGTTTAAAGTTTAATTTCTGCCAATACAGTAACGTGATAAGCTCTTGGCGAATATCAATACAAGAGCAGCATGTAAATGTTTCTTGTTTTTACGGCATTATAAAAGTATCTTCTTTATTCTTTTGTCCAGGGTACTATGTAATGATATGCTCTCATCTACTTATAAACAGTTTATAAAGTTCAAAAAGGAGAATTTGTTTCTAACATCAGGGTTGAAGGGCTTATAGGTCATTACATTCTCCCAAGTTGTTCTATAAGAAATATATGAAGACCAGTAGTTCTTTGTTTTAAAATCAAGGGGATGAAGTATCTAAAATTCTCCCAAATAGTTCCTTAAGAAATATATAAAGATCAGAAAGAAGACTTTTTATGTTGGATTACGGAGGTAACATTTTTATGTTGGATCCAGGGGGGCTGACATGTCTTCAAATTCTCCCAAATAGTTCTATAAGAAATCTAAAAATATTAGTAAGGAAACTTTTAATGTTGGATTTAGGGGGCTTATATGTAGCTGTTCGTCCTCGCTCCATGTAAGGGCAAACGCGCGAATTCGTTACGACGGTTTAATTCCCTTCTAGTTGAATCAACTATAGAGCTCGACAGGACACCAAAATTAATTAAAATGTATATTACAATTTGGCTTTCATTATGATCTAGATGACTAAATTCGAAAAATGGAAAAAGTCGGCATTTGCGAAGTGAAATTAACATTTGATTATGGTTTCTTTTGAACAAAAATCAAGTTGCGAAGTCAATCAATTTCAATCCAATCCAAACCTCCCATGCTATTACAAAGTGTGTCAATATTTAGGCCCTGTCAGGTTTTTCTATGCGAAGAAGAGCAAATTATGTGAATCTGTTTTAAAAACATATACATGTCAAACTGGAGCCTTAAGGGATCTGATAATTGTTTAGCGTGACTGTTACAATACTTTTTTAAAAAAGAAAAAAATGAATATATAGGAAACAGTGATAGTTTTTTTTTTTTTCAATCTGGGGGGAACAATCTGAAATAAGTAAAAATAATAACGATTAAAACAAAATCCATTTATATACACTTTCCAGTTTGATTAAATGTTCGGAAAACCCTGCTTTTTAATTTTAGTCGCGTTTCCGTTAACTATCCGGAATCAAGTCGCATCAATTTTCCGTTGTTCTTGAAGCGCAGCCTTCAGATCTAATCTATATCTACAAAAGATTATAGATACCGATTTGGGAAACTACGAGGTAAAATTGAAGGGAATTCCTATTAAAAGCCTTGCAAATAATTGACATTCAGTTTGGGTGGAATTAATACAGTAGTTAAATTACATTTTTTGTAACATTCATGAACTTTGCTTTATTGAAAATGTAAGTCTTCGACAGAGTTTTTTTTATTTTATAGGTCTTCTAGCTCGGTTTAGCATTCAAATAAGAAGAAAACTAGGACCCTTTGCGTCTAGCTTAAATTAGTTTCGTCTTCTGATAATTTCATTTCCCTTACAAAGTAGCTAATTTTCACGAAAATCTTTTACAAAATAAATACACCTGCCCCTCTAAAGGTAAAACAAAAATATCGAATTTCACTTGTCAAACGAAAGAGTACAAAAATAACATTTAATTAATTATACAAGAAAAATCGAGTTCGAATTTAAAAGAGAGTGTCAAGGGTATTCTTCGTCGTAAACAAAAATATCTCGGCGTACGTGTTTAAGAAAAATGTTAGTTTCACATGTGTACTTGTTTATAACTGTGAACAAATTTGCTCTTTATTCTCGGACGTAACCTGTTTGAAACAAGATTAACAGTTTTCACAATTTCAAAGCTGAGGGAATAATGGTGAGTTTTAAATGAAGCTTTATGTTGCTGTAGATTGTAGGAAACCTTCACCAGAGCTCACGTACAATTGTCCATTACTGTCTTTTTGGTAAAATTTCAGCTTCAAGCTAAGCTAAATACAATTTAAAACATGTAGTTAATAATAAAAATACATAATAAACCCAGAAGGTTCTAAAAATTACAATCAACATTGAGGTAAAGTTGATATTTGCAAACTTTTCGTCCGGCCAGTTTTGACCATTTTCCCTCCTCTTTCGATTTTTCTGTTTTCTCACTGACCATTTTATTTGAATGAGCTTTGTTTGGTTTTATATATAGAAAAAACCTTTCCCGTGAATAACATACTGACAAGGAATTAAGTCACTTCTTTACCGCGATTATCAAAATGTCAACTCTCTTCGCTTGGAATTTATTAACTGGTTTTATTTCTAAATTATCTGATATTCCCCAAGGTGATAAATAATAACGGCTCCTGAATAGCAAAAAAATGATACAATTCGTGATAGACAAACCAACCAATCCGAGTGCGCGGTATAATATCCAAATATCCGGCGTTGAAAACGAAGGGATCAGAGTTGTCCAACTGTTTCTTCTAAATTTTGTATGCCAAAAACCACAATTCTAGATATATTAGCCGGAACCACGAAAAAACTCAAACCAAATAACTGGAACCAAAAGTCGTTTTTCCCTGTCCTCAGTTGAAAACTGCAATTTAATTTACCCCAATTTTTCGAACTAATTTTCGTTCCCTTCCAAGTTCGAGAAAGCGAGATTTTATTGTATATTTAAGCTAAAAATTTAGGTAAAGAAAACATTTTCTTTTTTGGGGCAAGGCGCGCTCGGTGGTAGTTTATCAGTAAAAACTCGACGGGTAATAGTGACATTTGTCAATTTGTAATGAAACACGATATGGTTCTTAAAACGAAACACGCACGCATATAATTTCTAAGTAAAATTTCTATGAGTGAATATCTCAAATATGATAATTAAAAGGAAATTGTCATTTCAAAATGGTTGGGTCTATATTAGGAAAGGATTATGCTTCTGAACAATTTTTTAAGGGGGGGGGAAGGATATGTAAATGGTATTTGTTGCTATGGTGATTTTGCTTGCCTAAGATTTGGCTGTTTCCAAAGTAATCAATTTTGTCCGCACGGTGATTTCCCATAAGAAAAAAGCAGCCTTCGCCAGCTTTGTGCTTTTCCTAATTAAAATCCCATGTTTAATATGTTCAAAAAATTATGTCAGGATAAAATAAAATGCTAGGAAATGAATGCCGGATTATCAGAAAAAAAGTCCCAGGTTTTTTTCAGTTTCTACAACATGAAACACTTTCAAATGACTTTGTTATACAATTTCAAAGTTTTAAACTTAAAACTTAAAAAGAATTCATACTGAGAAAAAGCAAGAGTCTTTTGTAGAATAGTTTTTTGCTAATAATTAAGACAATAAAAAATCAAGGTTTGCACCAATTCATAACAGACAGTTTGTCTATTGATAGTATCGCGAATTGCTTCAAAAACATCTGCTATCCTCATTATCACGGAAAAAATTATATTGCAGTCCATGCATTTGTCCAAAGCCGAACCATCTTTGCTGATTTATGTTTCTAAAGGAGCTTAAGGTAAGCTTTTGACTTGCCAAGACTACCAGAAATACAAAAAGCTCTTTTTATTATCAATAAAATTTGTAAGTTGAGATCTTTTATTAACTGTCACTAAATTCAGAAATCCGTTTGTCGTGTTGGCAAAACAAACTAACGGTAAATGTCTAGAATTCACTCATTTTTGTTTTAGTTTTCAAAAACCCTCGAAAACCCCTTTAAGTTCAACATATAACGTGAAAAGATTTATATGTCATTGAATGATCGCAACTGAAGCCCGAATTCAGAAATATTTTTAAAAATGTGCTCCCCGCGAATGCCTTAGCAACTTGCACCATTTGCATATGAGAAAGAACAAGATCGAAGCTAAACATTTCTAGAATTTTTTTAAAAAAGTGTAATATTGTTTGATATTTTTAAAGGAAAAAAGAAGTGCTTGAAAAATATATTTCGCTGAAATACTTAGGTTATTGTGAAGAACTAACGATATGTACCGTAAAACAGAGGTAAAAATGTTTAATACCACTGAGGCGTTTGACATCCGATCTGAAATACTAATTTAGATTCTGCTAAACGTTCAAACATTTTGATCTATTGGCAAACTAATTAAACCTCAAAGAGGAAACATTTTGACAGAGATATAAAAAAACGTCTAAAACCAATAAATATAGATTTGAATTGGCATCTCCCGTACAAAATTACTGCTTAAAAAGTCTTTCGGACTCAAACACCGTTATCCCCATTTTGTGACATTAATGAAAATCACCATTAGTTTCTAAACTATTCTACTGTACTTCTATCTTTAGGCTATCTTTTATTGTTTGTCTGCATTTTTACACATTCGGAACAGCTAATAAAATGTGTACAACTCATTAACCCTTTTCAGTCTAAGATGCCTGTACGCTTCGAAACATTTTTCCAGTTCGCGTGTGTGACAATTTTGCTGTCTATTTTGTGCACACCGACCATGGCCAACAACCAATTCGAAACACCTCTTCTCTACGTACACAACATGTTCACCAAGAATGTCGTCATAGAGAAGCATACAATTCACTCTGTGAATGTGTCCAGCCCGTGGGAGTGTTTCCGTCACTGTGCAAAACATTGTGATTGCGTGACATTTCAAGTAACCGGAAGTACTTGTGAATTGTTGGATACAGACCAAAACGGCGCGGCCGGGAACCTGGTGAATAGGCCAGGAACGCTTGTATTCAGCATGCAGCAGTCCTCTCCCAAGGTGAGACCGTGTTTAAATAGATATTTTGACAGAAGTGACGTCAAGTTTTTAAGCGTCTGTTTTCGGGGAGTTGGGGAAGGGCACTAACCAAAATAAGCTATATAGGCATGTATATAAGCTATATAGGCATGTGTCGTTTTAAGTTTTGAAGTGTTCAAGTGTAGTTAGCTTCTATTGATCTTGGCTTAAAATAGGCTATTCTACATAACCGATATATTTATCGATCTTCAAACGTCTAAGGGAGAACAAAAAATAACATCGAAAGAGTCGATAGATTTGATAAAAGGCGATCAAAATACCTTAAAGACTGGAGTAAAAAAGCAACATTTTTGAAATAAGATAGTCATATTTTGGTCTGTAAATCGACAAGATTCTGAAAAGAAAAACATTCGAGGATTTTTCCCTCGAGCCGCTTTCCAATAACCTGCCATAGAGCCTTATGGATCCAAAAAACCATAAAACAAAAAACCAATGTTCCGACGCAATTCATGATCGATAAATGAGGGACAGACAACGGACGCTGATTTGTTGTTTTAACTCCTTGAAAAATTACACACTAAGATTCTTGACGCTTTAGATGAAAGGCGCGTAAATAAAGTTTAGAAACCTTGTTTTTGGGTCGGCCATTGTTTTTTTTATCCTTGTGTGATCTTGTGTCCACGCATGTTACTCATGTAGACTATGTGTAGGTCTCCTGCGTTAAATATTGCTGTTTACTTCTCTCGAGAGAGTCCATCGTCCACAATACTTGATCTATATTTTGATTTTTAGTTATTGTATGTTCGTTTCCAGGGAAACGGAAGCTGTTTGAATGGCTGCTGTCAATCAAAACCTTGCCTGCATGGCGGCACATGCGTGGAGAAATGCAATGACGTCAGGAAACGGTACACCTGCGCATGCCCAAAATATTACCACGGAAGGCGATGTGAGATATTCCACCCACAAGTCAAATCATGCCAAGCTTACATGAAGATGAAACCAGGATCTCATACTGGCGTTTATAACCTCAATGACACCATCCAAACATACTGCGATTTCGATTCTGAAGCTGGAAAAGCTTGGACTCTTATTGAATCGTTTTCGCTAGCAAACAAATCGTTCTATCAAAGTCAACCATTTTATTACGACTTCCCCCAAAACGAGGATACTTTCAACTGGGATAATTTCCGAGTGCCCTTCCAAGCCATGGTCAACATCCGGGATAACTCGACGCACTGGCGCGTGACGTGTGACTTTCCATCAGGCCTCACTTTCAGCGACTACGCACGCGCGTCTCTCCAAGACACCGACATTCTCACGTTTATCAATCAAGACCGTTGCCAGAGATACGAGTTTATTTCAGTTCGTGGAATAAACTGTTCGAGTTGTAACGGAATGTTAGTTCAACGCGATAACCAGCATATGCACACAGATGCGTACTGGAGCGGGAGAAATGGTTGTCAGTGGGATCCAGGGGCTGGCGCAGTAATGAATGAAGATAATTTTGGTTTTTATAGCACTGTTAATCCACAACATAAGTGCACTCAAAACTCGCTTTCCACCACACAGTGGTGGCTTGGATCAGAGATCTGAAGGTTGATTCTCATATGATCGCCCCAATCGTTTCTGTCGCATCGATCGTTTGCAAATACTGAGACGATCGTAGGCGATCGAAGCGATTGGAAGCGATCGGGGGTTCTCGTTAATCGTCCCGATCGCCTGGTATGCGCGAAGAACTACGAAAAACAATCATTTTAGTCCTAGATCCAACACAATAGCAGCCTTCAATGAAAGAGCAAAACTACTGGCCCCCTATCTTCTCAGTTATTGCAGTTTTACTGCGAAGAAGGGAAAGAAAAGCTATAAGGGTAGAACACTTGTGACCCAAGCGATCGTGATTGCCCCAATCACCGCAGACGTTAGCGATAGTCCGTGAAATGATCTCATATAATCGCCCCGATCGCAAGAAATCCCCTTTTTGAAGTAACTGAGGCGATAGAAACGATCGGGGGCGATTAAATAAGCGCCAGTCTTAAGGTGACTCCCTTGAAATAGAACTGCTCATAGATTTCCAACCAAACTTTGCCAGTTGGTTGTTTAAGGGAAGTTAAATTTTGAAATAGAAAAGGGGGGTCACTGTATTCGTTTAGGAGAAGGAAGACCTTGTATTTATAATATAATTTCTTATATTTCCTTTACGAGTACTGGCAAAGTACACGTTTTCGGTGATAATGTATTATTCTGCCATAGAAATTGATCTGTATTCATTTTATAGAAATAATTTGATCGCTACTTTCGAACTAAAAGAAAAAATGATTGGTCACCGAACTCGTTTACGAAAAAACGATGATTTATCTCTCTCGCGAGCCAAGCCGCATAGAAAAAAGCCACCATTTTGTTTGTGTGCGCGCGCTAATTACGCGTAAAATTCTGCGCAGTAAGGATGCGCAATGCAATACTAGGGAATCGTCTTAAGGTCGCGGGGGACACCTTAGGCTCATCATTATGCATTTATTTAAAGCGTATGCACGAAGTACAACGACTGACATCGACAACTTTACGAGACATTCATGACTGGATAAAAATATGGGTGCGTGCGCGTGATTTGTAAAAAATCCCTGTTTCTTTAATATTTTAACCAATTTAAAACAACACTTAGCGATATACGTTCATACAGATTGTAGAAAGTCTTTGATCTTATTTTCATTCAAATTTGAATATTATTGCAACTCAGAGTAATCACAAAATATTCGGCATAAACAATCGTGTCCTTTTAAAAAACGCATTGTTCTCACCATAAAAGCGTGGAATATAATTACCAAAATTACATCTCTCCTTGGCAAAATGATCGTATTTAGGTCGGGACACCTTCGGAAATCTCAAAGTTTGGACTTTTCCGACAATTTTGTGGCAGAGAATACAGCACGGATACAGACCTTCATGACTTGCCACTGCAGATAGGTAAACTATGAGTACTGTAGTGTGTCATAACAGAAGCGGAATTTAAAAAGAGCGCTTTCAGAAGGAGGTAGAAAACATTAAATTCAAATTTGCGCACTTAAACCACCATAACTTGCTGGCAAATTTTAAATAAAAAATCCCATTCTGTTATGACACTCTTGAGGTATTGACTGATTAGTTTTTGACAAGATCACAGTTTGCTGTCTCCTATTAGTGCCGCAAACTCTGCCACAAAATCATGTTTTTCCCAATTTGGCACTAACGAGGTTATAACATCGCCGTTGAATGCAATCTACCAAATAAAAGATGACATTCACAGTCTTTCATCGTTTCTTTATGTCTCTGTAAAGTTTGAACTTAATCGCACTCATAACAGCTGAGAAATTAGCGTTTCTAAAGATGCAGGTCAAGCAAAATTTCCATTTATTCATGCTGTAGGTATCCCCCGCGACCTTAAAACTGCACCCTCACTCAAATTAACATTGGGTGTTTGTGGGAAACCTTCGTACACTTTCTTTTCCGAATTTCGATTCGGAACACAGTGACTTGCGCCATGAATCTAGAGCACAAGAGACTGTCTGCTTGCAGTCTATTATCGATCCATCTTAATATTTGATTCATTATAGAAAACATCAACAGTTTACCAAAGCTTCCTTCGATCATCGGCCTGCCGTTGCACAATAACGATATGATACAGCGCCTTGTTACTTAGCAACGAAGCCTGATGAAGAACGCTAGCTAATTTCCTGTTCACACCAACAAAAACCTGTTTAGTTAAACGAGGTTTAATTAACAAAATGAAAATCAGCAACAGAAAACTGAGAGACTGAATTTTATATTACATAGAGTTAAATTGAGCTCCAACTTTTGTTTTCATTGTGCCAAATTTGAAGTCGACAAACATCAGTTAACAACTTCAAAAGAAAACAACTTTAAACCGTGTTTAACTAAATAGCTTTTGAACGTGTTCAGCGGTGGTTTGAATGGGGTATTTAACTATTAGCCAGCCGTTAGGGGCCGTTGGGTTACCTGGGGATGTCACGGTTTCCAACACTTTGAAAGTGTTTGCACAAGACTGTTTATTAAATCGATTTAAAAACACACATACACTAAAATGTAAATAATAAAGTTTAATCAGCGCTTACAAGTGAAGAAATAATATCACAAGGAATCGATACATCATGAGTCTATAATATACATATATCTGGTTAGATTTATTGTTCACATTCATTTTACGGATATAAATTTTTAATGTATACATTTATTGCAGGCATTGCATTTTAAAGCTAATGTTACTCCCAAGCAAATCTATATAATATTAATTTCTGAATTTCATTTCAACAGTTATTTAAAGTACTTATGTCGAAGAGTTTTGTTGGACATATTGGGGGTTCTGGGGTCATGTTTCTCCGGGAAATTTTGCACATTTAGGTTCTCTCAAGAGCCATTTCCTGCATTTTAACATTATTTCTGAGTTTTTCTATAACGTCTTAAATTTTTTCAGAGACATTTTTGTGCTTTTCCTTACTGTTATTTTATTCAGATCGCAAAATATTGGTATTTTGGAGAAGTTGTTGCTTAGGAGGTGAGGGTAGGGGTGGTTGCTAAGATCAAAGAGACGGTCGCACAGAGAGGTTCGATTATATAAGAAAAACAATTACAATATAAATGTCAGCTTTAACGTAAATAAGTTGACCAATCAACTGACTAAAACTTAAAAGGAGTCAGTCGTTTTGAGATCTTTTGCCGAGGTTCGTCCTCTGCTTCTTTCTGCTGATTGAGTGATTTGACAAGCTCCTCTAACAGCTTGTGCATTGCTTTGATTCTGCAACAGAACGAAACATATTTTAAAATGCAGTATGTGGCCAGGCTACTCTACGGTCTCATTTCATAAACACTGAATAGTAAAAATCCTTGCATAGACAAATATTACAACTATTACAAACGCCTTTAATGAAATTATACTCGTACAAAAGTGTAGTAGTATGTAAGGGCGGCCATTTTCTGTTTCGCTATTTTATGATTGGACAAGAAGCTCTTATAGTCCGAAAAAAAATAATACTTAATTCGCCACGCCAAAAAGCCTTTTAGTAATTAATCACATAAATCAAGAAAAACGTCATAAACTGTCATGAAGAAAGCAGCTGATTACCTAGGTTTTCACATGAATGGCTCGGTACCCTTTTAGACAACAATAGAACGAACAACAGGAACAATGCCCCTAGCGCCAAAACCACACTAGAGAACCGATAAAATTACAAGCGTACGAGAGCTGCTATACTTCTTGAGAAAAAAAGAATAATAGAACAAACAACAGGAACAATGCCCCTAGCGCCAAAACCACACTAGAGAACCGATAAAATTACAAGCGTACGAGAGCTGCTATACTTCTTGAGAAAAAAAGAATAATAGAACAAACAACAGGGACAATGCCCCTAACCCCCAAAACAGTAGCAACTGCTACACTAGAGGACCAGTTGAATTAATCTTTGGAGAGCTGCTTTACTACTGATCAACATCTCTGTGTTGGAATTCAATACTGCAAACTTATTTTCTCCCAAAATAAGAAAAGAAAACAAAAATACCGCTCTCACAAGAGAGCGGGAGTAACAAGACGTGGCAATTTCCTATGTTTCACGTGGAAACCAAAGGAAATACGAGGCTTCTGCATGCAGGCTTTTTTTACACGACATATATATATCAGGCACTAGTACCTATTCTCCTGCTCGTCCATTCTCTCCGTCAGTGCGCGAAATTCAGGGGGGATCTCTGGGGAAGTTTCCTCTTCCTCTTTTTCATCATCTCCTGGTATGCTAAAGCCTAAAAGCTTTTCGTAAATCTAATAGAAAAAGTAAAATAACGAACTTAACATAGCTAATCGCTCTAGCCCACCAACACAGTATGACGGATTTTGTTATTTGTTTACGCGCAACCCTAAACGAGACCATGGCGGCCAAAAATATTGCCGTTGTCCTTAACGTCCCTAATGGAAGGCACGGTGGCCTAACGGTTAGCACGCTGGTCTCCGGATCGAGCGGTCCGGGTTTGAGCCCTGGCTGGGGTCACTGCGTTGTGTTCTTGGGCAACACACTTTACTCTCACAGTGCCTCTCTCCACCCAGGTGTAAAAAAAGGAGTCCGGCTAATTTAATGCTGTGGGGTAACCCTGTGATAGATTAGCATCAAATCCAGGGGGAGTAGAAACACTCCAGTCACTTCATGCTACGGAATCCAGGATAAGCTCTGGCCTGATGGGCCACTAGGCTCGTATGCAGACTTTGTCTTTACTTTTACGTCCCTAAGCAAGACGTCGAATATCCCCGTTCCTTCTTATGAGAGTCCTCCCACACACGATTTTATCGACTTCAAGTTGATAACATAGAAAGTAAAGCGTAAGTAGTTGGCACAGAAGTGAATTAAAATACCTTGGATGCTTTCTTGTTTGGGTATTCAACATGTTTTTTAACATGAGCACGCTTAGCAAACGATTCAGGAACTGTTTCCTCCATATCTAAAACCAGCTCGACCTGAAAAGCGAAGAAACTAAAATGAGCAACTAGCTGAATTAATCTACAATCCCTACTTACGCGTTGAGTTTGTTTTAAAGCACGCAAAAAAAATGATTCCCTTTCCGCAAACCTTCAATTCATACCGCTGTACATGTTACTGTAGCTTAATAACTCGTGACTGTGGATAATTTTATTTTACTTTAAGGAATCTGTACTTATATATATTTACCTGCATCACATAACGATCGATCAAGGCATTCACTTGAATCTTGTCAATATCTCCCACCGCCAGACCTACCTATAAATCAAAAGAGGAATGAAATTAAGTTGTCCCAGTTGTCCCAATTGTCCCAGTTGTCCCAATTGTCCCAATTGTCCCAATTGTCCCAATTGTACCAGCTGCCCAATTGTCCCAGTTGTCCCAGCTGTTCTTTTTGTCCCTGTTGTCCCTGTTGTCCCTGTTGTCCCGATTGTCCCTATTGTCCCAGTTGTTCCAATTGTCCCGGTTGTCCGATCTGTCCCATTTTGTTCCAACTGATCTAATTATCTCTTGACGTCAAGAACTAATTATATAACAACCATACCCAGTGACGTCACTCGGGACTCGGTAGTATGGAGCATAACCTGCAAGGCCTTCCTGTATTACTTCATCCCACGGAATGTGCCATTGTGTAATTAGTTATTTACGAAATAAATTTTCGAGTTTGTGGTAATCCCAGGTAGGAGGGGGGGGGGGGGGGGGGGAGAGTAGACCTGACTGGAGATGTAAACAATAGACTTATGCCTGAAGTTGGTGATGATCTTTTATGTCTTTTATGATATTAAGGGTATTATCCAGTATTTTTAACAATTGGTTCGGTGAGCGTCTGTTGAGTAAGTAAGTAAAATCATGGTTCGATTCATTTCGGTGTACAATTACTCACCAACATGTTCATAAGAATGATTGGCATTCCCAGCACAAACAAAAAGAATAGTATGTTAGTCAGCGTAGCGTATTCCAGTTTGTCCCATGGCATAAATGTATCGGCGTAGTTGAGTTCACCGAGCGTCATCACAAATATGGTCATCATGGAATAAGGAAAAGTGGCGTACACCTCCTGTCAATAATAGGACCGTTATAAGTAAATTGTTGCCCTTACATTGTGTAGAGACATGTGAAGGCTTGTAGTAAGCGCGTTAGACTCTGGGTCGAGTGGTAAGCGTAAATAAAAATTTACTTATGAACATGGAGAAAAAAAAATATCAGTATCATATAGAAAATAAATAAACATTTCTCAATAAACTGGTTTACATATTTGCCGTGCGGGAGTCCGATGCAAAAACCATTAATTAACGCTTCTCTTAAGAGGTCTAAGGAATTTGCTGGGCGTATTGAAAAAACAACAAGTAGCTGAGGTCGCAATCACAAGGAATTTTCCTTAGGTCTTCGTAGCCATAAATTCTTAATTTGACGATTTAATTAAAAAATAACGGGTATAAAAAGCCTATAGAAAAGCCACGCCTTTGTTTTTGTTACATACGAGAATTTAGGTATTATATTATTCGCGGAGCTTCTAATGGATAGATCAATGCGAAACTACCAAAGGTAATTAAACGACTAGTAAAACGACTAGTAAAACGACTAGTAAAACGACTAGTAAAACGAACTAATAAAAAAGCATTTCTGGCAGTTAAGACCTCAGTGAAGAAAACACACAAGGATGAACGAGTATTTCTTTTCAACAACACAACACAACACAACACAACACAACACAACACAACACAACACAACACAACACAACACAACACAACACAACACAACACAACACAACACAACACAACACAACACACAACACAACACAACACAACACAACACAACACAACACAACACAACACAACACAACACAACACCACACCACAACACAACACAACATTACACAACACAACACAACATTACACAACACAACACAACACAACACAACACAACACAACACAACACAACACAACAACACAACACAACAACATAACACAACATTACACAACACAACACAACACCACAACACAACACAACACAACAACACAACACAACACAACAGCATAACACAACACAACACAAAAAATCTTCCATGATTTGTCCAGGATAAACTTTATAAATATACTTCATGCAAAATAGTCGGTATCTCGAAGAGATCCTTGATTGCAATTATACGCGATTATGTAAGTCATAAATGGTGTTACATTTAAATCTTTTCTCCTCAAAACATTCGTGAAATAAGCATCGAGTCAATAACAAAAACATTAACAAACTCGTACCGTTTCTTCATCTAAAAGCAGATAAAACGTGCTGCTAAATGCCATAACGAACATAAAAAACAGCAAAAGGACCTGTAAAAAAGAAACAAAATTTCGTTTAATTTAGCGTCATTGTCATTGGCTTGGCTTTCTCTAATGGGTAAAAGAAAACTTGGAAAATTACTTACCTTAAAAAGTGTCGCGAACATTGTGGTCAACATAATGATGTATTGACCATACGATGAAAACCTGAAAAATACGATGTTTTATTTTTTGAAATGGTATCTATATGACTAAATTAGTTCTCGATTTTTACTGGTTCTGCGCGAGGCCTATTTGAAAATTTCTTTAACTGTTTCTAAGTTTAACAACAGATTTACCTGAAAAATACAGACACAGAGTAGAATTTTTTTGGTACTTCATGTAAGTTTTTCTAAACCGAAAAATTTCTGTACAAATGTACGTTTACTATACATTTACCTTCTAAGGAACAGAATAAGATTCATCCATGCAAAAAACAGGGCCAATGCTCCAATTTCCTGCTTGAATCCCAGTTTGCAGTCACATGGCGGTAGTATGTAGAAGAGTGCCATGCCAAACCCAGCCCAGTCAAGATAGTTAGACAAAGAGCGAAGGTATTTCTTCCCCTGGAACAAAAATTAAAAATTGTTGCTGATAGTCAAAGCTAGAGGTGATCACAGATGTTGGATTAAAGAATAAATAAATATATATTTTAAAAGCTTAACACAACTCTCAAATTCACTTGTAGCGGTTTTCACTTGAGTGTCGAAAGTAAATTGCGTTTGCTTTGGTTTGGCATTACTACGCTTAGTGATTGGTTTATAAATCTCGCGCCACTTTCTCAGCCAATCAGAAGTAGAACCAAAACCAATCGTGACTCGCTCGCGCACGTTTTCCCGCGCTTCGTGCCGGCTACATGTATTTGCTTTGAGTTTCAATTGGTTCACAGGATTGTCTGTGTCCTTTGTTATTGGCCAGATTAATTACTTTGGTTTTGGTTTTACGACACTCAATTGAAAACTGCAGTAAACGTCAATTCCAACGTTAAGGTGAAAACAGAAACCATAATTAACAATTAGACGGCAAGCTCGAGGTTTCTACCGGCTGATAGTTGGCGAGGGGCGAAGCCCCGAGTCAACTATCAAAAGCCGGTAGAAACCGAGAGCGAGCCGTCTAATTGTGTTAGCATAACCCACTGACCGATCTTTTAAACTCAGAATATCGATAGAATTGATTTATTGAAGGTTTTGATTGATAAAATTAAGCCAAACCTAAGCGCGCGCTCCGAGAGCCTTCTACGGATCAATAGTAGGCACCTGTGTAGCCAATCAGATTGCGCGATTACCAATAGTAGGTCAGTGTGGTTATGCTAACAGCATTTAGTAATGATCATGAACGCTGTCTTAGCATATATTGAACTCAGGATATCTTAGCTGAAGAGGAAAAGGGGAGAAATAAAGAAAGAAAAAGAGAGAAGTAAGAAAAAAGGAAGGAATCTTTAATTATCGTTTAAATCAGTCAGAAAAATTGTACACTAGCGCCTATTCAATGTACTACTTCTTCAACAAAGATCGACAAAACCTGTTGAGTAAGAAACAAACCTGTGTCTTGAGCTGAAGTAGTTCTTTTATCACGTGAAATATCGTGATTATTCCCACTGCAGTTTGAAGAAGCTGGGATTGCTGCAAAAACAAAGAGAAACAAAACATATTTCATTTTTCGGAGAGTGGATAGCTAGGGATTTTTTGTCTATGCATATATGTATGTGATCAATTTTGTCTGGAAAATTAAGTTTGCAAAAAAAGAAAATTGAAAAAACAACAAGTAGCTGAGGTCGCAATCACAAGGAATTTTCCTTAGGTCTTCGTAGCCATAAATTCTTAATTTGACGATTTAATTAAAAAATAACGGGTATAAAAAGCCTATAGAAGAGCGATCTTTAAAGGAAAAGCCACGCCTTTGTTTTTGTTACATACGAGAATTTAGGTATTATATTATTCGCGGAGCTTCTAATGGATAGATCAATGTGAAACTACCAAAGGTAATTAAACGACTAGTAAAACGAACAATACAATAACTAATAAAAAAGCATTTCTGGCAGTTAAGACCTCAGTGAAGAAAACACACAAGGATGAACGAGGATTTCTTTTCAACATGCGAAATGTCCGAATTTAAGTGGGAAAGAGAAAATGGTGGAGGCTGACTAGGATCCTTTAAAATAGAAATTTCAATTACTCGGTCATAGTGCAGTCATTACAGACTTAGTGGGGGAGGTAAGGGGCTTACTGTCACAATCATTTACATCATGGAAAGTAATAGGTCTAATAGCTGTCTTACCCAATGATTCAATTTACAAGGGACGTCGAAAGTAATGTATTCCTGTAAACAATAAAATACGATTAAAAACTGTTAGACTTAGAGATGATTTCCAGTCCGAACTGCGCAGACTCAGGGTTTGTTTTCATTTTTGTTTTGAATTCGTTGTAACGTTACACTTCGGTGATAGCGTACATGAAGTTTTTTAGTTCGCCATTACGGATCGTTTCGTTCAAGAATTCACGGTGAGCTAAAACGTCCGTTTGAAATACCGTCGAGCTTCTTTACTCGTTATTATTGTTTTGCAAGGATATCTGGCGTTAATAATGAAGAAAAAGGTAAGTTTTGTCCCGGAATTTTTATTTTTGCTAGTAAACATTCTCCTGTTTGTGAGACTCACAAACATTGCAGGCGGAGATTGCGCAGTACGAACTGGAAATCATCATTAAGCCAACCACTTTTTAAGAGATAACTGAGGAGTAAATGTTTAATTAATCTAGAAACACTTGGTCTTTTTTACAGTCGAACTTTTTCTAAACTTTGCTTGTTAGAGGTGGTCGTTTTGAAAAAAAATGAAACATAGTTAGCAATCTTCCATTGATGCACACAAAAACGGACCATCCTCTGTCCGGTCTGAATTCATTAGCAGAAAACAAGCTTCAGTAAAAATTCGTTTCTTTCACGCACTCATGACGTAACTCTTCAGTTGGTGTTTATTTTGATAATTTCATTCCTGTGGCTGTTACCTCAAAATTATAATCTTGACCCTTTTTATTTTTCATATGCTACAAAATAACTTCACTTTAATTTGTCAACTTAAATGATAGACAAACTGTTCAAAATCCAAGAATTTTATCCTTGAAAATTGAAACAAAAAAGAGCCCGTTTTTACCTTTCTTGGTATGGTTTCATTCAAACCGCAAAGATGCCTCTCATTAGCCCGCGTGTAGATGGCAAGAATGGTCAGCGGAATGACAAAGAGCAGATACAGGAACAGATTGAGTACCAAAGATTTCCATCCAAACGTCTGCCTGAGGGATGGGAGGGACGGGAAACAATTGGAAAACTCGTTATAAATGCGCACAATAAGAGAAAATCAAAATACTTTTAACACTTGTTTTACAACTTGTTTAAACAACAGAGTCAGCAACGAATGCCCTTTTTTGGTAATCTTTGTTAAGAATCCAAATGCAATCAGAAATTGGCACGTGCAATCCTGCCGGTGCACGCAGGACGTTGTCACGTCAGCTTGACGTCATCTGATCATGTGCTCTCACTGAGCAACCTCGCTTTCAAAAATCGAACTTGAAGGTAAAGTTCGCGTTCGAGCCTGGTGGTCCATTAGGCCAGCTTAACCTGGTTTTTCTGTAATATTAAGCAGATAGAAGTATTTCTACTCCCCATGGATGTGATGCTAGTCCATTGCAGAATTACCTCATTCGCCGGTAGCCAGTTATATGCCTGGGTTTAGAGACGACCAAAAGACCTAGTGCCTCTCCAAAGAACAAGACATAATGACCCAACCAGGGCTGTAACCCAGACCGCTAGATCAGGAGTAAGGCGCACAAACTGTAGGACATCTCGCCTCTAACGTGGAAGTGACGTTATGCGACCGAAAAGACCGCTTTGAGTCTCTAAACAAAAACTTAATATTCCGTCGAGACTTTTTGCTTTAATTTGAAGGTCGTGTGTGATTGATAAAAGGGGCAAAATATATAAAAGTGCTAGACCATCATTTATTAACTTACCATTTTTTGTTCATGACGATGAAGCAAACGGGATGAGTCAAACAGTTAATTCGACGATGCTTTAACATGGTCTGTGATAAGGGTAGATAGAAACATTCACGATAAGTGTCACTCGAGTTTTAAAAATTAAGAAGCCGTCATGCTGTAAAAAAAAAAAAAACAGGAGTTGTTCAACCCCTTATGGGTTTTTGAAATGACTTGATGTTCTTTATATAATATTATTTAACGCAGGCGAAACAAATTAACTGACACAATTTTCTCGGCTATTTTTCTCTATGTTCAAAGAATGCAAACTGAATCATAATCTTAAATACGACATTTAAGCAGGCCCGTACCTTAAGAACTATCAAAGGATCTTCATCGGGCTTCTGAGCTCCTTGGATCATGGTAAAATCGTACGTTATCTGGTAAAACCATTACAAAAACCGTGGCACTAACTTGTAACAGAGATTCTTTCCACTGATGGCTCTAATTTCTTTTAAAGTTACATCTGAGAATTTCGAGATACATTTACAGTACAACATCCCCTTGTTGACGACGTTTTCTATTCTTGTCATCTTTTTGAATGGCTCGATAAAATAATGCGATTGTAACAAAAATTATATGCAGGCCCTTTTAAAATTTTAAACATTTAAACCCCTCTTAAAAAAACAACTTACTTTGTAATCTTCGCCATCAGGGTTTCCCTCTTTTGTAACGCACTGATCCATAAATCGCTACAAATGTGAACAAAAAGTGAACCAGTTAAAGCATGTTTTTGCTGAAAGTAGAACAATCAAGAACTTTGTTTGTTATATCCTGGGTCATATTGAGACTTAAGCAATGAGAAAGTCATTTTATAAAGGCGCTAGTGTACAATCTTTCTTACTATAGCAACATCAGGCATTTTTATCACAAGCTTTTGCATGGTTGCGATGTGACCTAGGGCGCATGACGTCAGCACTTCGCGCCATCTGCAAAATAGAAGGAAAAAATAACGATGAAGGTTTCCTAAAAGTAATATATATTTTCCACTTTGTAATGTCTTTTTCTCTTTAGCACCCTCTGAACTAACCTCTCGTGACTCGCTATAGCAAGTAACACGTTTTTCCTGTCAGCGTTTAATGCAGCGTCCAAGACATTGTGATTCGTTCTGTTCATGAGGATTTCTTGACCAGGATGAGACAGCAGGCATGAAACAGCTTCAGGGTAATCGTGAATGGCGGCCAAATGTAGAGCAGTGTTCTGAAAAAGAGGAGAGAATACAAAAAGAAGTAGAAGAAATTTAATTTTAATGAGAAAGAACACACAGAAAATTCTTGTTTCACAGGAGGCAAGCGTGGCCGAGTGGTTTGGGGCGCTGGAGTTGTAATCCGGAGGTCCCCGGTTGAAGACCTGCCCAGTGGCCACTAGCTGGATTTGTTTCTCGGTTGTCTCGAGTCCAATCCTCGACCACGCTTTGTATATAGCCGATTGGTCTGCCTCCTGCCAGTCGGGATTTTTAACCTTGTTATGTTCATTTAAAAAAATATTTGTTTCCTCTGTTTCAGTGGCATGCCTGTAAACTAGCTATCTCGTAGAGATATGAAGCTAAGTGCATGACCACTATAAACACCATTTTATTTTTTATTTTTTATTTTTTGTTTTATGTCATTTAGATACTTTGCACTAGAACGGGGTGGGGGTGGGTGGGGTTGTCGGGGCAGTGGATCCGTGTAGTTAGTGCCCCTCACCACCCCCATGCCTACCAAAAAGTATCCCCGATGCGTATACTTCTGATTCTTATCTAATATAACTAACTTGAAACTGTTTTAAGTATTACTCACCTGGTTTTTATCAAAGAGGTTAATACATTTAGGATGATGCTTTAAAATACACTCCACGCATCGCTTGGATCCTCTCATGGCAGCGATATGTAGAGCTGTTCTGTCGTTATGATCCCTAAAGATAATGTACCGAAAAAAAATAAATTATACCATGTTCTACCATTGTATGGACTAAAGCAGGCACAAAGAATTTAAACCGCAGCAAAACGACGCAAATGGAAACTTTTCTATTTTTCCTTTTTTTAAAATTTTATTGGGAAGTTCTCATTTTTTTTCTCTCATTTTAAACTCCTTTTCTCCCCTCCCCCCTCGGCTTAGTTTTATCTATTATGTCCCTCATTCCATTTAATTCCTCTATCTGAAAAAATTCGACCTACCCTTTCAAGGGACTCAACATTGAACCCGCATGATTGAACAGAAAGTACGGTTTACAAACTAAAATTTATATAGCTATCGCAAATAAAATTCACAACTTTCCTGTACGACGTTTTTAAAATTGTTCAGTTTCTCAATTTCGAAGCGCCGGTTAATTTGCGTTTAGTTATCCTTTTTTCCCCTTAGTTGCTCACTTTTCCCGGGAAGTATATGATTAAGGGGGGGCAATGGCACACGTCTTAATTTCAAAAATAATCAAGGTACTTAGTAAATGTCCAGGCCTACTTTTCCACAGTTGCACCAAGGTTAAGCAAAAGTTCCACCACTCGGTCATGTCCTTCTACGCATGCGAAGTGTAGAGCTGTCTTTCCTTGACTGTCTTTCAGGTTTAAGGAACGAATATTACGACCAGACAGCAACGCTTCAACTACTTCATGCCAGCCATATCTAAGAAGGAAAAAAGAAATTGTGTGGAGCGAACGTTTTTTTGTTTTGTCATGTAAAGGGAGGTACTAAAGAATCTTATTTAGTACAAACGGAATGGACTGGTACGAGTAATATAAATAAAGTTTAGGCAGTAACAATCCTAATAACTCGCCCCAGAGCGCTCCGTCCGGACGCCATTTTGGATTAGTGTTGTGTTACCTGGCAGCGCCATGAAGAGCCGTGTCTAGTCCATATGACGTCACAGTGGTGGCTGCTTTGTTTCGCTCCATGAACAGTAAAATATTCTGTTGGGTTCAAAGCATAACAAAAAAAGCGATTTTTTTCAAAGGAATGATTACATTGTGTTTCTGACTCTTTGTTTTAAGTCAGCAACCTACGTTATTTATTTACAGTTTTCGCGTTTGGAGTCCCTGATGGTAAAGCTGCATTTCGTGTTATAACAATGTTATTACAACATTTTAGAGACTATTGATATTTATCATATTATTGAAGAACTCATTTTGAGTTTTACATTGTTTTGTTTAGACAGTTTAGTCGCAGTAAACTTATTTGCGTCTTTATTCCAAGAATTTTAGACACAAATCTTTGAAAAGATTCTTCTCTTGTAATGCAGTAAATCAAACGTAAAATGATTTAATCGTACATGTTTGATCATACCATAGACTGCAAATCTTGAATATAGGCCCCTTACCTGAAGATGACCATATTTGGCCGCATAGTGGACTGGGGCAAACCCTGTGATGTCCTTTTCAGTTATCAATCGGTAAGCTGCGCGTTTCTGAGAAGGAAAATGTCGGATAATTTGTTCCCTTAAAAATTACCTCAAAATAATCAACACTGGGCTTACAAGTTCGTAAGGAATTTTAACTGGGTTATTAACTGAGAAAACTTACATCCGGTGGAGATTATAAGTTGAATGCAAACTGTTTGGAAATGATTTTACAAGAAAAAAGAAAAAGTCACTCTGATTAAACATTTCAATCTGTACCAGACTTTACCACTTTTTATAGTCATCCGTTTTTCGGGGTCGAGAAACACAATGGCGGATTTAGGTCTGCCCTGGTAATGTTTTATTAGGTCCCTGACAAGTATATACAGCTTTCAACCCTACTGCTACAAAGTGGTGTTCCCTCTTAGATTATATCGTTTCATACCTGTAGTATCACCTCCATAGTGGTTGTATGTCCCACGGCCACTCGCACACAAGATCGCAAATCCACATCTTTGATTGTGACGTCAGCACCGCCGTCAATCAACATCTGAACGGACTCTGTTGCACCCTCCCCGGCTGCCAAGAAGAGAGGGGTGCGGCACAGTTTGTCACGGGGATCCACTGATGCGCCCTTTACATACACAAAACCAGTGGCGTTTTTAATGTATTAAGTGAGTGATAATTAGCCTTTTTTTAGCTTTTCAACTTGTGCACACACGACCGAAGTGTTAAGTGTTAGCAAACAGCAATAAGAAAAATAAATTTCTATGTCTTGTCAAAATAGCCGGCATGCGTCCATAATCCTATATAAATTTTAAACATCCACTTTGTTCTTTCTTTTGTTTACCTACGCATGTGGGTGATCAGACACTTTGTCAGTCGAAATGAATTCCCTTATTGGATCTCTCTGTTCGAGTTGCAAACGAAGTCGATCTATTTCACGGATATAAACTTAACACAAAAAAAAAAACGATAGAGTAGTAGCCATGAAATGAGAATATAAAATAACTACCTCATACATGCCGTCATTTTACTATTCCAAGTCCTATTTTAATACATCTAGACTATAGTACAATTTGATCACCAGTAAATATGATAGTTTGACATTAAAGTTGAAATTTAGTGAACTTTTTTTATCAGTTGTGAGTCGGGTCAAACAGACTAAAAGTATATTTTGGTAAGCTCGTTAACAAAAACATTTCTCCGGAATTGAATTAGAAAAGACAACGGCAATGTTTTATTTGATGTCCACAGTATTACCTGTTCCAACAGATATTGTACAACAACGTCGCGATTGTTGAGCGCAGCCATGTGCAGGGGAGTCAAGCCTTGGCTGTCAATCAATGTAATTCGACAGATTGTAGGATCTTGAGACGCAAAGAGTTGAACTACGTCAAGAGAACCCTGAGCGCACGCCACATGAAATGCAGTAGTTCTGTCACCACCCTGAAACAAACGATTAAAAGATAAGATAAAATATATAGAGAAATGAATGAAAAAATGAATTGATGAATTAGTCCGTCTGTTTGTGCGTTAGTTATCCAGTCCGGTGTTCGTTCGTCAGTCAGTCAGTCAGTCAGTCAGTCAGTCAGTCAGTCAGTCAGTCAGTCAGTCAGTCAGTCAGTCAGTCAGCCAGCCAGCCAGCCAGTCAGCCAGCCAGCCAGTCAGTCCGTCAGCCAGCCAGCCAGCCATTCAGTCAGTCAGTCAGTCAGTCAGTCAGTCAGTCAGTCAGTCAGTCAGTCAGTCAGTCAGTCAGTCAAATTATAATTTACGGTATCTTAAATGTTAAGTTTACTTTTTCATTAACGCTGATTACCTTTGGCTGACGAATGACAGCTCCATTATCAAGACAAAGCTGTACCACCTAAAACAAAAACGATTAAAAGCAATAAGCTTGGAGCTGGAAGTTTCGATGGAAAATATAAAATTGTCTTGACAAGATTTCTTGCCTCAGAGCTTCCACTTTCGACTGCCACGTGAAGCAGAGTGCTGCCCTCAGAATCCACATCACAAAGTATGTCCTTCATATCTCTCTGCTTTGATTTCGCTACCAATAAAAAATACAGTGCCATTACGCGCTTATTTAATGAGTGGTAGGGCCGCGCGGGAAGATATTTCTCTCCAGGTCATGATAACCAATTTTATCTCATTCTTGAGCTTGCGCTTACTTTCCGGTTAAAACTTAGTCATAAACGTTCTTGGTATATTGCAAAACAAACGCGAAAGACATTAAATAAGCTTAATGAATAACTTACATATATACACAACAATTTAAATTAAAACAAAAGGCCGCTGACCATCTTCAAAGAAAAATCCTGCCGTATTCTTGCTTCCTTTTTCCACAGCTCGCGTCAGAGGTGTCATGTTCTCGTCATCACGGCATTCTGGGGAGGCTCCGTGCTCAATCTAACACAACAAAATATACATCCAATGTAGTTTGACTAATGGTTATTGTTATTGACCTGAACAGTAAGCTAACACATAACCGGGTTTTGAGATGGAGGTAGCCATTAGACATAATTATGATTTGTGAAGTAGGTTATGCGGCCTTGAATAAGATAGGGAACAGGCCAAGGAGGACGGGTTATAGGGCTGGGTATTTAGTCTTCACGCTCATAGGCGTCGAGGCGGGGGGGGGGGGGGGGGCCCCGTTGGGGAGAAAAATTTCGTCACGCTATGGGAGGTTGAGGAGTAGGAGGGCGAATATGGGCATTCTGGAAGCGTCCAGTTCAGAAGAGAACACAAGAGATATTGGCCAGCCACGATGGAGACTTCCTAATCCAGAATCGTCTGCAACAGTAGTTAAGGGACGTCATTAAAGAATCTAGGAGTACAAAACTTAGGTACTCAAGATTTCTCTTCCATTCTTTTTTCGACACTATGGGCGTTATGGAGTGAGCATGCATATATGTAAATTTTTAAGAAAAAACAAATTGTTGTACGAGAGGAAGACATTGAGTCAGGGGTTTTGCGTTTGTAGCCGAGGCGTGTTGTTATCACCCAAAGAGGTCAGTGATGTAAAGTTACTAACCAATAATTTGCAGATGGATACTTTGTCCATATCAGCAGCGATGTGAAGAGCGGTCCGCGAACTATGTCCTCTGATGTCTACGTCACTAGTGGAACGCCCAAGAAAACTCTGAAATGCAAAAATTAATTTTTTAAAAATAACAGACTTGAATGAATTTATTCAGTCTTCTCTCCAGGGGTAAAACTGCAATACTGTCAAACCCTGTATAAAATCCTGCCTCGCGACTAATACAATGCGCGTCTCTGAACAGGACGTGGCTTAGTCTGGGCCACGGTTTCGAGCTGGTCCTCTTTCAGACGCGTCTCAATTTAAATTTGAAATTGCACGCATAAACGGGTCATGGACTTGTTCGCGTCTTAACGAAGACGGAAATGGTATCTCCTTTCTCCTAGGGCTTTCCACGAGTTGCTCGGCAACTTTTTGGCAACTTTTCATGTTTCGAGCAACTTTTTCCCATTCGAGCAACTTTTTTCCTCTCGAGCAACTTGTTGTATTTTGAGCAAATTCCAGACCGAAGATCTCCGATGATTATCCGAGTGTTGTTTAAAGGCAATACGAACTTTTCCGAAGATTTACGAAGTTTACCGAAGATTTTCGAGGAACATCTGAAGACGATTCAACTTTCGGCTCATTCTGCACTGAAACATTACAAACCTCTTCAGCAAACATAACGTCATCGATATCTTCACGATTTTTCTCAGTTAAAAAAATCCTTGTTATTTAACAAATTTTCCCCTAAATACGTTATTTAGATACTTCTTTTGCTGTAAAAATGCATAACCCTGCTTAGAAATCTTACCCTCAAAGGAAAATTAACATATATTAAGAGAAATTCTCTTGATAAGAAGCAGCGTTTCTGGATTTTTTGGAGCACCTTTCGAGCAACTTTATTATCAGAAGCAACTTTTTTTGATTTTTGGAGCAACTTTTGAGCAACTTTTTGAGAAATTACGGGCAACTTTTTGGGAAATCTCGAGCAACTTGTGGGAAGCCCTACTTTCTCCCGGCTGTTCGCAATCGTTAGGTTTCCGTGTTAATTAAGCGGGTGTCGGTAAAGCGAGCTTCGACTGGTTTACAAAATATTATTACTTTACTATCACTGGGTCCGCAAATACCTACTCTAACAAGGGTCTCGTCCCCAGACCGAACCGCGGTTTGCAGTGGTGCATCTTGGCTCTCATCAAGTCGAGTTGTGTCGGCCCCAGCCTCCAGGAGCATCTCCATGATTCTCACGTGACGCCCTAATATGGCATTGTGGATTGGAGTTCTTCCTGACTTATCCATGAGATTCACATCTGGGCATAAAAATTGTAACGATGTCAAATCTTAAATTTCAAAATGTTTTAAAAATTTTCATGCAAATCAACAAACATATAACGACAAGCTTGATTTAGTTTGATTTAGTTAGAAATTGACGTTGCCAAAATGTTTTGGCGCGCACTAAATGAGTTGTTGACGCGTACATGTGAGGGACTCAACGTCAGGCACAACATACTAGTCTTCTTGCGGTAATGTTTCTATAGGATTGTGCCGGTGGTGAGGGGGGGGGGGGGGGCATACAGTGGTTTCTGATAGTTATAAACGAGGATAACGCTGCAAGTTATTTTGGTATCCCCTTTCTCCCAACGATGAGAGGCGCGGTGGCCTAATGGTTAGCGCGCCGGACTCCGGAGCGAGCGTTCCGGGTTCGAGCCCTGGCCGAACTTGGGCTCGCCCTGGTTCTTGGGCAAGACACTTTACTCTCATAGTGCCTCTCTCCACCCAGGTGTATAAATGGGTACCGGCGAAATAATGCTGGGGGGTTCCCTGCGATGGACTAGCATCCCATCCAAGGGGGAGTAGAAATACTCCTAGCTGCTTAATGCTAAGGAAACCGGGATAAGCTCCGGCAGTATGCGAAGGTAGACTTGGGTAGGGAGGGTAGTTTGAGTAGTTTGAACAGCTCATTACCAGGTTCTCTGCTCAATATGTTCCTAACTTCAACTTCGTCTCCAGACAGACACGCCTGATGCAATTTGCCTGGTTTCTCTCCATTTTCGTCTTCCTACGAGCAAAAGAATACATACGTATGGGGCTTTTGAGTAACAATATATAAAGAAACAAATTATTGTAAAAACTATTCAACGATTGAATATTGATAAAAGGAAAGCAAGTCAGCAAATAATTTTATTTTTGAAAATGGAAGAGTAACCAGGATTCATAATTAAGAGTTTCCTTCAAGAGTTTCCTTCACCAAAATTCAGACCTCCCAGCCACCTTCAAACAAATGTGGTCTACAAGATTCCTTGTAATGACTGTAATTGGAGTTACATTGGAGAAACCGGTAGATGTCTACAGACGCGAAGAAAAGAACACATCAGAAACGTCAAACATTGTAACAAAGGATCGAACATTGCAAACCATGCATGGATGAATGACCATCAAATTGATTTCAAAAATGCAATAGTCATTGACAAAGGAGACTATCGCGTGCGAAAAACTCTTGAGTCATGGCACACTGCCATGACAACTGAAGCGGACAACAATGCTAGGTCATTACCTCCACAATATTCTATTCTTTTAAAATAGTTCTCTTTTATTATCATATTCTCACTATTTTTTCTTGTCACCTTTTTACGCATTTTTATTCTGTAATTTTTTTCACACATTTTTACCCTATATATTTATTCATTCGCGCCATTTTTATCATTCGTTAAAGGCTGCAGTTTGGCAGCCGAAAGCTTATATTTTTAAATTTTTAACCAGAGAACGTTTCTAAAACATTTTACTTAATTTTATTTTTATTTTTCTTAAATTATTGAAAAAGACAAATATAAGCCCATGTCAGGAGCCTATTGGCTCCTGCCCATGTTCAATGTTTAAATCATAAAAACCATAACGAACAAATAACGGAGAAAAAAGGTTTATTTTAGTCTGGTTTTAAGGCTGGTTTTAAGGCTGGTTTCAACTGGTATAAGCTGCAAGACTTATAGTTAATTTGGCATAGAATAGAAACAAACACAAGCAAATTAAGCACGTTATAGCAGCATTAGCACAAGGTATGCAATGCAATTTTCTTTTTTAGCACATTAGGCAAGGAAGGAGAGGGAGGGTTACTTCCTTATCAAACACTGTTGCCATGCCTACCGGTTCGTCGTCATCCATAGCATCTTTAGCGTCAAAGTCAACGCTGCCTTGTGTTTGGAGAGACAGCTGACTCAGTGCTTTGGCTCGCTGGCGCCGATCCAGGTCAGGACTCAAAGGCATCAAAGGCAATTCCTCGTCATCCGGTCTTTCAGGGGTCAACGGGCCATTCATGTTTGCGTCCATTATAGTCTGAAGGATTACAATTTTAGCTTCTCAAATACTGTAAAATCAGGCAAACTGGTGAATTGCAAAAGAGTCATCGGGTTACGCGTTCTTGAAAGAAACTCTTGAAAGATTTGGGAAAAGATTTCAAAATACCTATGGCTCTTATTTTTGTATCAAGTGTGTTTGTTGTTTCTTGACTAGTTCCCAGGACTCTATATTTCGCTGTGTTTTACGTCACCGACGCTCATCCCAGTTGCGTCACGTGGGGGGGCGTGACGAGACGAGGGCCGGGAGGGACTAGGCACGTTTCTTTCCATTTGAACATACTTTTGTTTGACATGGGCCCAGGCCTTCGTTAAAAGAACTAGTTTTATCTACAAATGTATGCTTTAGCTTTTTCAATGGCAGAAATAGCTACGTAACGTGCAAATGCCTCCCTGATTCCAAAAAAATACTATGCAATACTAAGGGACGGACCATGAAAAATATTGAAAAAAATTGTTTGCAGGGCCTGGAAAGACAAAATAAATTGTTTGCAAACACGATATGTATAACAAAAAATAGTAAGAATTTCGAAAAAATGTTTGCACAGGTGCATAAACTAAAAAAAAAGTTTGCAGAGGAAAATTTTTCTTCTCCCCCCCCCCCCCCTCCAAGAAATTCATGGTCTGTCCCTAATTTCTGAAAACTCCTGATGACTCGAATCAAAAATAAATTAATTTTCACTTCTATTGGAGGGTCGGAAAATCGGGATTCTACACTTAAGATTAATTAACTAATTAATTAATTAATAAGCCACGCGGAACAGCCAATCAAAACACGCACTGTTTCGTAATATTATGTCAAGTGCAAGTGGAGTGAAACAGAGCAGAACTTTATAAACAAGAGCGAAATTTGCATAAACTAAAGCAGAAATGAAAGTTTATGAGTTTCTTATAAATACTTAAAAGGAATCCGCACGATAAAATAATGAAACCAGGTGTTAAGCTGCAAGACTTATAGTTAATTTACTTGGTAAAAACTTTCACATATAGTTATGTTTTACTCAAGAAACTATTAAAACATTGAGTAGATAACAAAATATTTGTAAGGGGTTATGTGTTGGTTAAATTACGACTTGATTTTGGAAAGACAATGTGTGATATTAGATCGGTTGGCCGTCGAAAGTCGTACTGTTGAAGCCTTATTTCATTCGTAGAAGTACTTATTAAAACAATTTGTCGCTAAAACAACGAAGTATCTCTTTTTATTTCCCTCACCGGGAGGAAAAGTGCTTGTTATTGTAAACTTAACGAAACAGATTAAACCGTCGACAGCGATAAAGATCTGAAAGTTTTAGCAGCTTGTTTTAGTAGCTTAGCGTGTTTTAGTTATTTGACCCAATAGAAACGTCATTAAAATGTTATAAAGCTCTAGACATGTCTATATGTTGCTGTGGAATGCATGCGTCTTATATACGCTAACTTTATTAACTTCCAACAAAATTAAATACCGCGCGATTGAAAGATCAGTAAAAATTAACATCAAACCTTACCTTTGCTCCGCTTTGTAGCTCAAAATTGCTCAATAACGCAATGTTGTTTACCTCTGTTGTTTACATCTGAGATGGCAGTGTTGAGACCAAGGGATTCTTTCTGAATGCGCGAAATCATAAGCGTATTTATTCGTGATATTTTGTAAATTTAGGCGGGCGACCGCGGTGGTCCTGGCGGTGGAGATTGAAGCGTGACACAAAACTCACGCAAGTTTGGCGCCAAAAACCGGAAACGCCGCAAAATTAATTAGGGCCTGTTTTGGTCTTTTTTCAACATTGAATAAAATTGTGTTCCCAAAAATACATTAAAAGCCTCAAATTATCCTCAAAAATTGGCATCGTCTAATGTTTTTAATTCCCTGATGAACTTCTATGCAGAAAATTGGGACATATATTGGAAATAATTATTCATTGTTATTCTTTTCTTATTTGTTAATTCAGTACGGTGGCGGTTACTGAAGCGTGTGAGATTAATTTAATTTACTTTTGGTTTACTGCACTTGGTATACTTAATGGGTTTATGCAAATAGACTCTGTAGACTTAATCCTTTAATTTCCATTCGTTCTTCCATTAAACTATGGAGAGCAACTAACAGTGTCGAACAGAAAGTAGAATACAACAGTAAATGTCATATATTTCTTGTAAAACTTGTAAACTATCTTATAATTTTTTATTAAGGTTAAAGTAACTATTTACAAAGATAAAAATACTTAAAATTAGTTATTCATTATTTTTATACTTATTTTAATTTGATGGTACTTAATTTCGCAAAAATGAAAAAAGCTTATTTCGGAAGGTTTCATTTTCGCCATTAAAGGAAAATTTGGACACAATAAGAGCGTTAAATTTCCAAAAGTATCGTAATTGTTTTATCAGCCAAACGTAAAAACAACCGTCAATAAATATTCCTTGTAAAAATACCCTATTTTCTGTTTTCCATTATGCTAAGGTAGGTATTTACAAGGATACAAATGATTAAAATACTTTTAACAAGGAAAAAAACTTCAATCATTTGACACATCAATTAATTTCGGGGGTACTTAATTTCGCGAAGCAAAAAGCATATTTCGCGACGTTTAAGTTTTTCGCGATATAAGGGAAAATTGGGAAACTATCGCCATTGTTAACTATCAGTATAGAAATTCCGAACTTAAAATTAAGCTTACAATATAAAAAAGCCTACTTTGAACGAAGAAGCAACGAAAAACTTAAGGTGGCCCGCGGGTATTTATGAGGCTGACAGTTCCCTTTTTTAAGCGCGTTTTAAAACGGGAAAACGTGAAGCGATTGCTTAGAGTTTTGAGAATCTGAAAGAATAAAGCTTAAATTATATAAAGTGATAAAATTTATGGCGATCAAACGCGATTTGTTTAAGTTATGAGCGATTTGCGGAAACCTTTGTTTTTAATAAAATGCGATTATTTTTAAAATGCCACGGTGAATTTTTTTGTTATTACCCCAAAACGCTGCCAAACGGTCGAAGTTTACTCACAACAACTTACAGGAAAATCCACTCCGTAGATTTCCTGAACGAGCGACATCTTTATTTTGCCTTCAAAAACTGTTGTGTTATGCGTCTGTCTTGACCGTCGCATAAATGTGATACTTATAATAACCCAGTACCAGCCAGTTTTGAGGCTGATGTCACCTTAATCTTGTGTGTAAAAGTTAAAAAGATCGTGTATATACATCAAATGTTAGCAGTCAATAAAGATGGATGGTTTTCAGCCGAATTTTTGAAAATATCAAACAAATGACGTTATTTCAAATTGCGAAAAATTTGTCGATTTGTTTTGCATTTTTTTAAAGCTGCAGCTAGAACAGGATATTGCAAAAGTTTGTGCCGAGTTTCAGCGTATTCCTTTCATACGGTTTGGAGAATTTCGGTCGGAAAGTCAGGTACATTTGCTTTCCAAGTTCTAATCGCTTTGTAAACCTCGCATTTCGAATGAAATTATTCTGTTGTTGTTCGAAGAGAGGTGTTACTTCCAAATTCCTGCCTCAACACTGGCAACCAAGTTAGTAAAAACTGTCAGCCTCATAAATACCCGCGGACCACCTTAAGTTCACTTTTTTAAAGTAAATTACAGTCTAAATACTGTATTCGTTTAATTATGACGGCATCTTTTTTTTCGCGTCTAAATTTTCGTGGTTTTTTTTCAGTTACGGAAATTGAGACCTGCAAAAATAAGTGACAATGAAAAAAAATTTAAGTGGTAGAAATATACTTACTTACTGTCGTACTGCGACGGTGCTATTAATGGCGGAGCTTCTCAAAGCGACCAGTTTGCGTGTGTAGATGAAATTGAATATAAGTAGGTACCGAAATGAGAAGTAAGCTTAAGTGCCCTAAACAACTCTAATTTACCCTAAATGACATCTAAAATGACTTTAATTATATCTTAAATAGCCTAAAGCGACATTTAATATCAGCAGCTAGAAGTAGAACCTCGAGTAAAACGAATTTTGTTTTGGTTTTCAAGACTGGTTTTGAATCGTCATAAATAACACAAAAGTAGTTCTGTCAATGCCTTGGAACACGTTCTCCATCTCACTCAAGCTTCTAATACAAAGCAAAAGGGTAAGATAGTGAATTCCCCATAATATAGGCCGTATTCCTTAGGTAATCCCTCTTAAGTTATTTGTAGACATGGTACCCAGTACCTTAGCCTGCGTTGCAGACGAACAAAACCCCGGTTATATCCGTCTGCGAATTAGAGCGCAAAGGCTTGTTCCGCCCCCCGCGTGTTACCAGGGATTTCTATAATAACCTTTGATTGGCTCTTGAATAGGGCCGCTCTTTTATGCGCCGTGATTGGTCGAATGGATCTCGTAACACCATAATTTCGCTTTTGATGAATAACAGATACAAAATAAACTTGGTGGCGATCATGGCAGATCAGTAAGAATTAGCGTTTGAAGCGGTAAAAAAGCAGCCGGTTCAAACAAACCTGATAAAAAAGAAAACAACAATAACGACAAGAAGTAGACACAACTGACAAGCGAAAAGGTCGTGGAAGAAATGTTAAATAATCTACATTTGTCTTGTGTTGAAAGAATGTCACACAACGCACATCCGTCATCCGTCATGAAAAGCCACACACCTTGCAACTAGGCCTTTCTCGATTATGCTAGTAAAACTGCATTTAATGCTACTAGAAATCTCGCATAAAGCCCAAAAAATGCTAAAATTTCCTGATTCCTTTAAAATGCCACTGAACCAAAGATGTTTGTTTTATTTCAACACGTACAACTCTACATTATACGCCAACAACAACAGGTGAACCAGTACTGATCTAATTACTTCTGTGAACTAATAATTGTTTTTTAAAAAAAAAAAACACACAAGAAGACAACACAGTAAACGTAACACAACGCACAAACAGTCGAAACAGACAGAAAACATAATTAAGTAATCAAAGGCTTTAGGATTATTTATCCATTCCTTCTGAGTTCTGAGTGCTGAAATCTGGACCACAGTCATGAAAAATGAAGAATGCAGCAATTTTTTTCAAGAAAAAAACGAAAAAAAATGCTCGTTTTCCCAAAAAATGCCGAAAAAAATGCTAGCATAATCGAGAAAGGCCTACTTGCAACACAATAAACAGCCGAGCCCGGCATTACAAAATTATGCAGAATGCAAGTACAGTCGACATCTTCACGGAAAATTTAGGACCAGAGCGAATATTTCGAGAGCACTGCAAATATCTTACAAATATGAATGTACCAAGACATACCGCAATATTAATTACATATGACAAATTTAAAACAGAGGTGTCAAAATATACAAACGGAAAGTAGCCTGCGAACAGGCTTTCCGGAGATTTCCGAAGAGCGCTTGGACGGCGCGAAGCGCCGGCGACGAGGTGCGAAGCCTGATCGCAGGCTAAACGGAAAACCGTGACCTCTACACATTTGCTATTAAAGTAAATGGTTTGAACCCAGGAGTATCAGTAGTTCGTATAGTGTGATCGTCCGGGTGAGAGTAGTTCTGAGAAGAACTGTTGTTGGTGACTGACGTTTCGACAACCTGAGCGGAAGTCATCTTCAGAGTCAAGTGAAAAGTTGTTGTCAGTCGATGATGTTATAAGTCTGGTCCGTTGAAGCTGATTGGTCAGTTAAGCCGTAATGTTATTGGCTGTAAGACTCGTGTAAAGTTTGTCATCAGTAAAATCAAACAACGAACATTACGGCTTAACTGACCAATCAGCTTCAACGGACCAGACTTATAACATCATCGACTGACAACAACTTTTCACTTGACTCTGAAGATGACTTCCGCTCAGGTTGTCGAAACGTCAGTCACCAACAACAGTTCTTTTCAGAACTACTCTCACCCGGACGATCACACTATACGAACTACATTTGCTATTAATAAATAAAGCGACAGTCTCCCAACTTAAAACGCCTCCAAATAATACAGCTGACAACAAGTGCCCTTTCTAAACAAGTAAAAAGCGAAATAAATCGGATGACCAATTCCATCGAACGGCAAATGTACAAATTATATGACAAAAACGTTTTACTGTAACTGACCTAACTGGTATCTGGTATTCATCGAACGCGTAACTATGGTTTCATAACATCCACTTATTCAAAAGCCAATCAGAGGTTATTATAGAAATCCCTGGTAACACGCGGGGGGGCGGAACAAGCTTTTGTGCTCTAATTCGCAGACGGATATAACCGGGTTTTGTTCGTCTGCAACGCAGGCTACCAGTACCTCCGCGGAAATAAACGCGCGTCGCGTTGATTTTCGTGGAGAATGCAAAGGCTAAAACATGGTGGTTGGCGGAGTGGAATAATTTTGGTCGTCCCCCTGAAAACGCGCGAGAACATCGACGCAACGTGCGTTAAAATCCGCGGAACATCCACGCAACGTGCGTTAAAATCCGCGGAAGCACTGGGTACAATGTCTAAAAATAACCCAAAAGGGATTACCTTTGGATAAGGCTTGTATGGGGAATTCACTCTCTTATCTTTCACTCTCTCTTGTACAAAAATATCTTTGTGCGTCCTGCAGGCTTCCAGACAATCATTTAAAAGGTTGTAGGCATTCTGACTGTGAAAGCAGCAGCACTTGACTAAATTGAAGTGCTTTTACTAACTTGGTTGACAAAAAAGTTCCTTGTCTGTTGACAAACTTGAGGTTGTCAAATTCTCGTCAGTTTAAAAGCAGCGACTAGGCGGTCAGTTTGCTCATACGCAAATATACCTCTTTTCCAGGAAAACTGAATAAATTTCTCTTCGTCAAACTTTCTTTGGAGAGAGTGAATTAAGGAAAAAAGTATTCTCGGACAAAATTAACCGAAAAAAAAAAACACATTTGGAACGGGCGCCGAAGTCAATGTAAAATTAACGTACCGAGGTTTATTTGCCCCATGTTTTGTTCGAGCTCAGATCATGTTCTTCCGAGATACCTTTCTCTATATCGACCATGGGTACCATAAAAATGAATAGAAAAAATATTGAGGGGTCTTTCATATTTCCCTCTCCCTTTTTGCACACCCTTGATCGAAGAGAATAAGGATATAACATGCACGGACGGACGAAAATGGCAAAGATTTTCAATCAGTGTCAGTTAAAGTCTGTAGACAACTCTAGACCTGGAACCAGTCTCTTTGAATCAAGACTGGCCGAGAGGAAAAGAATCATTAAATTTAAAGGTTCGTTTTCGTATAGGGGAGCACAAAAATGGAATTCTCTCTCCCTCGGAACTTTAATCAGCTAAATCTAAAAGCATTCAAATGTGAAACCAGCATTTTTAAAATCATTAGATTTTACTAATATTGCTTCTTTTAATTTTAAGTATTTTAATATAAAATAAGTAGATTAACAAATTTTGGTCGTTCATTATTGTACTTTAATGAAATTTTACCTGTTTTTGCAAACGGTTTCCACGTAAAGAAGTTTCTTAACTTATTGTGCCTACAGCACAGTCTTGCCTTCCGTATTCTATTACAAATGAAAGCGATTCATTCGGCGTCCATTCGTTCGTTCGATCATTCATTCATTCGTTCGTTCGTTCGTTCGTTCGTTCGTTCGTTCGTTCGTTCGTTCGTTCGTTCGTCAAGCCGTCCGATCGTTCATTCACTCGTTCGCTCGTTCGTTCGTTCGTTCGTTCGTTCGTTCATTCACTCGTTCGCTCCCTCGTTCGTTTGTTTGCTCGCTCGTTCTTTTGTTCGTTTGTTTGTTCGCTCGTTCATTTGTTTTTTCGTCCATTCTTTCATCCGTTGGTTCGTTGGTTCGTTGGTTCGCTGGTTCTTTCGTTGGTTAGTTGGTTCGATGGTTCTTTCGTTCGTTCGTTCATTCTTTCGTCAGGTTCATTCAACTACAAAAGGAGCACCTCACTGTAATCGTGTTTCTTTTAGTACATATTCAAGAAACCTTAATTCCAACAAAATGCCTCTCCTGATATCATTTCTGCTTGAAGCACTTAAATTTAATTCAGGCAAATACAGCTACCTAACTCAAACGTCAAGCTATGATTCTAGAGTTTACAGCAATTATAGTCTCTCAGTTAAGTCCAATCGGTTTCGTACTTGATGCTGTGCTGGTCAAGTCACCTAAAAATGAAAAAAAAAAAAGAAAAAGATGAAATAAACTTGCATACAAACAAGTCATTCCTACATTAGAAATTATGCACCACATAATATCTTCGTTATAAAATCATTTCTGGTACAAGGGAGCCCTCGATTTCTTGAAACTCCCAATAACTCGTGCCAAAAGTCGTTAATTCCCTGTCCATAGCCGAAAACTGCAATTTTAACCCAATTTCTCGAACTTTCCGATCTTCTAAATGAATTTTCCTTTCTAGACTCAACTCGACTTTATTAATTTGATACTTCCAGAAATCTGGATTCTACTGTGTCTGAAAACGTAAAGGATTAAAAAGGACTTGCAATATACCTATTGAAAAATAACAATATATTTATATTTTACTTGTATGAAATACATCAGTAGCTACCAAAATTAACACCTATAAAATATAAAACAAAATAACCTTATCTAAGATCGAGGTTTCACCACAGTGAGTGGAGTCTTCTTACATTTTCTTTTTTTTCAAAATTGTTCTTAATTTTTATTTCTTTTGCAAACTTACTTCGATTTTTCAAAATCAAATGTCACGTTATCGCCAATCAGCATAAAAGGTGCCCACTGTCTCACTTCAGAATAGCCGTTACATCTCATCCACTTCATGGCCTCGTGAAGAGATTCACTGGCACTTTCCCCACAAACAAGGTGCTCGTAGAAACGACTCATGAACTGCTCTGTTGCACTGTCTTCCAGAGCCCACAGTGCCACTAACACTGAGCGTGCACCAGATCCTAAGAATGCTCGCGCGATTCCAACGGCTCCCTCGGCTCTAATCTGTCCACGTCCACTGTGACAACAGCTTAGTACTACCAGTTTAGCACGCAGATGAACTTTTGAAATATCAGACATTGTCAAAAGGTAGTCTTCTTCTCGTGGGGTCCTGTTAGAAGAACGAAGAGGGGCAAGGGCAATCTCTCCTCTTTCTGCATCACCATGTGCAGCAAAATGTATCAGACTCACTGAATTGATCACTTGAAGTATCGCTTGCTTAGTTGCTTCTTGTCCCAGGAACGGCTTAACACCAATCTTCTCTCCTATCATGTTTGCTTCGCTTTCTGCACAAGGCAGTCGTGAAATGAATTTGAGACGTCCCTTGTAGCGCACCCTACCAACATCAGGATTTCCCACTATCAGTGCACCAGTCTGACTGTGATAGTCTGCTGGGCTGTCCTGGATGAGCTTGAGAGTCATCAAAGAAGGAACGACGCGGATCCTGAAAGTCTCTGATAAGTATTTTCCACATTCATCAGGTAACGCGGCAAATGGAATGTTGTATAAAGACCGTTCAGGAACAATGATGATTTCAGGACCCTCTATTAAGTCCGCCACAGGAGCGATGATCAATTTGTGACACAGTAATAGATTCCGTTTGAGGGTATCTTGGTTATCTTTACCATCATTTCCAACTCGCGATGTTTTACGGATATCTTCTTCACAAGGCTTCGGTTGAATATCGTTCAAAGTTCGGTCTTCGCAATGTTCGTCTGCTAAAATTTCAAAACTTCTGAAGCGTTCTTTAGTAAAGAACTCGTCCAAATTTTCCACCAATCCTTCGTGAAGCATCATTTCTTCTCCATTCACAATTTTTAATTGCACGACTTTTATTCCTTTAAGAATCCACACAAATATATCGTGATCAAAATAAGAGAAGTATAGGCAAGTACAACTCAGTTCTTTGTCCATGACACTTTCAATGCCAACCCATGATTGAGGATTAGCTGAGATTCGATTTTCGACGGAGTACTGAGCTGACATTAAATCTGCCAGTGCTCTGGCCCGACGAAGCTCTGAAACGTATAGAGCTCTCTTAGGATTTGCAATGAAACAGAATAATACAGTGAGTACCCCGTAGGGATAATCATGTTCGTCAGAAAAAGATATCTTGAATTGGTCATTGTCCCTTAGAAAATTTCGCAAGTTTTCGCATTTTTGAATACTTGGAAGGAGATACGACAAAGCTTCTTGACACTTTCCTGCTAGAAGCATAACCACTCCAAGTTTGTAAAGGCATGTAGATTGTTTCTTTACGTCTCCAATATCCTCGCTTATTGCAAGCGCCCTCTTATAATATTCTTCTGCCTCAACATATTCACCAAGGGAATAAAAAGCAGTTCCAAGATTTGCATAAATTGAGGCTTCTCCGTTTCTGTCGCCAATTTCATTACTGATGGTCAGCGCTTTCTCTAGATATTCTCTAGCTTTCTCGTAGTCACCTATCAATTGAAACAGAGTTCCAAGGTTTCCGTAAGCATTAGCTTCTCCTTTTCTGTCACCAATTTCTTTACTGATAGTAAGCGCTTCCTGAAGATATTCGTTAGCCTTGGCATATTTACCAAGAGAGATTAAAACAGCCCCGAGGTTTCCACAATTAGTTCCTTCTTCATTCCTGTCATTAATTTCTCTTGTAATTACAACTGCTTTCTGGTAATATTCTATTGCCTTGACATACTCACCAACAGATTGAAACACACCTCCGAGGTTTCCGTAAGAGGTGGCTTCTCCTTTTCTGTCGCCGATTTCTTTACTGATCACCAGTGCTACCTCAAGATACTCTTTCGCTCTCTCATATTCACCAAGTGATTCAAGTACGGTTCCAAGGCTTCCGTAACAGTTGGCTTCTCCTGCTCTGTCGCCTATTTCTTTACTGATCGCAAGTGCTACCTCAAAATATTCTTTCGCCCTCCCATATTCACCAAGTGATATAAGTACGGTTCCAAAATTTGCATAAGAGGCGGCTTTTCCTTTTCTGTTACCAGTTTCTTTATCGATCGTAAGTGCTTTCTTGTGATATTCTTTCGCCTTCTGATATTCTCCAACAGATTGAAACACAGTTCCAAGGTTTCCGTATTCACTAGCTTCACCATCCCTGTCACCAATTTCTTTTTTAATCGCAAGTGCTCTCTCGTGATATTCTTTCGCCTTCTCATATTCGCCAACAGCTTGAAACACCGTTCTAAGTCTTCCGTAACAGGAGGCTTCTCCTTTTCTGTCACCAGTTTCTTTCCTGATAGCAAGTGTTTTCACGTAATATTCTTTCGCCTTCTCATATTCTCCAACTGACTGATACACCGTCCCAAGGTTTTCGTAACAGGACGCCGTTTCTCCATTTGTGTCTCCAATTTCTGTACTGATTAGTAGTCCTTTCTCACTATGCTCTTTTGCTTCTACGTACTTATTCTGACGAAAATACGCTTTCGCTAGTATTTGGCTTATCGTACATTCTTCGAACCTGTCACCACATTCGCGGAGAATGGGGAGAATTTTTGTAGCGTATTTTATTACATTTGTGTAATCATTGATATGCCAGTACGCCAGTAACATTGTCGAATATATTGCCTTGTAAAGCAATTTGAACTTCTTCTTTTCTCTTGTGATTGGTGTGTTGTCGAGAATGAACAAACATTCCTTGCATAACTCGATGGCTTTAGGAACTCGACAAGTGTTGCGAAGGAATTTGGCAACAAAGAAGCCGATGAAGATGGTTTGTACAATTGCATCCATGTTGTTCATGTCAAGCGCTTCTGTCAGAATAAAAAGAGAATGAAATTAATTTAAGTTAAAATTGTCTGTTAATTTTTGTATTAAGCGTTTCTTTACCGTTACTGGATAAGTGCACTATATTAAAACGATTGTAGTTATGGCAGTGAGTCGCTGGCAGAAGCGAAAAAACAAACCCATCAAAATGTTTGCTCTCGGGTTCTCTGAATGCTTCCTTTTTGCCGGCGACTTTGACAGTTTTAGTTTTCCCTGGATTATAAGGCTGGGAGTCATAAACGGAATCGGAAAGTCTGCTTGCGACTCCGTCCGTTTTTACAACTCTGACTCCGAGTCCGACTCTATCTATTGCTAGTGAAAACCAGGCTGTTGTCTTCTCGATTATTTACGCAACATTTCAGTTACAGGAAAAACCCGCCAGTAAGAACCTAGTTTTTTTTAGGTTAGCCTAAACAGGTTCTCACACAAATGGTAGTTAAGACAATTTAGGCTATTAAGGTTCTTTTTAAATAGGTTCTTATTTATTGAGGAAAAATTTACATTGTTGCTAATAGATTTTTGAGTGATATTCAGCCTATAATTTGTATTAAATTTGCATTTTTAAAATTTGTATCAAAAACTTGCATATAATTTGTTTATGTAAAAATGAAGCATTTTTCGTTCAGAACATGACATTGTATACATGTACAGTAAAGCCTTGTCCGAACTTATTTTCCCAAAAGTAAACATTTTTTAATCAATTTTTGAAAATAAGAACCTGTTTTCCAATTTAAGGCTAAATAGGTTCTTAGAAAAATGGAGACTAATTTGCAAATTTTAGCCTAACAGGTTCTTAAATGTAAGGTTCTTACTCGCGGGTTTATCTGTACTTGTCTGTATTTACAGCAATGTTGTAAAAAGTCTTTTCATAAGAAATAGTATAATTTGCGGCTGAGAAATATAATTCCCAAAAGACGAAATTATTATTATATAGAGATAAATCTAAATTGACGATGGCCACCACCTTTCGCACCGTTTTTCTTCAGTCGAAGAGATTATTTCTAGTAAAGTTAAACTAAAGACAACCCTTCGAACACTACATCACCAAGACTTTCCTACTAAAGGCAAAGATATCATTTTTCTTTCATTTACACCAAGTTTTCTGGCCGCTCATAAGTTTGATTGAAATCTGGTCAGTTATACTCTCTAGTTGTGCAAGTATGCTTTCATACGTGTAATACTTCTGTTTTTTTTTTTTTTTTTTTTTTTTTAAAAAGTAGTTCTGTAAATAGGAAACACAATTTTTTCCAGCCACCCCTGATTAAACACGTGTTATAAAACTTACTGTACTTGTTGCTTTATTAAAAGACAAAATCGTAAATAAAATTCATATAAATCTCCTTCTGCAAAACAGCAATTTTTGTCTCACTTGGTACGTTGCTTTCAGTCATACTCATCAATAATTCAAGTCACGAAACACAATTTCGGTACCGTCTGCGCATGTCTTAACAATTTTATAATGATCATTATGTTATCAACGTTCGAACCTTTCTTATGTCTTGTGTTGTTGATATTGGAAAATAAGATCACTGGACCAACAGGTCCTCTCAGAGAAGCATTTTAAAGTTTACATCATGCAACACTTTATCTTTTCACGTTGAGGACTCTCGAATTTCATGGTAAAACGGCACGTGAATTTCTTCTTCGATTCTTCTACCTTCAAAACATAAAATCGTCAGAAAGTGAAAGCAGGACTGTCACGTTCTCAGCCTCGATTATTGTTCTTCTGTAATGGTGAAAAAGGAGTGCCATTTATATTGTCTTATTATTCAAGTAAAATTGTCTCGTTGAACAGCAACAAATGAATATATTAAAATGTTAATTGCGTTTATTTGGGTTTAGTGAATGTTGCTACCTTTTCAGTCTTCGCATGAGTCCTTTATAGACTTTATTTGTGAGGTAACCATATAAACAATTCTGAACTTTAATTAATTGGTGTGAAATGTAGTATCGTGTGTAAAATATAAAACTTAAAGTAAAAAATGTGTTTGCTAAAAAGTGATCTTCAACAGTATCCCTTCAAAACAAATCACAAAAAAAAAATCACAAAACGAATCCTGGCTCGGATCCTGGCTCGAAGTTTAGGTATCCTCCCCTTAGGAGCACAAACAATTGTGCTTTTGTACATGTGCGAAGAAATATTAGCATACAAGGAAAACAACTTATTTACATGCGTGAAGAAAACGTTTCCACTCACACGTGTTCGGCATGTTTTCGTTGACATGGCGTCCTGTTTTCGAACGTTTCGGGAACTTAAAACCGCCGAAGGAGAAAATACGTTTTTACAGAGTGCGCAATACCGAAATCCAAACGTTCAGTGACAAAGTGGTCTGTGAAAATTTGGAGTGAGTGGCAGAATGAAAGAAGGAATAAAAAACCTTTATTGGAGTCTATTGGATACAAGGCTAACATTTCTAAAGAACAAGAACTGGACACCGATATGAATCTGGTAAGATCAGTTTTTAACAACTGTACTTTCAATTTTCTGTAAGAGTAAATCTAGTGCAATCTAAATTATTCTTTAACTTAGAGAATACTGGTAAATATTGTTTTCTCTTTTGCTTTGGTTGATGTCCATACAAATAACTAAGGGTTGTTTTATCAATATAAAGTGCATGCACGTGATGTACTATCATCGTCTTGATTGGGTCTAGGGCTCATGAATTATTAATCAGTTTTTGAATAATATTTAGCTGTGAAATGCATATCGTGTGAAAAACTACAACTGACAGCAAGATGTCCCGGGGAGGAGGGGGGCACTTCCTATAAATGGGATAATGGGGATGTGCCGCTGGATGGCGTCGCATTTTTACGACTGGACTGACTATAATGGGGTCGCCTTTTCAAGCATTTTTTACAGGGTGACTAGAATGGGGTCACACTTTTCCGTGATTTTGAGAGTAAGAAAATTCTGGCAAGTTGTGATTTATAAACGGAAAGATTCGCCGAAAAAATTGTTACCGTATTTATTGCTGTTGTTTAATATTTGACAAACGGCTGTCATTAAATTTCCGGCCTTGAAACACAACTTAAATATTAAACAGTTGCACAATAGTCCAGAACAAAGTCCACATTCGTGTTACGGTATTTAATTGCTATTCTGCCAGTTCTGCGTCCATCGAAGTTAAGATAACTTGGATCTTCTTTTGCTTAGAATGACTTTAGTTAAAAAGATTTATACAGTAGACGCAAAAACAGAAAGTGACAAAGTTGGGTTCGTGAGAATTACATTTACCCAAACGTGACTAAGATGGGGTCTATAATTGGCCATAGAATATGACTATAATGGGGTAGGGGTTCTGAGAGGCCAGCGGTACATACCCAACAAAAATTGACCCAAGTCCCCCCCCCGGGGGGGGGCAAGATGTGCATTTGCTAAACAGGGATCTTCAATCCCTTCAAAGTCATTCACGATATGGGGCACTTCGAATTCTTACCTATCTTTCAATTTCGACTGGAGTCTTTCTACAGTACATACAACAGTATTGAGGAACGAAATCTGAATTGCTTTTGAGTTTATTTGACAGAAGTTTAGAACATATTTGGCTTAACTCACGACCAGCTGTGCGCATATAACATTGGTCCGATCTCTTACCTCTAGAAAGTGAAATTTTTACAAAGCAAAATGCCATTTTATCGTGGAATTAATCTCACTCTAACGTCGTGATTACCGATTGGGTGTCTTATTCTTATTTTTCTTTTAAAAAGTAAATAATAACAAACACCACTATGAGATATTTCAGATTTATTCAAGAGTAGAATAAACCATTGCCTAGGTGCAAATCAAATGAATCTTTCCTTCTCGAAGCATACCCCGTCCAAGTTTGGCAAGCAATGTGAATTGTTTCTTAACGTTTCCAATCTCTTCGCTTATTGCAAAAGCCTTTTTATAATGTTCTTCCGCCTCAACATATTCACCGAGAAGTTCAAAAAGAGTTCCAAGATTTGCATAATCTGAAGCTTCTCCGTTTCTGTCGCCAATTTCTTTACTGATCGTCAATGCCTTCTCTTTATATTCTCTAGCTTTCTCGTTGTCACCAATACATTGAAATACATTTCCAAGGCTACCGTAAACACCGGCTTCTCCTTTTTTGTTACCAATTTCTTTACTGAGAGCTAGTGCTTTCTGAAGATATTCGTTAGCCTCCGGATATTTTCCAAGAGAGAGGAATACAGCCCCGAGGTTTCCAGAAACACTTCCTTCTCCTTTTCTGTCACCAATGTCTCTTGTGATCGCAATTGCTTTCTCATAATATTCCTTAGCCCTGTCATGCTCACCAACATAATGTAAAACGTTTCCAAGGTTTCCATAACAGACAGCTTCTCCTTTTTTGTCGCCGATTTCTTTATCGATCGCAAGTGCTAATTCAAGATACTCTTTCGCCTTCTCATATTCTCCAAGTGATTCAAGTACGGTTCCAAGGTTTATATAAGAGGAGGCTTCTCCGTTTCTGTTCCTAATTTCCTTTTTAATCATAAGCGCTTTCTCGTGATATTCTTTCGCTTTTTGATATACTCCAACAGAAAGATTGGAATAAAAGCTCCAGGACTACAACTGACAGCAAGATGTCCCGGGGAGGAGGGGGGCACTTCCTATAAATGGGATAATGGGGATGTGCCGCTGGATGGCGTCGCATTTTTACGACTGGACTGACTATAATGGGGTCGCCTTTTCAAGCATTTTTTACAGGGTGACTAGAATGGGGTCACACTTTTCCGTGATTTTGAGAGTAAGAAAATTCTGGCAAGTTGTGATTTATAAACGGAAAGATTCGCCGAAAAAATTGTTACCGTATTTATTGCTGTTGTTTAATATTTGACAAACGGCTGTCATTAAATTTCCGGCCTTGAAACACAACTTAAATATTAAACAGTTGCACAATAGTCCAGAACAAAGTCCACATTCGTGTTACGGTATTTAATTGCTATTCTGCCAGTTCTGCGTCCATCGAAGTTAAGATAACTTGGATCTTCTTTTGCTTAGAATGACTTTAGTTAAAAAGATTTATACAGTAGACGCAAAAACAGAAAGTGACAAAGTTGGGTTCGTGAGAATTACATTTACCCAAACGTGACTAAGATGGGGTCTATAATTGGCCATAGAATATGACTATAATGGGGTAGGGGTTCTGAGAGGCCAGCGGTACATACCCAACAAAAATTGACCCAAGTCCCCCCCCCGGGGGGGGGGGCAAGATGTGCATTTGCTAAACAGGGATCTTCAATCCCTTAAAAGTCATTCACGATATGGGGCACTTCGAATTCTTACCTATCTTTCAATTTCGACTGGAGTCTTTCTACAGTACATACAACAGTATTGAGGAACGAAATCTGAATTGCTTTTGAGTTTATTTGACAGAAGTTTAGAACATATTTGGCTTAACTCACGACCAGCTGTGCGCATATAACATTGGTCCGATCTCTTACCTCTAGAAAGTGAAATTTTTACAAAGCAAAATGCCATTTTATCGTGGAATTAATCTCACTCTAACGTCGTGATTACCGATTGGGTGTCTTATTCTTATTTTTCTTTTAAAAAGTAAATAATAACAAACACCACTATGAGATATTTCAGATTTATTCAAGAGTAGAATAAACCATTGCCTAGGTGCAAATCAAATGAAGTTTGTACTCACCACTTCCCTTGTGCCGTGTGGAAAGAATACAAAAGTAACAGCGGCAGTTAACAACAGAAACTTTGTCTGCAAGATAAAATCGCAGCGGTTTCTTTATGGCATCTTTGGCCCACGTAGTAACCAATTTTACTGAAACGAGAAGTCTAAATTCCTTGTTTATACTTTATGTCATCAGGCAGGCAAAGGAGAATTCTTCAAAATTAATCCACCGAGGCTGGTTATTTTCAGTTTCAGAAAATTCCTTTACGTATATTGTAACACAATTGCCTGTTAAACTTAACCCAATTTTGCTAGGGTCAAAATTATACCAAACCATATGATATGGCGAGCTTTACTCTTGTGCAGTTCAGCAGACAGAATGAATACACAAACTGAACTGAAACGAATATACGAATTATCAATACTGAGAGAAATTAATGACAGACTCTCAGTAGAACATAATAAAACACCTACCTTTGCAAGGTCCTGCGAAACACGTATTTCTAATTGTCTGAAACGCTAAATCGGTCCCTGTCTTCTTATCACGAAAATCAACTTCGCCAATTAAGTTGGATCAAAGCTTAGGTTAAATTTTCTGTACGCACCGCTCTATCAGAAGTTCAAATCGAAATGATAAAATCCACATTAGCCTGCGCCTTTTAAATTAAACATGTGAACTCCCTTCAAAACTAACCATGACGCAAGTAATTATTAAATTTGCAACCATGACATCACCTTTCAATTTCGACTGGAGTCTTTTCAATACACTGTGACAATAAAAGTAGCAAATTTAAGGGAAGTCAAGCTAGGCTATTTTACATCTTCAACACAGTACACATGTAAGTACACACTTACGGCAATTTCCTCGAGTCCATATCTTTAATCTCGTCACTGAGTTTGTGTCATTCAGGCGAGTTTGAGCAGTTTGACGTAGTGCTGTTTTTGCATATTATATTATCTGTCATTGTTACACTTAGTCTCACATATCTCACTTTCCCCTGTGTTTCAGTTTTCTTCGCATTAATTGTCACGACACAGAATTTTGTTTATGACACAATATTTTATCAGTTTATGATAATCCTTCCCTCGCGTTTCCAAGGTCCTTCACTGCGGAAGGCGGAAACAACAAAAGATGACACACATTGTCCTAAGAAGTGTACTTTTCTGACCACGTGACTGACTCTTGGTACTCTTGGCAGAGGGGCGTAGCCAGCTTTTTGAATAGTTGTAGGCATGGTCAATCGGCCAGTAAGGGCCGCTTTTCGATGGGGGCTTGGGGAGGTGGAGGTCCACCGAGGAAGTTTTTTTTTTGGATCAAGACTCTCGCAGATGCCTTTACCTTCACTTTCTGCTCTAGTTGTGTATATTTTACAGCACCTAAATTATAACAATTCATAGGTAGGAACTGCGCCACATTCCAAAATAAACGCTCTTCTTTTATGTTTCTTACCGCCAGGCCTCTGTGACGGAAGAGACGGAAACCTTTAAAAATGAATTATTATTATTATTATTATTATTATTATTATTATTATTATTATTATTATTATTATTCAGTCAGTCTGGCTAGTTTAGACCGCTCCCATGTTTTCACTTGCTAGATAAGCCTTGATCTCATCACGAAAGGGTTGATGCGAAATATATAATGTTAAGAAACGTTACAAGTTGTTCACTATTTCATCTTGAAAGCGTTTCAGCCTGAATTTTTTTCTATTATACAAAACGAGTGGGTTGAAAAATTTGTAGGCCTGGGCCTATGGGCCTATAGGCTGGCTATGAACCTGTAATTGGTCTCAAATTTGAAGAGGAGACGATGATGGGTATATTGGCTTTTTGTTGATTGGCAGATATCGTCTCGATGTCAAAAGTGATTGATGTCTACACAGCTATTAGAGTGAGTTTGTTATAATTTTTGTCTGTCTACCTCCGACCCTAAATACTGGGTATTGAGACATAAACTGCAAGAGATGACACATAAGCCGCAATTTTCTCTTGTTTTTGCCTTTATTTTGGAGCACCTCATTATTATCGTGTTTCAATTAATTTACTACATACTAAACAAAGCTTTAAACAAATGCTCCTTCTTACATTTCTCCTAATATCATTAATTTTTTGCTCGAATCGTTTTAGTTTAATTTAGGCAAATATACGGCAAACAAAGTCAATCGTCAAGTTATGATTATTGTTTACAACAAAGTCTCTCAGTTGAGTCCAATCGGTTTTGTGTTTTAGTTTTCACTTGATGCTGCGCTGGTCAAGTCATCTAAAAGAGAAAACAAAAAATGACATGAGAAATAAATAAAAATACAAACAAGCAAATTATCCCTTCATTAGAAATTATGTTACCACATAATCTATTCGTTATATTAAAAGCTAAATCGTATAATATCTGAGATCCAATGAATTGTCATAAATAAACATATTTCTGGTAAAGTGGAACCCTCGAATTCTTTAACCTCCTTAGTCGAAGACCGATTTCTCGAACTAATTTTCGTTTCTCAACTCAACTCAACTTTATTTCCCTTGAAAGTTCTAGGAATCGGGATTCTACTGAATCTCAACCGCTAAGGAAAACTAAAGACGGAAAACTAAACAAGGATTTAAAAGACTTGCGATATAACTGTTAGAAAATTACAATGGGGACTTCTCTAAACCTATTTAATTTAACTGCCCGTCGTTAACTCGGTATAGATAGTAATAACAGTATCACAAAAAGTCACTTGTAATTTTTAATTAAATAAATTAAAGTGCTGAATAGAAAATTTAACGCTCGTGAAAAAAGTGAAAGCTGTATTAATAAATCTGTTGTAATATTAAGACTTTCGAGCTCTACTTTATATAGCAACTTTAAAAAATAAAGAAAAGGTTGTTGCTTGTGAGGAAAAATATCTTCTTTTCTTTTTTGAAACTTACTTTGTTTTTCCAAAATCAAATGTCACGTTATCACCAATCAGCATAAAAGGTGCCCACTGTCTCACTTCAGAATAGCCGTTACATCTCATCCACTTCATGGCCTCGTGAAGAGATTCACTGGCGCTATCCCCACCAACAAGGTGCTCGTAGAAACGATTCATGAACTGTTCTGTTGCACTGTCTTCTAGAGCCCATAGTGCCACCAACACTGAGCGTGCACCAGATCCTAAGAATGCTCGAGCGATTCCAACAACTCCCTCGGCTCTAATCTGTCCACGTCCACTGTGACAACAGCTTAGTACCACAAGTTTAGCTCGCAGTTGAACTTTTGAAATATCAGACATTGTCAAAAGAAAGTCTTCTTCTCGTGGGATCCCGTTAGAAGAACGAAGAGGGGCAAGGGCAATCTCTCCTCTTTCAGCATTACCGTGTGCAGCGAAATGTATCAGACTCACTGAATTTATCACTTGTAGTACCGCTTGCTTAGTTGCTTGCTGTCCAAGAAACGGCTTGACACCAAGCTTTTCTCCTATCATGTTTGCTTCGCTTTCTGCACAAGGCAGTCGTGAAATGTATTTACGACGTCCCTTGTAGCGCACCCTACCAACATCAGGATTTCCCACTATCAGAGCACCAGTCTCATTGTGATAGTCTGCTGGGCTGTCCTGAATGAGTTTGAGAGTCGTCAAAGAAGGAACGACGCGGATCCTGAAAGTCTCAGATAAGTATTTTCCACTTTCATCTGGCAACGCGGCAAATGGAATGTTGTATAAAGACCGTTCAGGAACAATGATAATTTCAGGACCCTCTAGTAAGTCCGCCACAGGAGCGATGATCAATTTGTGACACAGAGAAAGATTGCGTTTGGGGCTATCTTGGTTATCTTTGACAGCATCTCGAATTCGCGACGCTTCACGGATATCTCCCTCACAAGGTTTCCGTTGAATATCGTTCAAAGATCGGTCTTCGCACTGTTCCTCTGGTAAAACGCCAAAACTTCTAAAGCGTTCGTTAGTAAAAAACTCGTCCAAATTCACGAGCAACCCCTCCTGAACAATCATTTCTTTTCCATTCACAATTTTGAATTGCACGAGTTTTCTTGCTTTAAGAATCCATGCACACATATCGTGATCAAAATAAGAGAAGTATAGGCAAGTACTACTAACTTCTTTGTCCATGACACTTTCAATGCCAGCCCATGATTGAGGATCAGCTGAGATTTGATTCTCCACGGAGTACTGAGCTGACATTAAATCTGCCAGTGCTCTGGCCCGACGAAGCTCTGAAACGTACACAGCTTTATTAGGATTTCCAGTAGAACAGAAAAATGCAGTGAGCAGCAGGTAGGGATCAGCATGTTCGTGAGAAAAAGATATCTTAAATTGATCGTTGTCTCGTAGAAAATCTCGCAAGTCCTCGCATTTCTGAATACTTGGAAGGAGATACGACAGAGCTTCCTGAATCTTTCCTGCTTTAAGCATGACCAATCCAAGATTAAAAAGGAATGTAAATTGTCTCTTAACGTCTCCAGTCTCTTCGCATATTGCAAGCGCCCTCTTATGATGTTTTTCCGCCTCGACATATTCACCAAGCAATTCAAAAAGATTTCCAAGATTTCCGTAAACTGAGGCTTCGAGGTTTCTGTCGCCAATTTCTTTACTGATCATGAGTGACTTCTCTAGATATTCTCTAGATTTCTTGTAGTCACCAATTGATTGAAACAGAATTCCAAGTTTTCGGTATACATCGGCTTCTACTTTTTTGTCGCCAATTTCTTTATTGAGAGCAAGTGCTTTCTGAAGATATTCGTTAGCCTTGGCATATTTACCCAGAGAAAGGAATACTGCCCCGAGATTTCCACATAAAGCTCCTTCTCCTTTTCTGTCATTAGTTTCTCTTGTGATGACAACTGCTTTCTCATAATATTCTTTAGCCTTAACATACTCACCAACAGATTGAAACACGTTTCCAAGGTTTCCGTAAGAGGCGGCTTCTCCTTTTCTGTCGCCGATTTCTTTTTTGATCGCAAGTGCTACCTCAAGATACTCTTTCGCTTTCTCGTATTCTCCAAGTGATTTAAGTACATTTCCAAGGTTACCATAGCAACAGGCTTCTCCGTTTCGGTCCCTCATTTCTTTTTTTATCATGAGTGCTTTTTCGTAATATTCTTTCGCCTTCCGGTATTCTCCAACAGCTTTAAACACATTTCCAAGGTTTCCGTGTTCAGTAGCTTCGCCATCTCTGCCACCAATTTCTTTTTCCATCGCAAGTGCTCTCATGTGATATTCTTTCGCCTTCTTATATTCGTCAACAGATTGAAATATAGTTCCAAGGTTTGCGTATTCAGTAGCTTCACCATCTCTGTCACCAGTTTCTTTTTTCATCGCAAGTGCTCTCTCGTGATATTCTTTCGCCTTCTCATATTCGCCAACAAATTGAAACACCTTTCCAAGTTTTCCGTAACAGGAGGCTTCTCCATTTCTGTCACCAATTTCTTTTCTGATGGCAAGTGCTTTCATGTGATGTTCTTTCGCCTTCTCATATTCTCCAACTGACTGATACACCGTCCCAAGGTTTTCGTAACAGTCAGCTTCTCCATATTTGTCATCAATTTCTGTACTGATTAGTAGTGCTTTCTCACTGTGTTCTTCTGCTTCTACGTACTTACTCTGACGAAGATACGATATCGCTAGTAATTGGCTTACAGTAAATTCTTCGAACCTGTCACCGCGTTCGCGGAGAATGGGGAGAATTTTTTTAGCGTATTTTATTACATTTGTGTAATCATCGATACTCCCGTACGCAAGTAACACTTTCCAATATATTTCCATGCAAAGCAATATAAATTTCTTCTTTTCTTTTATGAGTGGTGTGTTGTCGAGGATGAACAAACATTCTTTGCATAACTCGATGGCTTTTGGAACTCGACCGGTGTTGATAAGGAAATCGGCAACAATGAGGCTGATAGAGATGGTTGGTAAAATTTCTTTCATGTTGTTCATGTTAAGCACTCCTGTCAGAATAAGAAGAGAATGAAATTGAAGTTAAACTAGTCCGTTTGTTTGAATTAGATTAACTGGAAAAAATCGTCTTGATGATAACATTAGTACTTGTTGTATTTCGTTACCGTGTTTGTCGAGGATGAACAAACATTCTTTGTATAACTCGATGCCTTTTGGAACTCGACAGGTTTTGAGAAGGAAATAGGCAACAATGAGGCCGATAGAGATGGTTTGTAGAATTTCTTTCATGTTGTTCATGTCAAGCACTTCTGTCAGAACAAGAAAAGAATAAAATTGAAGTTAAAATAGCCGGTTTATGTTTGTATTACGTTTACCGGAAAAAGTTTCTCTTAGTGAAAACATTAATATTTATTGCGTTTCTTTACCATTGCTGGTAAAGTGTACTGAATATAAATGTTCGCAGTAATAGCAGTGCGTATCCTATTTAGTTTTAAACGGGCAAGAGACTATCTAAAAGTTTGTTATCAAAACTGCGTGTAACAAAACGTTTACAGAACTACTGTCTGCTGTAAATTAGCGCACTTTTCAGTTATTGCTTTAATTTGTAGGCGAGGAATATTTATTTCTCAATCATTCTACACGAACGTCTTTTACTCAAGCACGGAAAACAATTTGTCGTCACGATTTGTAAACCAATATTTAAAATAAATTATTCACAGCATTATTTAATATGAGGACTATAAGGTTTATCTTTCCTATGTCATAATGTAATTTCCCTGAAAGGCATGATTTACAAAAAGGCAAATTTATGATAAGTATCAGCTAGAGTTAAATTCTAAAATGGAAGATGGTCACCCTCTGCACCGTTTTTTCCAGTCAAGAGAGGATTTTCCTCCGGCACAAGTTTTCATTGAAATCTGGCCAGTTTTACTGTTGTAAAAGTGTAGCTTTCATACATGTCAAGGATACTCTCGTTTTTAAGTAGTTCTGTGCTTAGAAACACAACTTTTTTCCAGCCACCCTTGATCAAAACGTGTCATAAACCTTAATGCACTTACCGCCTTATAAGAAGACAAAATCGCAAGTAAAATTTAAATAAATCTCCGCCAGCAAAACTGAAATGTTCGTCTTACTTTGTATGTTGCGGTCAGTTTTACTCATTGGTAATTTAAGTCACGACACACAATTTGGTACTGTCTGCCGTTGTCTTCTTAATTATTTAACTATGACTCAGTTTGTTATCAACTTTCGAACCTTTCTTCCGTCTTGTGTTGTTGATGTAGGGAAGTAAGATCACTGAGCCAACATATCCTCTCAGAGAAGTATTAAGTTTAAATCATACAACATTATCATTTCATTTTAAGGACTCTGGAATTTCATGGTAAAACGCACGTTAACTTGTTCTTCTTCGATTCTTCTTCTTTCAAAAAATAAAATCGCCAGAAAGTGAAATCAGGACTGTCACGTTCTCAACCTCAATAATTGTTCACCTTTCGTCGTGCGCAAGGAGTACCATTTATATTGTCTTATTATTTAAGTAAAATTATCTCGTTCAACAGCAACAGATAAAAAAAAAACATAGCAAATTTTTTTTTACGTTACCTCAGGTTTAGTAAAAAATTCTCAGATTTAGACCCGGTACAGTGTCCATGTTCAATGTTGCTACCTTTGCAGTCTTGCATGAGTCCTTTTATATAGACTTAATTTGCTATGTAACCAAATAAACTGCAATTGGTACCTTCATTTACTGTGAAATGTTTGCTCGTGTGGTTTGCTAAACAGTGATTTTAATTCAAAAATATTCTTTAAAAACCACGAAGGCGCATGATTTGGACTCTTCACGTCATTAGACTAGCTTTCAATTTCGACTGTAATCTTCCTAAAACACAACAGTATTTATTTAAAAGATGAGACAAGGAACGAAATCTCAGTGTTTCTGAGTCTTTGTTATTCGTCAGAGTTTTAGAACATATTTGGCTTAACTCGCGAGGTCAAAAGAAAATCAGTCTTGTGCTTCCTTTGTAAAATGACACGCTTGCATGAGCATATATCATATTGTTGATACAACACAATCATCCGCACTCTTACCTTCAGAAAGTGAAATTTTGGCAACGCCGTGAAATGTCATTTCTTGGTGAAATATTTCGTAGTTTAACATCGTTATTGATTACTGATTAGATTTCTTATCCTATGGTTTTAAGAAAGGAAATAATAACATACTCATGCAACTATAATATGTTGCAGATTTATTCAAGAGTAGTATGAACCCTTGCCTAGGTGCAAATCAAATTAAGTTTGTACTCACCACTTCCCTTGTGCCGTGTGGAAAGAATACAAAAGTAACAGCGGCAGTTAACAACAAGAACTTTGTCTGCAAGATAACCAAAAAAATTGCACCGGTTTATTAATGACATCTTTGGCCCACGTTTCAACCAATTTTACTGAATTTAGAAGTCTAAATTCGTCGTTTTATACGTTTTAAGATCAGGCAGGCAAAGAAGAATGCTTCAAATTTAATCCACTGAAGTTGGCGATTTTCAATTTTACAAAATTCCTTAACAAATATATCTAGAACTAGTACCGGATAAAACTTAACCCAGTCTCGGTAGGGTCAAAATTATACCAAACTATTTGTTATGGCGAACTTTACACTTGTGCGCTTCAGTAGACAGATTAGATAATCCTGATCAGGAACGCTTATACGAATTGCCAATACTGAGCGAAAATTAATAAAAAATTCCCAGTAGAACATAATAAAACACCTACCTTTGCGAGGTCCTGCGAGATACGTATTCTCTAATAGTTACAAACGCTAGATCGATCCCTGTCTTCTTATAACGGAAATCAACTTCGCCAATTACTTTGGATCAAAACTTGGTTCAAACTTTCTGTACGTACCGCTCTATGAGAAGTCCAAATTAAAAGGACAAAATCCACATTAGCCTGCGTCTTTTAAATAAAAAATATGAACTTTCTTCAAAACTAACAATGACGCAAGTGATTAATATTAAATTTCCAACCATGACATAACCTTTCAATTTCGACCAGAGTCTTTTCAATACACTGTGACAATAAAAGTATCAAATTTAAGGGGAGTTAAGATGGGCTATTTGACATCTTCAGCACAGTGACTACACACTTATTCGGCAATTTCCTAGAGTCCATTGTGTCATTCGGGCGAGTTTGACGTAGTGCTATGTTTGCATATTATATTATCTGTCACTGCTACACTTAGTCTCACATATCTCACTTTCCTCTGTGTTTCAGTTTCTTCACATTAATTCAAGTCACGACACAGAATCTAGTTTATGACACAATATTTTATCAGTTTATGATAATCCTTCCCTTGAGTTTCCAAGGTCCTTCACTGCGGAAGGCGGAAACAACAAAAGATGACGCACATTCCCTTTGGAGGTTTTTCTCACGATGGGACTTACTCTTGGTACTCTTGGCAGAGGGGGTAGCCAGCTTTTTGAATAGTGTAGGCATGGTCAATCGGCCAGTAAGGGCCGCTTTTCGATGGGGGCTTGGGGGAGTGGAGGTCCGCCGAGGAAGTTTTTTTGGATCAAGGCTCTCGAAAATGCTTTCTCCTTCACTTTTTGCTCTAGTTGTGTGTATTTTACAGCACCTAAAGTATAACATTTCATGGGAAGGAACGCGCCAGTTTTTACTCATTTCAAAATAAACGCTCTTGTTTCTTACGGCGCAGGCCACTGTGAGATTGTCTGTCACCTGACTAGTTTAGAACGCTCCCAAGTTTTCACTTGCTAGATAAGCCTTGATCTCATCACCAAAGGGTAGCCGCGAAATTTACAAATTGCTTTCTATTTCATCTTGAAAGCGTTTTAGCCTGGATACAATATATACGAGTGGGTTGAAAGATTTGCAGGCCCGGTCCTACGGGCTTATAGGCTGGCTGCAAACCTGTAATTGGTCTCCACTTTAGGCAGGAGCCGATGATGGGCATATTGGCTTTTGTTGATTGGTAGATATCGATTCGATGTCAAAAGTGATTGATGTCTACACAGCTGTTAGAGTGAGTTTGTTATAAATTTTGTCTGTCTTGCTCCGACCCTAAATACTGGGTATTGAGACTTAAGCTGCAAGAGATGACACAACAATTTTTCTCTTGTTTTTTGCCTTTATTTTGGAGCACCTACTATTATTGTGTTTCTTTTACTACATATTTAACAAAACTTAAAAAAATGCTCCTCCTTACATTTCGCCTGATATCATTTTCGCTCGAATCGTTTTAACTGAATTCAGTAAAATACAGCAAGCAAAGTCAATGATCAAGTTATAATTATAATGTTTACAAGAATTTACAAATTGCTTTCTATTTTATCTTGAAAGCGTTTCAGCCTGGATACAATATATACGAGTGGGTTGAAAGATTTGCAGGCCCGGGCCTACGGGCTTCTAGGCTGGCTGCAAACCTGTAATTGGTCTCCACTTTAGGCAGAAGCCGATGATGGGCATATTGGCTTTTGTTGATTGGTAGATATCGACTCGATGCCAAAAGTGATTGATGTCTACAGAGCTATTAGAGTGAGTTTGTTATAAGTTTTGTCTTTCTAGCTCCGACCCTAAATACTGGGTATTGAGACAAAAACTGCAAGAGATGACACGTAAGCCGCAATTTTTCTCTTGTTTTTGCCTTTATTTTGGAGCAACTCATTATTATCGTGTTTCTTTTACTACATATTTAATAAAACTTAAAAAAAATGCTCCTACTTACATTTCTCTTGATATCATTAATTTTTTGCTCGAATCGTTTAAATTTAATAAGGCAAATACAGCGAGCAAAGTCAATCGTAAAGTTATAATTATAACGTTTACAACAATTAGTCTCTCAATTGAGTCAAATCGGTTTTGTGTTTTAGTTTTCACTTGATGCTGCGCTGGTCAAGTCATCTAAAAGAGAAAAAAAAAGACATGAGAAATAAATAAACATACAAACAAGCAAATTATCCCTCCATTAGAAATTATGCTACCACAAAATCTCTTCGTTATATTAACAAGATCCAATGAATTGTCATAAATATACTGTTGCGAATGGTTCGGTTAAGTGACAGAAATCAGGATTCTCGGTAACACAACATCAAGTTCATTTTAATCGACTTTACCATGTCGCACCCTTCACACAAAAACAACCTTCTCGAAAGTTCTTGTCCCGTGACACAAGTAATAGATCTAAAAATAAATATCCTTGTGGGGAAAATCCATTACCGTAACATGCGAAATGTCACAAGCAATGTCACGCACAGTGTCAAAAGTAACGCAATTTTTTGTAACATATACATATTTCTGGTACAATGGAACCCTGGATTTCTTGAACCTCTAAATAACTCGTACCGAAAGTCGTTAATTCCCTTGCAATATACCTGTTCGAAAATTACAATGGGGACTTCCCTAAACTTATCTTAACTGCCCGTCGGCATAGATAGTAATAACAGTATCACAAAAAGATACTTGAAATTTTTAATTCCATCAATTAAAGTGCTGAATAGAAAATTTAACTCTCGTGAAAAAAGTGATACCTGTATTAATAAATCTGTTGTTATATTAAGACTTACAAGCTCTACTATAAGAGGCAACTCTAAACAATAAATAAATAAATAAATAAATTAATTAATTAATTAATAATAGTTTATTTAAACTCTTTTGCAGTTAAAAGAAACTGAATTATCGAGTGACCCTAACATGAAATGAAAAGTCTACTATTTACAATTAAAAATCTATCAAAAAAGGACAGGCCGGACTGTACATAAAAAGATCTTCAAAATATTTGCTTGGCTAACGCCGGCTCTACGTAAGACTCTGAGCGAATATAACTTCTTACAAGCTTTCTTAGTTATATAGTCGATATGACAGTTCCATTTTAAGTCTTTGTCCATAATAACACCAAGAATCTTATAGGTGTTTACACACTCAATAACATTGTCGCCTAGTACAAACATGATATCATGTTTGTTACTATTAAGGAAAAATATACACCGATTTCACAAATGGCGGACGCGCGGAAAAGAACTGGTACTGAAGCATGAAAACGAGGCGTTTTAGGATAAACAACTTTCGTGTTACAAGGGGAAAAGTGAAAATTACAGGAGTTTTGAAGCTCTCCTCCGTTATATGGGGGTATTAGCTCGTTTTCTAGGTTGATTTCGAGATTACCGAGTTCGAAATAAGTTCGCGGCCAAATAATGTTATTTTGTTTCGGGTTGTAAGCAAAACCCTGGGTTTCACATGGCTTGAAATACGGTGGGTCGCCAACGATTTTAAACCTCGGACTTATATCAAGAAAGCTCCGGTATCCAGACGAGTGTACACATTTTCTTAAGGATTTTGGTAAGTCATTGAAGAATTACGAAAATAGACACGCAATTGTCTGTGTAAACATACATGTACGTTGTGAAAAAAATGTGTAACAATGGATTTTCGGGCCGGTTTCTTTATTTTTTTCTGGTAAAATAACCATACGTGATACCATACGTACCTGAAATGCATCAATAAAAATGTGTTATTCTCAATCGACTTAGTAGTTTTTTTTTTTGACTTAGTAGGCTAGTAGATTCTTGCATTTTAGAAAAAAATTGTATTCAAATAATTCAGACAGACTAAAGCGGCTAATTCGATTAAACATAAAACATCACTTGGCTCCACGCAAACCAAAGGAGTTACATTAAGGTCCATTAAGTGAAGCGGACAGTAAATGTTGAACACAATCTTCAGTGAACAAGATCATCACAATGTTCCTCAAGTCAAAAACAATGCTATTAATTCTGTAAATTTAGTGAAACCTGCTGGAATTCCTTCTGCTGTGTCGGACGACTGAAGTTGTTCGATCTCGGGAAGAAATTAATCACGTGCTAGGCAACCACGACGAAGGTCCAACTGATAGAACAAATATTCACGGTTTCGCTTCATTTTACAAGCTTTTACAGGACACCGTGAATGAAGATGCCCTCCGTTTTAATTTATATAAAGCTGAGATTATTGGAAGCGATTTTTATTCATTAATCAAGTATTTACAAATATAAGGGTTTATTGCAAAGAAGAAACATACCATTAGAATTCAATACCAGTAGTCTTGGGCTTCGTCTGTTAAATTTATTACAGTATTTGTCAACATTTTAACGATTTGCCATAGCACAGCAAAGGTGTTTTGCGAAGTATAAAAATAATTAAATAGCGAGAGAATAATAGTAATTGAAATTTGTTTAAAGGAAATGTGACCGGTCAAGGTGGCTCAAAGTTGAATGTTGACTTGTGAAGTTCCTATTCCAAAGCCAGAGTTCGTGCTCTACTAAATCTGCAAGGAGACAGAGTTAGAATTTTTCGTTTGCTTTCACAAAAGTGAAAAGAACATACCTTGACAGCGTCTGGAAAAGAACGTACCTTGACAGAGTTTGAAAATTAATTTCAATACCGTGCCGTGTAAATTTTTACCGGCCAACAGCCGTCGAAGCTCCTTATTGGAAGACCAAAACTTTAACTCTGTTTTCCTGCAGATCTACGGTCCCTTTCTTCTTGCAACACAGAAACAAGAATAATTTCTAGACTGTAAACTCGTTTAGAATTCCGTAATCTCGAAAACCTGGAAGGAAAACGGTCTATTTACCCGTTTAACAAACAAAAAACTTCAGAACTCGCGTAATTTTCACTTTTCCCCTTGTAACACGAAAGCTGTTTATCCTAAAACGCCTCGTTTTCATGCCTCGTACCAGTTTTTTTCCGTGCGTCCGCCATTTGTGAAATCGGTGTTATTTTTTGAACTTACTTTGTTTTCCAAAATCAAATGTCACGTTATCACCAATCAGCATAAAAGGTGCCCACTGTCTCACTTCAGAATAGCCGTTACATCTCATCCACTTCATGGCCTCGTGAAGAGATTCACTGGCGCTATCCCCACCAACAAGGTGCTCGTAGAAACGACTCATGAACTGCTCTGTTGCACTGTCTTCTAGAGCCCACAGTGCCACCAACACTGAGCGTGCACCAGATCCTAAGAATGCTCGAGCGATTCCAACAGCTCCCTCGGCTCTGATCTGTCCACGTCCACTGTGACAACAGCTTAGTACTACCAGTTTAGCACGTAGTTGAACTTTTGAAATGTCAGACATTGTCAAAAGAAAGTCTTCCTCTCGTGGGATCCTGTTAGAAGAACGAAGAGGGGCAAGGGCAATCTCTCCTCTTTCTGCATCACCGTGTGCAGCGAAATGTATCAGGCTCACTGAATTGATCACTTCAAGAACTGCTTGCTTAGTTGCTTGCTTTCCTAGGAAAGGCTTAACACCAAGCTTTTCTCCTACCATGTTTGCTTCGCTTTCTGCGCAGGGCAATGGTAAAATGCATTTAAGACGTCCCTTGTATCGCACCCTACCAACATCAGGATTTCCAACTATCAGAGCACCAGTCTGACTGTGATAGTCTGCTGGACTGTCCTGAATGAGCTTGAGAGTAGTCAAAGAAGGAACGACGCGCATCCTGAAAGTCTCTGATAAATATTTTCCATTTTCATCAGGTAACGCGGCAAATGGAATGTTGTATAAAGACCGTTCAGGAACAATGATGATTTCAGGACCCTCTATCAAGTCCACCACAGGAGCGATGATCAATTTGTGACACAGAGAAAGATTCCGTTTGAGGCCTTCTTGGTTATCTTTGACATCATTTCCAATTCGCGACGCTTTACGGATATCTTCTTCGCAAGGCTTCGGTTGAATATCGTTCAAAGTTCGGTCTTCGCAATGTTCGTCTGCTAAAATTTCAAAACTTCTGAAACGTTCTTTAGTAAAGAACTCGTCCAAATTTCCGATCAATCCCTCGTGAACAATCATTTCTTCTCCATTCACACGTTTGAATTGCACAACTTTTCTTGCTTTAAGAATCCACAGCAATATGTCGTTTTCAATATAAGAGAAGTATAGGCAAGTGCAACTAACTTCTTTGTTCATGACACTTTCAACGCCAACCCATGATTGAGGATTAGCTGAGATTTGATTTTCCAAGGAATACTTAGCTGACATTAAATCTGCTAGAGCTCTGGCTCGACGAAGCTCTGAAACATACAGAGCTTTATTAGGATTTCCAGCAGTACAGAAGAGTGCAATGAGTAACCTGTAGGGATCAGCATGTTCGTGAGAAAAAGATATCTTGAATTGATCGTTGTCTCGTAGAGAGACTCGCAAGTCCTCGCATTTCAGAATACTTGGAAGGAGATACGACAAAGCTTCCTGACCCTTTCCTGCTTGAAGCATAACTAATCCAAGATTGCAAAGAGATGTAGATTGTTTCTTAACGTCTCCGATCTCTTCGATTATTGCAAGCGCCCTCTTATAATATTCTTCCGCCTCCTCATATTCGCCAAAGTGTTGGAATAGAGTTCCGAGATTTGCATAAGTTAAGGCTTCTCCGTTCCTGTCGCCAATTTCTTTACTGATCACGAGTGACTTCTCTAGATATTCTCTATTTTTCTCGTAGTTACCAATTAATTGAAAAAGAGTTCCAAGGTTTATGTAAACAGCGGCTTCTCCTTGTTTGTCACCAATTTCTTTACTGAGAGCAAGTGCTTTCTGAAGATATTCGTTAGCCTTGGCATATTTACCAAGAGAAAGGAACACAGCCCCGAGGCTTATACAAGCAGTTCCTTCTCCTTTTCTGTCACCAATTTTTCTTCTGAACGTAATTGCTTTCTCGTAATATTCTTTAGCCTTGACATACTCACCAACAGATTTGAACACGTTTCCAAGGTTTCCGTAACAGGAGGCTTCTCCTTCTCTGTCACCAATTTCTTTTTTAATCTCAAGTGCTACCTCAAGATACTCTTTCGCCTTCTCATATTCTCCAAGTGATGTAAGTACGATTCCAAGGTTTACATAACAACAGGCTTCTCCGTCTCTGGCCCCCATTTCCTTTTCAATCATAAGTGCTTTCTCGAGATATTCCTTAGCCTTGCGATATTGTCCAACAGATTTAAACAGAGTTCCAAGATTTCCGTATTCAGTAGCCTCACCGTCTCTGTCGCCGATTTCCTTTTTCATCGCAAGTGCTCTCTCGTGATATTCTTTTGCCTTCTCATATTCGCCAACGGATTGAAACACAATTCCAAGGTTTCCGTAACAGGAGGCTTCTCCATTTCTGCAACCGATTTCTTTTCTGATGGCAAGCGCTTTCATGTGATATTCTTTCGCCTTCTCATATTCTCCAACTGACTGATGCACCTCTCCAAGGTTCTCGTAACAGGAAGCTTCTCCATTTTTGTCACCAATTTCTGTACTGATTAGTAGTGCTTTCTCACGGTGTACTTTTGCTTCTACGTACTTACTCTGACGAAGATACGATGTTGTTAGTACCATGCTTATTCTACCTTCTTCGTGGCTGTTGCCGCATTCGCGGACAATGGGAAGAATTTTGTTGGCGTATTTTATTAAATTTGTGTAATCACCGATACGCGCGTACGCCAGTAACATTGTCCAATATAACTCCTTGCAAAGGAGTTTAAATTTCTTCTGTCCTTTTATGAGTTGTGTGTTGTCGAGGATGAACAAACATTCTTTGAATAACTCGATGGCTTTTGGAACTCGACAGGTGTTGCGAAGGAATCTGGCAACAATGATTCCGATGGAGATTGTTTGTATAATTTCAACTACATCTATGTTGTCCATGTCGTGCAATTCTGTCAGAATAAGAAGAGAACGAAATTCATTTAAATTTAAATAGTCCGTTTATGTCTGTATTTCGTTCACTGAAAAAAAAAAATCGTGTAATTATACCACTGATATTTATTGCATTTCTTACTATTGCTGGTAAAGTGCACTGAATTACAAAATAATCGTAAGGGCAGTTCGTATTCTATTTGGAACGGTCAAAAGAAAATCTAAAAGTTTGTTCGAATTCTCAAAACTACCCTTAACAAAACGTTTACAGAACGACTGTCTGCTGTGAATTAAATAGAGCATTTTTCAGTAATCGCTTTGTGAACAGGTTTATAAACATTCCGTTGGCAAAGCATTCATTGTACCATTTTTTATCCTCTCTTTTTCAGAAAAGTCAAACTAAAGACAAACCAATGAACGCCAACACCAAAGAAAACTTTTCTTCTCTAAGCAAACAAATAACTTTTTCTTTAATTTACTTCACTTTTTCTAGCCGCTCACAAGTTTAGATTGAAATCTGGCCAGTTGTCCTCTTGTGCAAGTATGTTTTCATATATGTGTAAAATTCCTGTCTCAGTTAAGGTCATTGCCCCGAAATAGAACTGAACATAGATTTTTAACCAAACTTCGCCTACTGGTTTATTACTTCAAGGGAACTTAAATTTTGAAATAAAAAAGGGGGTCACCAGATTCGTTTAGGAGCAGGAAGACCATGTATATTCCATAGACTTCCTTTATAATTCCTCTGCGCGTACTGGCAAAGTACACTTTTTTAGCGATAATTTATTTTTCACTGAAACACATGAATTGATCTGTTTTCATTTTACAGAAAGAATTTGTTCGCTACACCCAAAATATGAGAAAATATTGATAGGTCGCCAGGTTCGTTTAGGAGAAAGTGACAATTTACTTCTCTCGCGGACTAAGCCGCATAGAAAAAAAGCCGCCATTTTGTTGATGCGCGCGCGCGCGCTAATTACGCGTAAAATTCAGCGCAGTTAGGATGCGCAATGCAATACAGGGCAATGACCTTAAAGGTGTAAACTGTTCTGAAATTAGTGGTAGGCAACTAAACTCATGCACAACATCATCTTTGAACATTTGAAGGAAGATATATAAACCTTAGTTTGCGGAGAGAAATCAAACCACAGGTATGCATAATATAGTTTTTTTTTAAGACGCGCGGAAACAACTTGACTGTTTAGCCTTAATTTCTTATTTTGTTGTCCAAAAAGGCTTGACAACAGTTTCAGTGCTCTAATGTGGCAATTGTAAATAAAATGGACCATATTTTTACGTACGTTTCCTACAACAGAAGTATACATTTGGCTGTTCAAAAAAAACTGTTCAAAACCGTGACAATGCCCCTTTAAACAAAGTTTTAAATTTGTAACAGTTTTTCCAACCATCCCTGATCATAACATTTTTATATTTGTTTCAAAACTAACTGTACTTGCGGCTTTATAAAAAACGAAATCGTAAGTTGGATTTTTCGTCTCACTTTGTTCGTTGCAGTCAGTTATACTCATTGGTGATTTAAGTCACGAAACACAATTTTGGTACCGTGGCGCATGTCTTCTTAATAATGTAACTATGACTGAGTTTGTTATCAACTTTCGAATCTTTCTTCTGTCTTGTGTTGTTGATGTAGGAAAATCAGATCACTGAACCAACAGGTCCTCTCAGAGAAGTATTACGTTTATATCATAAAAAATTATCTTTTCATCTTAAGGACAGTGGTAATTCATGGTGATCGACAAGTAGGATACATGATTATCCGATTATTCTACCTTCAAAAAATGAAATCGTTAGAAAGTAAAATCATGACTCAGCCGTAATAATTGTTCGTCATTAATCATGAGAAAGGCGCGTCTTTTATATTGTCCTATTTAAATAAAACTGTCTCTTGAACAGCAACAAATAAAATACCCGTTGGTACATGTATTGGACACTTAATTCTTACATAGCTTTCCATTTCGACTGGAATCTTTCTAACATATACAACAACATTGAAGAACGAAATTGGAACTGGTTTTGACTCTCTGTTTATCAGCGAAGTTTTAGAAAATATTTGGTTCAACTCAAGAGTTTATAAGAAAATTAGTCTTTGTTCCCTTTGCAAAATGACATGTTATGCGCATACTAGATTCATCCGATCTTTTTCTTCCAGAAAGTGAAATTTGTATAAAGCAAAATGTCATTTTAGCGTGAAATTATTCGCAGACTAGTCTAACATCGTTATTGATTACCGATTACATTTTAAAAATTAAAAGTAAATAACTGAAGTGATGATTGGGGGAAGAAGTGCTATAAGATGTTTTCGATTTATTCAAGAGTAGTATGAACCCTTGCTTAGGTGCAAATCAAATTAAGTTTTGTACTCACCACTTCCCTTGTGCCGTGTGGAAAGAATACAAAAGCAACAGCGGCAGTTAATAACAGGAACTTTGTCTACAAGATAACCAAAGAAATCGCACCGGTTTATTTATGACATCTTTGGCCCATGTTTTAACCAATTTCACTAAAACGAGATGTCTAAATTCGTCACATATTCTTTATGAGATCAGGCAGGCAAGGGAGAATGCTTAAAACTCTATCCACCAAGGTTTTTATTTCTAATTTAAGAAAATACTTTACAAATATTGAAACACTACTGCCTCTTAAACTAGACTCAGTCTCGGTAGGGTCAAAATTATGCCAAACCATATGATATAGCGAGCTTTACTCTTGGGCGGTTCATTAGACAGAATGGATACACAAATTAATATACAAATTACCAATACTGAGAGAAAATTTATGACAGACTCTCAGTAGAACATTATAAAACACCTACCTTTGCGAGGTCCTGCGAGTTTTCTAATAGCTACAAACGCTTATTCGGTTCCTGTCTTCTTATAACGGAAATCAACTTCGCCAATTACTTTGGATCAAAACTTGGGTTTAACTTTCTGTTTGTACCGCTCCAGATGAGAAGCCAAAATCAAAATGACAAAAACCCACATTAGCCTAAGTATTTTAATTAAAAAATGTGAACTCCCTTCAAAACTAACCATGACGCAAGTGATTATTAAATTTCCAACCATGACATCACCTTTCAATTTCGACTGGAGTGTTTTCAACAAACTGTGACAATAAAAATATCAGTCAAATTTAAGGGAAGTTAAGCTAGTATATTTTACATCTTCAGCTAACTACACACTTACTTTTACATCTTCAGCTAACGACACACTTACGGCAATTTCCTAGAGTCCACTGAGTTTGTGTCACTTTTCAGGCGAGTTTGAGCAGTTTGACGTAGTGCTCTTTAAGCATATTATATTTATATTATCTGTCATTGCTACACTTAGTCTCGCACATCTCACTTTCCCCTGTGTTTCAGTTTCTTTGCATTAATTCAAGTCACGACACAGAATTTTGTTTGTGACACAGTATTCTTGCGTTTCCAAGGTCCTACACTGCGGAAGCGGAAACAACAAAAGATGACGCACATTCCCCTTGGACGTGTACTTTTCTGTCCACGTGACTGACTCCTGGCACTTTTGGCAGAGGCGCGTACTAGCTTTGTGAATAGTTGTAGGCATGGTCAATCGGCCAGTAAGGGCCGCTTTTCGAGGGGGGCTTGGGGCGGTGGAGGTCCGCCGAGGAATTTTTTTTGATCTAGACTCTCCAAAATGCTTTCTCCTTCACTTTTTGCTCTAGTTGTGTGTATTTTACAGCACCTAAAGTATAACATTTCACAGGAAGGAAATGCGCCAGTTTTTACTCACTCCAAAATAAACGCACTTGTTTCTTACGGCGCAGGCCACTGTGCGTTTGTCAGTCACCTGGCTAGTTTAAAATGTTTCCATGTTTTCAGTTGCTAGATAAACCTTGATCACGAAAGGGTAGTTGCGAAATATATAACGTTATGGTACTTTACAAATTGCTTTCTATTTCATCTTGAAAGCGTTTAAGCCTGAATTTTTTCTATACAAGTGGGTTGAAAAATTTGTAGGCCTACGGGCCTATAGGCTGGCTGCAAACATGTAATTGGTCTCTACATTGGGGAGGAGACGATGATGGGCATATTGGCTTTTGTTGATTGGCAGATATCGACTCAATGTCAAAAGTGATTGATGTCTACACAGCTATTAGAGTAAGTTCGTTATTGTTTTTGTCTTTCTAGCTCCGACCCTTAATACTGGGTATTGAGACTTAAGCTGCAAGAGATGACACATACGCCACAATTTTCCTCTTGTTTTTTGCCTTTATTTTGGAGCAACTCATTATTATCGTGTTTCATTTACTACATATTTTTTCTGAAAAAAATAAAACTTAAAAAAAATTGCTTCTTCTTACATTTCTCCTGATATCATTTTTGTTCGAATCTTTTTAATTTAATTCAGGCAAATACTGCGAGCAAAGTCAATATCGCCAAGTTATGATTATAGAGTTTACAACAATTAGTCTCTCAGTTGAGTCCAATCGGTTTCGTACTTGATGCTGTGCTGGTCAAGTCACCTAAAATAGAAAACAAAAAAAATGAAGAATAAATAAACATACATACAAACAAGTTATCCATCCATTAGGAATTATGCACCACTTAATATCTTCGTTAAATTAACATAAATGTTTAAGCATTTCAGGTACAGGGAACCCTCGATATCTTGAAGCTCCCGATAACTCGTACCAAAAGTAGTTAATTCCCAGCCTCGTCCCCAGTCGTCCCCGGCGAATTTGGATGTGACGTCAACCGCCAAGCTCGCATAGCGCGGTATGGCCTGGGGACGAGTCTGGTTAATACCCTTTCCATATTCAAAAACTGCAATTTTAACCCAATATCTCGAACTCCCCGATCTCCCAAATAAATTTTCCTTTCTAGACTCAACATTACTCAACTCAACTTTATTTCCCTTGATGCTTCAAGTAATCTGGATTCTACTGTATCTCAAACATAAAAGTGGCCGTACGACGGAGACCAAAACAATGATTTAAATGGACTTGCGATATACCTACTGGCATATTACCATGGAGACGTTCTAAACGTCTACCTTCCCGTCGTTGAGTGAGCTTAGATAGTACATTGATTAGTTTTGAATGATAAACGTATTTGAAGTACATCAATAGCCACCGAAAATAAAATGAAATATTATACAACACAATTCAACAGGAGGCTCCACCTCGATAGCGGAACCTGACAAAATCTTTACTTGATTATTAATTGTTACTTCTTTTTGAAACTTACTTCGATTTACCAAAATCAAATGTGACGTTATCACCAATCAGCATAAAAGGTGCCCACTTTCTCACTTCAGAATAGCCGTTACATCTCATCCACTTCATGGCCTCGTGAAGAGATTCACTGGCGCTATCCCCACCAACAAGGTGCTCGTAGAAACGACTCATGAACTGCTCTGTTGCACTGTCTTCCAGGGCCCACAGTGACACTAACACTGAGCGTGCACCAGATCCTAAGAATGCTCGTGCGATTCCAACAACTCCCTCGGCTCTAATCTGTCCACGGCCACTGTGACAACAGCTTAGTACTACCAGTTTAGCACGTAGTTGAACTTTTGAAATGTCAGACATTGTCAACAAGAAGTCTTCTTCTCGTGGGATCCTGTTAGAAGAACGAAGAGGGGCAAGGGCAATCTCTCCTCTTTCTGCATCGCCGTGTGCAGCGAAATGTATGAGACTCACTGAATTTATCACTTGAAGTACCGCTTGCTTAGTTGCTTGCTGCCCAAGGAACGGCTTGACACCAAGCTTTTCTCCTACCATGTTCGCTTCGCTTTCTGCACAAGGCAGTCGTGAAATGAATTTAAGCCGTCCCTTGTAGCGCACCCTACCAACATCAGGATTTCCCACTATCAGTGCACCAGTCTGACTGTGATAGTCTGCTGGGCTGTCTTGAATGAGCTTGAGAGTCGTCAAGGAAGGAACGACGCGGATCCTGAAAGTCTCTGATAAGTATTTTTCACTTTCATCAGGTAACGCGGCAAATGGAATGTTGTATAAAGACCGTTCAGGAACAATGATGATTTCAGGACCCTCTATTAAGTCTACAACAGGTGTGATGATCAATTTGCGACACAGAGATAGATTCCGTTTGAGGCTATCTTGGTTATCTTTACCATCATTTCCAATTCGCGATGCTTCACGGACGTCTTCCTCACAAGGTTTTCGTTGAATATCTTTCAAAGATCGATCTTCGCATTGTTCATCTGGTAGAATGCCGAAACTTCTGAAGCGTTCGTTAGTAAAAAACTCGTCCAAATTTTTTATCAATCCCTCCTGAACAATCATTTTTTTTCCATTCACACTTTTGAATTGCACGAGTTTTTTTGCTATAAGAATCCATGCACATATATCGTGTTTGAAATAAGAAAAAATTAGGCAAGTACTACTGAGTTCTTTGTCCATGACACTTTCAATGCCAACCCATGATTGAGGATTAGCTGAGATTTGATTCTCCACGGAGTACTGAGCTGACATTAAATCTGCCAGAGCTCTGGCTCGATGAAGCTCTGAAACGTACAGAGCTTTTTTAGGACTTCCAGCAGTACAGAAGAATAAAGTGAGTACCTTGTAGGGGTCAGCATGTTCGTGAGAAAAAGATATCTTAAATTGATCGTTGTCTTTAAGAGATCCTCGCAAATCCTCGCATTTCTGAATGCTTGGGAGGAGATACAACAAAGATTCCTGAATATTTCCTGCTAGAATCATAACGAATCCAAGACTGGAAAGGCATGTAGACTGTTTCTTAACGTCTCCAATATCTTCGCTTATCACAAGCGCCTTCTTATGATATTCTTCCGCCTCGACATATTCACCAAGGAGTTCAAAAAGTGTCCCAAGATTTGCATAATTTGAGGCTTCTCCGTCTCTGTCACCAATTTCTTTACTGATCTTAAGTGCCTTCTCAAGATATTCTCTTGCGTTCTCGTAGTCACCAATTAATTGAAAAACAGTTCCAAGGTTGGCGTTAACACTTGCTTCTCCTTGTTTGTTACCAACTTCTTTACTGAGAGCAAGCGCTTTCTGAAGATATTCGTTAGCCTTGGCATATTTACCAAGAGAAATGAACACATACCCGAGGTTTCCACAAACAGCTGCTTCTCCTTTTCTGTCACCAATTTCTCTTGTGATCACAACTGCTTTCTCGTAATATTCTTTAGCCTCGACATACTCACCAACAGATTGAAACACGTTTCCGATGTTTCTGTAACAGAAGGCTTCTCCTGCTCTGTCACCGATTTCTGTTTTAATCGCAAGTGCTGCCTCAAGATATTCTTTTGCCTTTTCATATTCTCCAAGTGATTCAAGTACGGCTCCAAGATATCCATAACAAGAGGCTTCACCATTTCTGTCGCCAATTTCTTTTCTGATGGCAAGTACTTTCATGTGATATTCTTTTGCCTTCTGATATTCTCCAACTGAATGATACACCGCCCCGAGGCTTTCGTAACAGAAAGCTTCCATATTTCTGTCACCAATTTCTGTACTGATTAGTAGTGCTTTCTCACTGTGTTCTTTTGCTTCAACGTACTTACTCTGACGAAGATACGCTGCCGCTTGTATTTGGCTTACAATACATTCTTCGAACCTGTCACCGCATTCTCGGAGAATAGGGAGAACTTTTGTAGCGTAGTTTATCATATTTGTGTAATCATAGATACGCAAGTGCGCCAGTATCATCGTCCAATATATCCCCTTGTAAAGTAGTATAAACTTCTTCTGTTCTTTTATGAGTGGTGTGTTGTCGAGGATGGACAAACATTCTTTGCATAACTCGATGGCTTTTGGAACTCGACAAGTTTTGATAAGGAAATTGGCAACCATGAAGCTGATG